>NC_137458.1:127186210-127566508 GCF_964235325.1 Thermobia domestica | reverse complement strand
ATATCATATGTGCAAAGTGTCGTGTACCCTAAAAAGTTAGACTTGTGACACCTAATTGATATTTGCAACTATGTACCACAAATATATCTGGCTCAGTTTCGCACTGTAACCTTCACTTGTTTTTATGTCGTCACTTAGGACATATATCTGTCATGTTCTAGGTACGTCCGTTAGGTACATACTGTTTCAGATACCGTAACAGCACAAGATGTGCTAGGCATTCGCCATTTAGGTGTTCTAAATTTATCTCCCACATTTGATGCATTTGTTGCTTCTTTTTCTAAGCGATTGTGTACTAGAAGCAACAAACGCATCAACTTTATTAGATGGCAATTGTCGCCAATCATTTGAAAGTGAATATTGAAGAACCATAAAATAAAGTAAATAGACACTCGTCATTTGGTTATAAAATTACATGGCGAGCAGATTTTATCTGATCCCAAACGGTTATCGTCGAATATAGGGCCTATGCGGTTAAATGAGCAGTCTGATTAGCCAAATTCAAAAGACCTCAACAATTTATTCCTCTATAAGCGACATTATCTTCATCGCCTCCGTGGCCAAGACGGAAGAGCACGCAGCTAGTAATCCAAAGGTTGGTGGTTCGCGCTCCCTGGGGTACATTTTTTTACTTGTTTAAAGTGTTGTTTAGATTCACATTAATGTAAACACATTACGCATGTAGGCGATTTAACATATTTTGGGGAGTAATTTTCTGGTTCATTGACGCATACTGCATGGGGAACATACCTAGAACATACTAGGCACGTTCCCCAGGTACATGTCAGGCATATGCCTAGGGGCGGACATAGACTGTGACTATCACTTGCCTGCCATCCATGCTTTCTTTCTCAAAAGTATATAAGACACATACTGGACACATTCCTATGTACCTGAGGGAACATGATAGGCATATGCCTGCTATGTAATTGTGCTGTTAGGCCCCACGCTTACATCATCAACCCAATGTCACGCTTACTCGATCTACGCTCAGAGCATCATATTAACATCATGATCACTCGACCTCATGCTCACATTATGGTTTGAAACTTGTGATCGCTGATCTCATGAGTTCGAACACCTTTTGTAATCTATGGTCTCGTATGAACTCCTCATGAACTTTGGGGGTCATTTGAGTTCTTGATGACCTGAATTTTCTTAGATGTGGATTAAGTTAAGTGGTAGCACGACCACTTGAGACTCGCTTGTGCTACTCGTGAATTTTGACTGAAGATGAAAACGTTGGTTTCATCATTAAAAACCAGGAAGAAAATATCAGAGAATGTAATGGCATTTTTCCAAATGCTGATTGAATTCCTTGAATACTAACTGAAACATAAATGATCACAGTGAGAACACTCAACACAATCATACACGCAGTTGACCAGGAAGGAATTTAGGAAAATAAAGTGAGAAATTCTGCATCACCCTATCTACACTTCCGACGTTATACCCTCCGACTATAAGGGATGTAGTACTTAAAAAAAAAAGGGTTGGTTCATGGAAACGGAAAACTATTGTCCATTACTTAAGAGTATGACCCTCGTATATACCTACTATAAGTGTATTAAAGCGGAGATAGCTACTTATTTTTGTTAGGATCGCGCTGGTGGGCCTAATGATTGTAAAGTGAGTTTACGTCCGCGACTGCTCTTAATAACACTCTTGAGTGAAAGCGAATTTTTAGCGATTATCTCAGCATCATTCGCTAATAGAGTCAATCCATTAACATCTTCAAAGGTAACGGTGACTTAACGGTGACTTAAATGGTAGCCATTTATATCCCGTTCACAATATATAAAACTTCCTTGCTTCTATGAAACTTTCGCGGTAGCAGAGACATGTTGGTTGCCTATAATAAAGGATATGTGGCGCTTTTTACTACAATTATCTCGACTGTAATCCGTTAACACCTTCACAGTCAACGGTGAGTTAAGTGATAGCTATCTATATCCCGTTCTCAATATATAAAACTTCCTTGCTTCTATGAAACTTTCGCGGTAGCAGAGGCATGTTGGTTGCCTATAATAAAGGATATGTGGCGCTTTTTACTACAATTATCTTGACTGTAATCCGTTAACATCTTCACGGGTAACAGTGAGCTAAGTGATAACTGTCTATATCCAGTTCACAATATACAGAGTGTTTCGAAAGACACCGACAATGTTCGGGAGGTGATTCCTGACACCAAGATAAGACAAAAAGTATAGGCCAACCTGGATACACAAATGTTTTCTTTTGGAGTTACAAGCTGCCGAAAACATTAAAAAAAAATGAACTTTAAAGGTCCATAGCTCCAAAACTATGGGACCTACCGTAGTCGAATCAAGACTTCAATTAGGAACTAATATGTGCGCTATCCAAAAATGCATGTTTCAGAATCCTAAGGTACTCACGCAACAATTCGTATAGAGGGACACAACACACGCAACAATACTCACCAACTACCTCTATAATAATTGTTGCGGAAATACTGCAGGATTCTGAAACTTGGATATTTGGGTAGGGCACATATTATTTTCTAAGTGAAGTCTTGACCCGAATACGGTAGCTCCCATAGGTTTGGAGCTATAGACCTTTAAAGTTCATTTTTTCATGTTTTCGGCAGACTATAACTCCCATAGGAAGCATTTGTGCAACTAGGTTAATCTATACCTTTTGTCTATCTTGGTGTCAGGAATCACCTCCCAAAAGTTGTTGATGTTGTTTCGAAACACCCTGCGCATATAAACATAACACGTCAGTTGCAAAACATGATAAGTGACCAAATCATATTTCCTGTAATTAATAAATCATGTAGTATATGAGATAACAGGTAAAAGCGAATAAGCGCAAAGGGCCGGCACGGACTAGAGGAGCCTTTGCTAAGTACGAAGTTCTACTGGCTCACGGGGCCGTACTGATATGAGCACGGGGGGGGGGGGGCGAGAAAACTTCTTTCGGAAAGACGAACTTAGGCTTCCGCAATCTTTTTGGTAGGAACAGTCAATAAAGCATTTGCGATCCCGAAAATTCAACCTGCGGGGCCCCTCTGGCCTCGGGCCCTTGGTGATTGCCAAGTAGCCAGCGTAGCCAGTCCAGCACTAATTCTCACAGTTGATATTTTGTTCGAATATTTTTCACAGTTATCTTTGAATAATGGGTATATTTTTTAAAATATCTTTTAATAATTAATTTACAACAATACCTATTTTCATTGAGAACAATTTTCATATTTCCTGTACGTCTTAAATGCACTTATTTCCTTGTCTTGAACGAAATACTGTTTTATAAGGACAAAATCAGAAAAGGTAACCAATACATATTTACTTTTGTAATAACAGAAAAACTGATGACGTCATTTTTATTAAGATTTAAAAAACTTAATTATTTCCAATGAAATTAATTAGATAACAGCATCAATTGCCTTTCTACAACTTTCAGGATCTAATTAATTCAGCAATTAGTCAAGTTTTCTTTCTTTTTAACCTTTTGTTTTTCTTTAGAGAGAGAGAGAGAGAGAGAGAGAGAGAGAGAGAGAGGTAGTCACGTGCGCTGCAAATTGTTATAGAGAGAAAAAACGAAAAGGATACTTTTTTTTTTTTTTTTTTTTACCTTTCTTGTAAAGTGACTTACATTGTTCAATTAAGAGTGACTTTATAATGACACACGAAGAGGACCGGTTTTCTACAATTAACAGATTCAAGGTGTCTGTAAAATTTACTGTCCTACTCAATCGGCAAGCTTCTTTTTTTTTTCTATGTACTTCTTCGCATCTCTTCGCTAAACGATTAAGTAGAATTATATTTAGGGTTACGGACAAGAAAGGTAGTGTAGCCTACGAGATGAGACGTCTCATCCGTAAATTTTGTAAAAATCTCTTCTCAAGTCTCGAAACGCTTGTCTCGTCTCCTTTTTTAAATATATGAACCTGACTTTTGAAAGTAGTCTTGGTAGAATTTAATACTTAGTAAGAGGAAATTTTAAATGATACAGGCCTATAGGGATAACTGTTGAATATTTGCATTGGTTAAGAAGAAAATGATACAAAAATGAAAATTGTTCCCTGGCCTTTTTCAAAAAGTTTTTCGATTTTCGGAAATTTCATTGTTCGATTTTTCGTTTTTTCGAAAAATTTTCCATTTTTCGAAAAAAAATCGTTTTTCGATTTTTTTTTCGTTTTTTGACATTTTTTTTTGTTTTTCATTTTCGAAAAATTCATTTTTCAAAAAGGTAATTTTTGAAAAAATATGGTCATCCCTAGTTTCTACTCTTATGACCATTCAAAAAAAAATCTAGAGTAGGGACGGAGAAGTTATCCTTACCAGAGATAAACATTTTCTTCTTCCGGAAGATAATTTTTTGTCAACAGGCGAAAATTCCTGGCATCCCTCCGTTATTTCGCAAAGTGATGTTACTGTCCTGGCAGTAGCGTCCTAGTAAACAAATGCAGAAGCATATGTGAAACATTAACAGAAGAGATATTGATGCATAACAGTTACATGTAGAAATTTTGAACTCGAGAACATTACACTTAACTCACGCTGCAAACATTTCAATGAATTAAGTAAGATATTTTCGAGTTCATCGTGCAGTATAGAGGTGACTGATACATTTCTCAATCTGCGAATCACGATCTAGAATAATATTAACCATTGTTGTTTTCATTGCCAGACTATGAAACATCATTCTCCAAATTAAAACAATATTATTAGACTATAATTACACTTTATGTTTATTACAAAATAAATGCAAATATTACTTAAAAAGTAGTTAACAAGGAATTAAGACGACAAGATAAATCATCAATGGACTGAAATAGTGTGACGTCACATCCTTCTCATTGTCATGGTGATCGCCATTTTATTTTCTAAACAACAAATAGCCTAAATACCTAAAAAAAAAAAAAAAAAAAAAAAAGCCTATATGCGAACCGAAAATAGTGATGAAATATTTCGGAACTTCAAACATTTGAGTGAAAGAAATACTTATGTTTCTTTTTAAATATTTATAATCAACGAAACTGACAAAAAAAAAAAAAATAATAATAATTGGACAAGAAATATGTTAAATACTGTTACGTGCATGCCAAGTATTGAAATTGAAATCAGCGAGTTCACATATGTTGTGAAATTTTCCCTCTGATGTCGCGTATTTTGAGAAGTTCTATATTTTCAGGTTAAATTAAACCTTGAAGTGTACTCACCTTGTTCATAATCAGATATTAACTTTAAATAATTCTGGAAAATTTTGATCCAATAATAGCAGTGTGATATAAATATACTATTGCAAATTTCAACACGATTACTGTTTTAACAGTTGTTTACCGGTAAAATATATACTGAACCATTCATAATATGGATGTGTAATTATTGTACCTTTTCTAAAAGCTTTTTTTTTTAAAGTTGATAGAAAATATACGAAATAAGTTACCTATATCCACTGATGCTCTTGGATTGAATATTTCTAAAAAAAACTAGCCTTTTCTTTCTTTTGTAATGTTGTATACTTAGAAATAATATTGTGCACTCTCATTATAAAGAGTAGGCATTAGAAGTGTAAATGCTCCAATAGAATTAACATTATTCTATAAGATTTTTCTTTTTTAAAAAAAGTATATTTTTACAGCTTGCTCTGTGCCGACAGTTCGTCAATCTACACGTTAGGGAGTTTATGTTGCATATAATTGCTTCTTATGATGGATTACATGGAAACTGTGGTTACATTAACTATTCGATTTCTACCTTGGGGGGCGCGGTGGCTCACTGGTAGAGCGTTCACCTCCGGTGCTTGGGGTCCCTGGTTCGACCCCAGCTCACGCCGTGTGAACTTTGTGGTGGACAAACACCGTGCTCGTGGGTTTTCTCAGGGTTCTCCCGTTTCCTCCCACTTTCTTCATTCCACCATTTCACTCATCTCTCATCATCATCGTCTCCTTTAGCCTAATCGGCATAACCGTGGGACGTAAAACTTAAAATATTTCATTTTTTTTCGATTTCTCTTATTACTTAGAGATGTGGCACTTTCAGAAATAAGCTACTTAGCTCCATTAGCTTCACGCGTTTGTATAGAAAAAAATCATAGCCATCACCATGGTAACGGAAAGGAAATGATGACATCACTATTTCAGTCTTTTGACGTTGAATACATTTTTCTAGTCGCTGCCTTATCCTTGATTTTTGGATAATTCATATTCTGATCACTCTGTAATTTCTATGGAAGGTAACATTGAAAATTCTTCCGATTCGTATTTTCGAGTGCAGAATAACATTATGTATCACTGTGGTAAGTGACATTTCATTATCTCTTTCCATTTACGAAAAATGGGCAAAGGAAAAATGGTTAGCTTTTGTATCATTTTTAGTAGTCTGCCCCCTTAAAAAGAGCATTTGGATTTCCAAACTTCCGGGGAACTAATTCTTTAACACTTTTCTGTCAACGCAACACATAATCTTAGTTTTAGTTTGCAATAATAGCATAGCAGTTATAATTGCTTATTACGTTCTTGTGTTGCGTTGCAATACGCAAACTTTGCGAAAATCGATACGGAATGAGGCCCCTGATCGTGCGGAAAAGGCATACACGCATATATGTATATATATATATAAAAAGGCACTTAAAATATAACGAGTAAGCTCTTTAGGCTAAATCTAACGGATGTGAAATGGAGATGGAAACCATAACTAAATGAAGATGCAATGGGACAAAACGAGAGAATAATGAGCTATAGAATCGCTGTAGTCCACCACGGGTTGACCAGAATTGAAACAGGAATCCTTCGCACCAGATGCAAGCGCTCTACCATTAGTTTATTGTGTCTCCAAATATACCCATGTATTTAACTTGCAGGCATCCTGAAAGGATATTAACCATGTACAAATTTTCAGATCAGTGATTGGCCAGTATTTTCCCGGCCTCCTCCCTACTGTACGAAACAAGCAGCATTATAATGTGTTTGTGGTTTGATTTTTTTTAATTATTAATATTATTTCTTTCCGAGAGAATGTTGGTCGGAACTAAAAAGTCTGCTAACCTTTATCATAGAATTCAAAGAATGTAGCATTGAGAATTCTGTGGTTGTAGCTATGGTGAATACAAAAGGAAACCTCTTTGATGCAAACCTCTTTTTTTGTTTTTTCATTTGCGTGTGGAAATGCATTTCACAGAAATGATATGATAAAAAGAAAAGAAGAAGAAAAAGTTGCACTCTTTTCTACGAAATAAATACCTTGAACTTGGTTTTCGTGCAAAACCTAAACCACAAGCGAACCTTTCCTTCTTACAGAAAAAAAAGTCATATCCAAGCAACCATCTCCAGTAGAAAGAGGAAATCGGACTAATAAATAACAAAACTTCTACCTCTGCAAATTTCGTACTTTTTAAAGGCTTAATAACTAAGATATCTGCCAGAATTATGCTCTACGCTTTAATGATGTTAGTGCAGATCTTTTATTGTAGATGCTATGAAGCGGTTTCCAAGGAAAAGGGAATTAACAGGAGATGGCATGATTTAATTGGTTAAGGACACAACGTTCACATTTACGTCATGGTGTTTACGTCAGCTGTCTGGCGATAACTATTATAGAAAATTTTGACATTATTCACGCACGGGAAGTGCCAATGTACTGTCTCAACAGAAATGCATAAAATTCTGCAGATGCATTTTCACACTTGACACACTAAGTATTATTTTATTTACTGCTGGTTTTCAGGTATATTCGAGTTTACTGCTCGCCACAAAGGCTATGACGTTGTAGAAATCTCGGAAATGTTATGAGGTGACGCATAGCTTTTCTTTGAAAAGTTAATTATTCCATCTTATCTGAAAGACAAAATGCATATTTGAACATCAAACGCTTTGGAAAGTATGGTTCCACTGCACTAAATTTACCTCCTTAACCGTATTTAAAAAATCCATTCACTAACATCCTTTCTAGATTTGCTAAGAGAAGTGAATATGATATTTGTATTACGAATACTGATATACAGGGTGACCCAAAAGTAAGTATACGGTCCCGTACTGATTGGCTCATGATATTTTGTATCATCTACTCTTTATTATACATACAGGTATTGACTTAGTTTCCTTATTATTTGTTTCTAATATATTTTCACTTATACGTTAAACTCGGAACAGATCGAAGGAAATCAATTCATTATTTTAATAAAGTAAAATGACGTTTTTGAACTACACAGGACTGTATACCTACTTTTGGGCCACTCTGTATTATGAGATAATTTCTGATATCTGATTAAAATTGTTAGAACCATATTCGACACAATCCCACAAATATAACTTCTCTCAATTAATTACCCTTTCCGATCTTTTCTTCGTGGAAACAAGTAGCGAATATCCAAATACTTAAGTTGAATTGGGATAGTTCAGTTAATAGTGCGTTCGTCTCTGGAGTGGAAGGTCCTTATTTCGATCTTCTACTTCATATAAACTTGTGGTGGATAACATTATGTTCTTGGATTTTACTGTTTTCTCACACTGAATCCATTCCACTTATTCTTTCATATTCATTTACATGGCAGGGCATTTGATTCTAAAGACTATCCCGGATTTAAATGTCTTACGAAGGACAGCATTGCCATATATTTGTTGCGCCACTTATTGTCATAAAAAACACAATCGGAAAGATGACAATGAACCTAACTGTCGCACAAAAACAAAGATGTTTTGGAAAACACAGAAGCAATCCTTCGCACTTCTATATTGGAAGTCTATGAGGAGTTTTCCCGACAATATAGACAAACAGTATTCCGCATAAACAAGCTTATAACAGAATAAAATAGTGATTTCGTAAGATCAACAGACAAGCGCTTGAAGAGTTATTTCTACGTAATGAGAAAGGTTAAGTTATTTATTGCTGATTATAATAATTTGAGAATCTTAAATTTGGCAATATGCGAATGATTCCGGTGTCTATTTAAAAGGCAATAAAAATGTAATTTTCGCATTTAAAAAGGAGCATTACTTTTTTCTTTTTTAAATAAAGTGTTGTAGACATTCCTCGATAGTATCTGACTGGTACAGTATAGTACAGTTTAGAGCTTGCAGTATATGAAAGTTATGTTTCATAATACTATGATTCACTATACTACCCTTTAAGACTACTTAATAACACATGAAGTTCATAGAATTAGTTTTTGAACTGTATATTGCAGTTTACACAGTTTTAAGAGTGGGCTAAGTACTCAGCATAATAGTCAGAAACCTGTAGCTCGGGAACCTAGAATAAATAGTAATCTCAAGTTTGCTTTAAACTAAAATTCACAACTTTCTTCATATCCCGCACTACATATTATAATATTTTTTCTTGTAAATCAAATCTGTAATACCCTGAGAAATAAAGTTACTAGGTATTCTACTTTCAGTTGTCTTTTAAAAGGTTTTATTAGAATTTTTTGAATAAAAGACGAACATGTATTTCACTCGTAAAACAATTCTCATTTATCTTTATAACAAGTAGATAAATGCACACCATTGTGACCTACGTTTTCTCATAGACGTCATAGCATGTTACCTATGTGAAGATGATTCGTTGTGATATGCTAATACAATGGTAATTCTTACATTTTCTTTAGATTTTCTATTTACGTGCTAATTGCTTTTTTAAAATTACGCAATAAAAGTAGAATCCTCTGTTCTTTCTCATATTACCCAGCAATTACTCTTCTCGCAAATTATAAAGGAAGAAGAAGCCAGTGCATTTCGTTTGAATGCAGTTTTTTTTTTGTTAGTTTTGCGGAGTACCTTTTACATGTTCAGAAGAAGAAGTGTATACTTTCATCTTATTGTTATGAAGTGTATACAATATACGTACGTAATTTGTTTTAACTAGAATTATCACGATATATTATTTTTTAAAAGGAGGTTGACAACTCTGATTTTTGCAATAAAACACAATGGTGGCCACCATGTATAACTGACTAGGTCGCGCTGATCATTTTAGAATATCTGAACATTAATTTTTGTATTTAATTAAAACATAATTGCACTTTGTTCTCAGAGCCGGATTTATGACTAGACACACTGGACCCGGGTACGTTGGACGAAAATTAATAATAATAAGAAAAACAGCATAAGTTGAATAATAATAATAATAATAATAATAATAATAATAATAATAATAATAATAATAATAATAATAATAATAATAATAATAATAATAATAATAATAATAATAATAAAATTAAAATACTATAATAAACAGATTTTCTTATGTTGATTCATAATACATTTTTTCCTGTTTCATTTACTTTTATAATTTTAATGTGAATAAACTATGTAATATTAAAAAAAAATAATTTCTTGTAATCAAAATAATCATTTCGTATTACAGTAGAAACATAAATTTCAACAATCAAAACAATTTTTCTATTCGTTTACATAGTTTTACTCTTTTAATATTCACGCTATTACGAACGAAAATTCAAAACTTTTTTTCTCTTTTTAAATATTGCACTATTGCAAATTGTAAAAATTAATAATTCTCTAAAACTTTATTATACAGAACGTAAATCTGTAGCAATTTGAAATATTTCTTTTGCAGCAGATTCAAAATGGAAACTAATTTAAAAATTTATAGAAAAGCGTTGAAACAACGTCATGTACAATATAATTTGAAGTGTAAGAAAAAAAGAAGGAATGTTACAAAACTGAATTTTCAAGAAAACGGCGTTTTAATATTGAAAACCGCGTAAAAAGAATAGGCTTATTAAGTCTTTTGCCCCTTTTTACATGGACATTACTACATCTACGCATGCATGGCATAAACAGTCAAATAGTACCAAGAGTCACCAACAGATAGGACAAAGAACCCGTTAAAGCACACACATGGACACTCCTTGTTTTTTCCCCTTACGCTTCATTTTATTTTTAAAGCCGTTACCAAAAACTTATTTATATATTTACTTTTGTCTATTCGGAATATACAAAATCTGAAAAACGACTTGATGGATTACGATCAGTTTTGGTCATAATATAGAGTGTCAAGAGACAGAAATCGAGTTCTTAAATGGACGTGATCAATTTCATTGATCTCAAGATATGGACAATCCAAAAATCGTTCCGCATGTATTCTTTGTTGAAAGTAAATATGGATATCAACCTGGTTCATAGGCTACCCGCAGAACTGTTGAAATTAGCGAGTTGGGTACTATGCTCAGGATGTAAAATAGTAATTTGTCCGTGAAGCACATCACTAAAATGAAACTAAATAACTTTGTAGACGACAAATCTATAAAGATTTGAATATTTTCTGTTTTCAAATATTCATACATCTTACTGAAGTTTTTGAGTGGAGGATAAGGGAAAATGAAAAAAAAAAAAAAAACTTCAACTTTCGCGCACAAACCAAATGCCTTCACGTGCTGTACGCTATGACACTGTTATTTATTTTCTATTGTGTTAAAATTTTGCATGTCAGGGTGAATAGCGGTCCTGTTTGTACCTATATATTTTTTAAAATTTATTTTCTATGTGACAATTTGTACATTTCTCTTCTTCTAATATCTTTCATATACAGTATATATATATATATATATATATATATATATATATATATATATATATATATATATATATATATACTATGTGATCAAAAGTATTCTTATACCTGGCTGAAAATGACTTACAAGTTCGTGGCGCCCTCCATCAGTACTGCTGGAATTCAATATGGTGTTGGCCCACCCTTAGCCTTGATGACAGCTTCCACTCTCGCAAGCATACTTTCAATCTGGTTGTGGAAGGTTTCTTGGGGAATGGCAGCCTATTCTTCACGGAGTGCTGAACTGAGGAGAGGTATCGATGTAGGTCGGTGAGGCCTGGCACGAAGTTGGCGTTCCAAAACATCCCAAAGGTGTTTTATAGGATTCAACTCAGGATTCTCTGCAGGCCAGGCCATTACAGGGATGTTATGGTCGTGTAACCACTCCGCCACAGGCCGTGCAGTATGAACAGGTGCTCGATCGTGTTGAAAGATTCAATCGCCATCCCCGAATTGCTCTTCAACAGTGGGAAGCAAGAAAGTGCTTAAAACATCAATGTAGGCCTGCGCTGTGAGAGTGCCACGCAAAACAACAAGGGGTGAAAGCTCCCTCCAAGAAAAATACGACCACACCATAATACTACCACCTCCGAATTTTACTGTTGGCATTACACACGCTGACAGATGACGTTCACCGGGCATTCGCCATACCCACACCCTGCTATCGGATCGCCACATTGTGTACCGTGATTCGTCACTCCACACAACGTGTTTCCACTGTTCAATCCTCCAATGTTTACGCTCCTTACACCAAGCGAGGCGCATTTACCTGCGTGATGTGTGGCTTATGAGCAGCAGCTCGACCATGAAATCCAAGTTTTCTCACCTCACGCCTAACTGTCATAGTACTTGGAGTGGATTCTGATGCAGTTTGGAATTCCTGTGTGATGGTCTGGATAGATGTCTGCCTCTTACACTTTACAACCCTCTTCAACTGTCGGCGGTCTCTGTCAGTCAACAGACGAGGTCGGCCTGTACGCTTTTGTGCTGTACGTGTCCATTCACGTTTCCACTTCACTATCACATCAGACACAGTGGACCTAGGGATGTTTAGGAGTGTGGAAATCTCGCGTACAGACTTCTGACACAAGTGACACCCAATCACCTGACCATGTTCGAAGTCCGTGAGTTGCGCGGAGCGCCCCATTCTGCTTTCTCACGATGTCTAATGACTACTGAGGTCGCTGATAATGAGTACCTGGCAGTAGGTGGCAGCACAATGCACCTAATATGAAAAATGTATGTTTTCGGGGATGTCCGGATACTTTTGATCACGTAGGGTGCGTCATTTATAATGTCAAACCTTGATAACGGAGAAACCAAAAGAGAGAGAGAAGCGAAACTTTGCACGAAGCAACTATACAAAGGGGCACATTGGTAGACGTATTATTTGACATCACCGGATGAACAGTGTTGCCAACCCAATATAAAGTTATGATTTTTTAAATGGAACGACCTAAATTGTATTTCATAATTGAATTCAACACTAAAAAGGAAGACGAAAGATATGCCATCCGAAGGTCAATGTTGCAAACTTCTCGATAAATAACATTAAATATGTGTCACATTTAAACGCCTTTTGCACACACAGGGAGTGAGGTACACACTAGTTTTGCACAATAATTTAAATATTGGCCAGAACGGTTTAAATTGACACAAAGTTTAGATGGGTCCGTTAAACATTGTTGACATAACAGAAAATACAAAAGTCGAGTTTGGATATGGTGCAATAACTCGAAAAAGGCCATAAGTACATTACTGTTTAAAATTTATAGGACAATTTGGTATGTCATAAGAAGCATTCACACGTTTATTTGAAGTCGATAAGTCAAGTACTTACCGAGATATTCGGAATTTTGTAAAAGCTGAGAATTTTGCGCTGTAGAAGTTGGTAACGCTGACGCTAGTGTGTACCTCACTCCCTGTGTGTGCAAAAGGCGTTTAAATGTGACACATATTTAATGTTTTCTCGAGAAGTTTGCAACATTGACCTGCGGATGGCATATCTTTCGTCTTCCTTTTTAGTGTTGAATTCAATTATGAAATACAATTTGGGTCGTTCCATTTAAAAAATCATAACTTTATATTGGGTTGGCAACACTGTTCATCCGGTGATGTCAAATAATACGTCTACCAATGTGCCCCTTTGTATAGTTGCTTCGTGCAAAGTTTCGCTTCTCTCTCTCTTTTGGTTTCTCCGTCATCAAGGTTTGACATTATAAATGACGCACCCGGTATATATATACAGGGTGGGCCATTTTAATTAATCCACGGAAATATCTGAAAAATGATAAAACATAGAAGAATTTTTTGAAGTACACGTTATATATTGCTAAGGGGGAAAACCAATTCCGCCAAAAGTACCCCGCCCCGCCCCCCCTAAATGGGGGTAACGGGGTATAACTTTGAAATGTCAAATGGGAACATGGGTCGAGTAATACCTCGTTCAAAAGGTCTTGGAAAACTAAGTAACGCTGTACCAAAAGATGTTTCATATTGTGCACCAGTTTCAAAATGGCCGCCATGATATGGTTCGGAAACTCCAGTACCCGTAGTATGAAAACCATGGAAGGTAAATGAATGGAACAAAATTGAAATACGTAAATATCATAGGGCATATCGAATGATGTAATCCCTGTGATCCCAGTGGCCTCCCTAAAGGGGTCTTGTGGGCTAACTTCAAAATTTCAATGTCCGACCGGACAACGGTTCGGGCGTACGCTTGACCTACCCAATGCTGTTTGGAAGGCAGACTTCATGCATAGAGAATTGGTGCACTAAGTTAACGCGGATGGGCACAGTTACATTTTGATTAACTATTAGCATTCATGTCATATTGTGAGCTTGAGGGGCGAAACGGTGTGTACGTATATCCCCGAAATGCTTTCTGAATAACCAGCACGCATTGCATAAAAGTTTCTCTTTTTTTTAGTCACTACAGCGTCATCCTTACAAACAAATGTTTCAACCACACCATACCTATTTGTAATGTTAGCCTTAATTTACGAATTAAAGTAGAGTTCTCGTTTGAACTTTCACTTTACTTTCCACCCCACTCACATACAGAGCGCAGGAAGAGATTATTTTGCAGGACTTGGATTTCTCTCTATACATTATGGCAATTTTACTCTAATATTTTTTATCTCTGTTGTATTATTCTCGAGCCTTGGAACGCCTCCGTGGTTTTCCTATTTAATTTTCGTTATTTTCATTTATGTCTAACAGTACTCATACTATGGGGACTAGACGTTTTCTTAGACACAATCACCATGTCTTTGCGATCATTTTGAAAACGGTGTCTCATGTCAAAATTTTCTTGCAGAAGCTGTTTGATATTAATTTGTCTATGTAACGTGATGTTACTCGCTTCAAGCTGCTATTTGAAATTTTCAAGTTGGCCCCGGATACCTTTCAGTTGGCCCTTGGAGTCACCCCGACAACACCTCTCGATGTGACTTACGTCAGTTAGCTACTCCAGTTTTTCTTTTGTTGATTTATCTCCAATCGCTTTCATACTACGGGTACTAAACCTTTTCTCTGACACGGATACTATGTTTCGGCGGCCTTTTGAGAACACTGCCATTTCACATCAATCGTTTTCTCCTGCAATATGTTAGATTTTGCAAGATTTATCGAACGAGGTACCACTCGACTCATGTTACTATTTGAAATTTTGAAGTTAGCCCCCAAGACCCCTTTAGGGAGGCCACTGGGATCACAGGGACCACACCGTTCGATATGCCCTATGATATTTACGTATTTCAATTTTGTTCCATTCATTTACCTTCCATGGTTTTCACACTACGGGTACTGGAGTTTCCGAACCATATTACGGCGGCCATTTTGAAACCGGTTAACAATATGGAACATCTTTTGGTACAGCGTTACTTAGTTTTCCAAGACCTTTCGAACGAGGTATTACTCCACCCATGTTCCCATTTGACATTTCAAAGTTACCCCCCATTACCCCCATTTAGGGGGGGGGCGGGGCGGGGTACTTTTGGCGGAGTTGGGTTTCCCCCTTAGCAATATATAACGTGTACTTGAAACATTTCTTCTATGTTTTATCATTTTTCAGATATTTCCGTGGATTAATTAAAATGGCCCACCCTGTATATATATATATATATATATATATATATATATATATATATATATATATATATATATATATAGTCTCTAAACAATTGAGAGAGTTCAGAATAGTAGTAAATCAGTGAAAAACGCGAAATTTTACTTATATCAAGGGGTCTTGCCCCCCCCCCCCCAAGCAAAATCTGAAATGACGCTCCTGCGTAGTGCGAAGATGAAAATGCAGCCATCAATTAACAACACATTTCACTTCAAAGATCAATTTCTCTCTCTCATATTCAGTTATATTGACATGAGTTCGGTGTCTTTTTAAAGTTCTTAAAATGACACATAATCACCATGTTTGAACGTGTAATAGTTGTTACAATTACTGGGATATTTACACATAAAAGATTATAAAACATATAATTAAAAAAAAGAGCATTTTGTCTATTTCTCTTAATACAGCAATACTGTATCTGAAAACACGTGATCACCATGAATAGACCATCCCACTTTCTACTTTCTGCAATTAATTATCTGGGATTCGGTACAAAAACGACACTCCTACTTTTACTATGTGAGAACTTACAGTCGCTTAAAGATTACCTTACAAATTCTGACGGCGGCCATATTGATGACGTAATATCCCTTAAACAAACCACAAATTTGAAATTTTTGTGAGCAATACCTGACAAGTAGTACTGCATATTGCAGTAAGCGTCTTATTTTTTAAAGGTCTAAGTTGACTCTCAATTACACTGTACTATTAATGCTTTCTGCTGGATGTGAGGAGAAGTGATTTTTGATGGTCTTTCGTTTTCCGACAGAAAAAAGAAGAAGAAGAAGAATGGATTGCAGTCTTTCAGAGTTAACTGAACAGCCTACCTTCAAGAAATGCTTCTTCTTGAAACTAATTATGGAGGTAACCAGAAAAGATTTGAACTACAATTTCTTATTTACGCCAATGCACAAACGTAAATTTGTTATTTTCTCCCTATATCTTATTTTCAAGGAATTAAATAAAATAAAGTAGAATTCCGCCAAATTTCCGTGTGAAAGAAAGCTGAAGTATTACTTATTTACCATTATAGTTACTAGTTTACTGTAGAAAACATCATCTTCTTCCGTGAAATATATATATAAAGTGTACTAATGCAGTCAGGAGGGAAAATGCATTGTACTATTCTCTATATGTCTCTCATACCAGTACTTTATATTGAATTTCTCATGAATCTAACAAATTATAAGACAGACAGAGAGGAAAAAAATATAAGTATATTACATATTGAAGATGATGATGACCGGTTACAGCTAACCAATTATTATTGCAGTCCAATTCCAGGTAATTTTTTCTCTTAACTCCATTGTTCTTGTGGTTGTATTACAGTTCATTTCCATCCATCCTTTTGCCCTCCCGTTTGCTCTTCTGCAAGCCATCTATTCCATTCCCCCTTTTTATGTCTGGAATGGAATGAAGCCCAGACAAGATGTCCACAAACCCTTGCACTTAATCGAACGTTGAGCCCGAGATTCCAGGAACTTTTCGGCTGACGGCACAACCAGCAAGCTTATATAATTTTGTCCGTTGCCTCCAAGTGGTTTCCAAGTCTTCTTCATTGCGGTGTGTGTGTGTAAACCAGCAGTTTTTTTCTGTTCTTTCCAAGAATTACTTTACTTCTCCTCTTTGAGGTTCTATAAGTGCAGAGGGGGAAAAAAGTAGTAATAATAAAATTCTTTCTTGGAAAAAAAAATGAACTAAATCTTAGCCCTTTTTTTATTGGGGCCCCTAATGCGAAAAAATAGGACTAAAATTAGACGAAATGTTATATTTGATATTTTATAGTGAAAATGAAGGCATTTTATATACTCACATATAAATAATACATAATCTATATATATCGTACACGGTGATCAACGATGCGTTGCACTTACGGATAAAAAAAGGATTTTTTTTGTTTTGTTTTTGATTGCGTGTCGACTATTTCCTGTGTAGAGGAAATTAACAACTTTATGAAGATCACCTCACAAAAGAAACAATAAAATGTTGTTATATAGAGATGATTCTTTCTTAATGAAAAATAAAACATTGACGTTTTTTAAGGCTATTTTTATATATTTACTGTTTTTTTTAAGAAAAAAATCAGCATGTCTTAAAATGGCATTGAAAGCCATTTGCTAGTACATGTGCCTTTTTATTACTTACTTCTAATTGGAACTGTAATTTCTGGATACTTCCTACAACATTATTAAAATATTTTAACATGTTATTGGAAAAGAAAGAAAAATAAGTGAAGGTTATTATATATATATAGCACAGCACTTATCCAAGCTTCCTTAGTCTAGGATTTAATGTTCCTTTCAATTTTATACCATTTGGTTTCTTTCGGCGAAGTACTGATTGTCGAAGCTTAACAAACTTCACCGGTAGCGTCATTTCAGATTGGCCAATGAGGGAGAAGGGACGGGGAGCAAGATGCTCCACTGACTTAAGAATTTCACGTTCCTCTCGAACTCATTAGTTGAGTTGATTTTAGTTTAGCGTTCTTTTTAGCAGCGAGGCTATATGAGAAGTGGACCTACTGATTAACGTAGAATCCGAACCACATGAGCTCCCGCTGGGAATCGAACCTGGGTCTGCTACGCCAAAGGCGCGTACTCTCTCGAACTCAGTGGGGACAATTACTCCCCTGGCTGCATCAGTTGACGCCCCTGAATTTCACCAGAATTCAAGATATCTAATTATAAATATATAAATACCATATAGAAGGAATGCCTAGGAATGACTTCCCTTAAGTTCCCAACATTTTTATGGGAACGATGTTAACAAATGCACTAAATCTGAGATTGAGGTAATTTTAAAAATTACTAAACTGCGACTAAAATTGTCAAACGTTAAGAATATTCATCAGGATCACTCTGTCATTGAAACTGGTCTGTAAATGATAGAATGAGATTTTTAAATACGAGGGAGAGTCAAAAATGTTCCCAGAATTCTGTTGTAGCTGTTTAATACAACAATATAGGTATACGTTTACTTAATCACCTTCAAAGTTTGCACCTTCGGTACACACACACACACACACACACACACACACACACACACACACACACACACACACACACACACACACACACACATACACACACACACACACACACACATACACACACACACACACACACACACACACACACACACACACACACACACACACACACACACACACACACACACACACTTGTTCCATCGCTCCTCCGATTGGTGGCAACACCAACGAAAGGTCTCTTTTGGTATCTTCCGAAGTTCAGGCGTCGCGTTGGTTTTGATCTCTTCTGCATTGGCGAAACGGAAAAGGACTATTTTTAGGTTTTTAAAAGAGCCAAACATCCGATGGTCCTAAACTAATTTTAAGGCTATCAAAGACCTTGAAGCAAATAGTTCCCAATTTGCACATGAACTTGATGTTTGCTCATTGCTCGATCTGTGAAATTGCATCAACTGATCATCACCACACACTCCTTTGTTCAGCTACATTACTCGTACACTGCCTGTTATGCAGGGGCGGGTTTAGGATTTTAATTTTGGGTAGGCCCGTTCCCTCGCTTATGGATATATATACACATTTGATTGATTAATGACAGTAGGAAATTACTTTTACACTAGTGGTTGATGTTATTTGTTAAATAATTATCTACTATTAATATAAATAATGAAAAATATATTTACTCTTTATTGTATCTCTTAGCTTTTATATATTTTTCAAAATTTTTCGGTAGGTCCGTGCTTACCCAGCCTACCTACTAAAACTGCCACTGCTGTTACGACGAGTTAATACTTGCCACATTCATAATTAGGCAACCTAACGACTTTTGCAATTGCATCGCAAATGCCAAAATTAGAACAACATTCCAGGAACTTTTTGCTGCATTTTTAAACTGTCTTCCTTCCTAGTAGCATTGGAAATCGTTAATTTGAATGGCTTTTAATTGATCGGTTGTATTTTTCTAAAAAAAATGTTCTCCACCATTTCAAAATGTCGTTCTTTGAGATAGGTCTAGAAAAAGGAAAAAAAGTTCCAAGGGCTCAGATCAGGGTGGTAGGAGGGTTAAGGAACCACTGAAATGCTGCTTTGAGTAAAACAAGTAGAAGTGTTACGTGTGCACCACGTAAACGCGTTCAGTTTATGTACAGTGTTAATTTCTCAATTGATATTGAAACCGAAAGTGATAGTAGATTTCTACTATATCCGGTATTAGTAGAGAGAGAGTGAATATATTTTTGGGACATTTAATTGATTGCAGAAAACAGCTTCTCGCTACCTATTACCGTTTTTACTCCATAGCGATTAACGTTAAAACCGGAAATGGTTGATTTCTGCCACTTCCGGTTTGAACAGAAGGTTAACAACGAAAATGATACCTAGAAATAGAACTGTGATCTTGATCAAAAGTGATAGTGATATATGAAGTAGTTTTTGAGATTTTTTTGTTTCCCAGCGGGATGGACATGAATTTTTTGTCTTTTAGACGCACGAGTGGAAAGATAAGGCAAATACAAGCATATAACGGAGCTTTGGTCCTTAAAAATCTGTAAGTTACAATCAAGATTACCAAACGCTTGCTACAATGTTAAGGGTAATCATTAGGAGCACTCTTGTCATTTATGCAGAAGGTTCAAATAATATACGAGATCTGTAAATTAAATAATGAAATTTTTCAATAGAATTCTGTGTGCATTTCAAACTGCAAGTTCTTCAATGTACTTTTGCTGAGAGGTTACACACATTCTGTTATAGATATTGTTTCCACTCTTTGTAGTCGTGCTGAAAATCTGTAGTTTGAATGTCTCTTAGGAACCACAGGAATACATACGTCTTTGAATTAAAATAATAATAAACTCACAGATCATGGGCGTCGTTAGCGGGGGTATGCGTCCCCCAGATTTTAGTGAAATATATTTTTTTTTAAAAACTATACTACTTTGTATATAAAACTTTTGTCGAAAAGATGATTTTGGTTTTGATTCATTCGCCCCCCGCAGATTTAAGAAGCTAACGACGCCAGTGCACACATAACAGTGTAACAGGGAATTTGTTATTGAGGAGCATTTAAGTGTTTGCAATATTTGAGCGAACGCAAACAAATCTTTTTCTTAGTTATTCAAGAAGTTCATGGTGTTAAAACTCGTAGCAGTCTTCTTCTGGAGGTAAACAACATTCTGTCACAAATGCATTGATTTGATCTTATTAGATGTTCTCATTTGCAGTTCTTTTTTTAACGTGGTGTGAGGAGGATTAATGCTATTGCTGACTTCGACATTTAGTTTTTTCGAGATCATATTCAAAGATCTATGATTTGATTTATCATCCGCAATAAATATCCAGAAAATCAAAACTTATTGCTTTCTGGTCAGTCCTCTTGTTGACTCACGCCCAATGCCTATGCTAAAATTTGATGGACTGAAACGTGATACAGTTCAAACTAAGCTCATATTCTCACTCTTTGCCTACATATGATTTCGCACTTTTTCCACATTATGTTCTGTTTTCCAAGTTGAGAAGTCTTTTCAGGATGGGATCAACTTAGATTATCACTTATTTTAAAAAATGCAATTGTATACTTGCGACCTATATATGTTCCCAGGAGACATATTTGCGCAAACATTTGAGTGATATTTTCCCCTCATATCACGCTTTAGCCCATATCGTTCTTGCACTTATGCGCTCGTTCATTTTTGTGATGCACGGCGTACAATCACTTCACGAAAAGATCGCTACACATCAGAGATGGCTACTTGTAATCAGGGCTCACACTCACTAATCGCAATGAGGCTCATACTAGCATAGACACACTCTCGCTCGATCTCTCTCTATCGCTACCTCAATCACATGCCCATTAATACCATTAGGCTCGTGCTCAGTATCTTCAAGGGGACTCGCACTCGGTCGCAGTGTTTCTTCTAGACATGTTTTTGGGAGGCACTACTCCCTGGAGCTTTGAGGAGGATCTTCGGAGGAGATAATACGTCTGTAATATAATAATAAATAGAATAGTGCCGTGTGCAAATAATATGCGCCCCCACGAAACATTTCTTCTGACGGAAACAGTGCCCGGTCGGATCCGGCTCTATCTCGCTATTCACTTTATAGTGTCCCCGCTCACATGGACTCAAACTTAAAAAGGCAGATTGATCCCCGAAAGCTGAGTTCGCAACTTTGGACATCTCTTTGCTACACATAACCAGTTGTTGCTGGCAACTTGGATCTTGTATTAACGGCTTGCGGAATGGTGCTTATCTATCCAACACAACGAGACCGCTGTGAAGTGTGTGTGTGTATTTTGCCAGATCATGCGGAGTTTCAGCAATCTCATTACTTTATTAAGAAGTTACGTTTCCAGAACTCCTTTATACATTTACCCTGTCCGTGTGTCCGTTCGGGAGATAAAAAACCTCAAGAATGAAATGATGATTGACGACTAAATTTAGTCAAGGTGTAGACGATTGAAAACTAGAAATCAAGTTCGTTGAAGAAGGCGAGATTAAAAGCAGAAGTCTTGGAAATCAATCATTTCTGGTTTTACTTTGATCTTATAGAGTACATGCGGTAATAAATAGCGTTGTTTCTGCAATCGATTAAGCGTCCAAAGAATACGTTTCGTCCCCATTCTTAACTCTCTATTTAAACCGGATATGATAGAAATTCAATAACGATAACAGCGGGAAGCGGTTTTCTAGAGTTGATTTAGCGTTCTACGATTAGGTGCCATCTTCTCTCTTAACCCCTAGTCAAATGGAAAATGAAGAAAACATTTAATTCCAGTGATGTTGATCGTTATAGAGTAAAAATAGTAATAGATAGTGAGAAGCTGTTTTCTGAAATTAATTACACATCCCAAGAATATATTACATTCCCAGTGCAATGTACTACCGCTTCCAGTTTCAATATTGACTGAAAACATATCACGCCTTGCAGGGCCGGTTCTAGAAACTTCTTAAGCGTAAGTAAACAATATCTAGACGCCCCCACCTAAATTATAACAAAAGAGTTTTAAGTTGTAATAGAGAAATTTTTTTAAATAATTGTTACAATTTCAAATTTATTCAATATCTGTAGTTCTCCTGTGAATATTAACGAAAAATGGCGAAATTATAACTAATTGGCTGTGGATGATACTGAATAAAGTTCCAGTTTTAATAATTAATAGCATTTTTTTAATTAAATAAGCAGAAAACCCAACTAAGATATATACCTAAGATGTATTTTGACAAGTACAATTGAAAATAAAAGTCGAAACAGAATAGAGCTCATTAACTTCAAGTGCAACATTAACCCGATTTTTCACAGGTTTGATTTTGACAAAGAGTATGCACTTATGATTCATTAAAAATATATTTACATAGTATTTTTTAGAGATGCGGTCATGATAACTAGCTTAATTTCTCGTTTTCTTTGTTAGTGAAAACTTCTTATTATTAATACACTGTTCTGGCTTGCAAATTGACAAACTCTCTTATTGAGTATGCCATCTTCAATGAAAGTTCATTTAATCGTTCTTGAGATATAGTTAATCTTTTAACTGAACTTGTTTAATACACCTCCCCGATAAACACCACCTTTACGAAGACACTTACGTGTCGGGTGGGGAGGATTGCGTGCTACAGTGAAATTTAGAGCTATGTCGGTGGTAGTTCACTACGAGAAGGGCCACCTTACCGAATTGGTCTAAATGGAGTAGCCAGACGAAGTGTTCTGGGAGAAGGTAAGCAGTTCTTCAGTAGCCAAGTTGGCGGAAATCATAGTGATTGGTACGGCAACTTGGACATTTAGTCCCAGGCGTGGTCAGAGTGACTTTAACGGCTGGGATACTGCGGGCGGGGGGAGGCAACGGGAAACTACCACTCTATTTCCCCTAGTTTGCTGGCAGCAAAAAGAGAACATATGTAAATGGTTTCTCAAGTCAAAATATAGTTCTGGAGGTAAAATATCCCCCCATTCGGATCTCCGGGAGGGGAGTGGCTTAAAAAACGGCTAAGAAACCATGGGTTACAGAGCAGATGTTGCAGAAAACGAGGGAAAGGAAAACGTGGAAACAGGTTGATACAGAAGAGGGCAGAAAGATGTACAGAAAGTTGAATAATGAGTTACGGAGAGGAACAGACAGAGCGAGGGAAGAGTTTTACAAAAGAAAATGCGAGGACGTAGAAGAATTATAAAGAGTTGGGAAATATGAGGAAATGTATAAGGAGGTGAAATCTGTGGAATTTCGGAGGAAACAAGGGACAGAAAATTACGATGACAGTAGAAAATAAAAATGGGAAGGTAGTCAGCGACAGAAATGAGGTCATAGAAAGATGGAAAGAATACGTGGAAGACTTATATGAGAGTAGGGAGAGACCGTGTAGCATAAATGTTGAAGTAGAAAATGAAGTAGGCGAGGATGATAAAGGATTTAGTATTCTTCGGGATGAGTTTGAAAAGGCTATATCCGAGATTAGGAATGGAAAGGCAACCGGGATAGATAATATACCAATCGAATTCATTAAAAATATAGGAGACAAGAGAAAGAAAGAATTGTTCCGACTATGCAATGAAATACATGAGACAGGGGAGTGGCGAAAAGACTTCCTGAAGACGATAATGATACCGATGACTAAGAAATCGAACCCAAAGAGATGTGAGGATTATAGAACTATTAGTCTCATATCTCATGCAGCTAAAATTTTGCTCCGAATACTGAACAGAAGGTTATATGGAAGAACAAATGAAGAAGTTGAGGAGGAGCAGTTTGGGTTCAGAAGAGTTAAGAGCACAAGAGATGCTATTGGATTATTAAGGGCGATCGGTGAAAGATTTACCGGGTATAGAAAAAGGGAAAGAGGTGTATGTTATATTTATTGATCTAGAAAAGGCTTTTGACCGCGTGAATTGGGAATTCTTGTTGGGAGTTCTAAAGAAGATAGGGTTGGAATGGAAAGATCGAAGACTCATAAGAAACTTACACATGAACCAACAAGTAAGTGTTAGGATAGGGAAAAAACTGACGGAAGAGAGTGCAATTGGAAGAGGAGTTCGACAAGGATGCTGCCTCTCGCCAACACTATTTAATGTCTATCTAGAAGAGATAGTGAAAAAGAGTTTACATGATGATGACGGCATTTCGGTAGGAGGTAGAATGATTAGATGCATAAGATTTGCAGACGATATGGCGCTTGTTGCAGAATCTAAAAAGGAAATCAATAAAATGTTAGAAAACCTGAGGATGGGCTTTGAAGAATATGGGATGAAAATAAATGTTAGAAAGACAAAAACCATGGTGATTGGAACGAAGAGGTCTGTGTCAAATATAAAAGTGGGAGGGGAGAAAACAGAACAAGTGAATAGTTTTCGATATCTGGGTAGTATTCTTAGTAATGACATGAAGTGCGAACGTGAAATAAAAGCAAGGATAGGAATGGCGAAAGAAGCCTTTAGGAGGAAGAAAAGTCTGTTTTCTGGGACCTTGAATAAAGAGTTGAGAAAAAGACTCATAAAATGCTTCGTGTGGAGTGTTGTACTGTATGGGGCGGAAATGTGGACATTACGTAAAAGTGATGAAAAACGACTGGAAGCATTCGAAATGTGGGTGTAGAGAAGGATGGAAAGATTAGTTGGGTCGAGCGGAAAACGAATGAATGGGTGTTAGAAATGGTGGGGGAGAAAAGAACACTTTTAGATATTGTTAAGAAGTGGAAGAGAAACTGGTTGGGACACTGCCTAAGAAGAAATTGTATCATGAGGGACGTCATAGAGGGTATGGTGGCAGAAAACAGAGGCAGAGGGCGAAGGAGACTACAATTAATGGATGATATAAAAACAGAAAGATCATACGTGAAGACGAAGAGGTTAGCGGAGGACCGTGGAGCATGGAAGCTTCTCAGCTGCTGCAAGTGACCTGCCAGTAAGGGCAGAATACCTATGATGATGTTTAATACACAACAAATGACAAAAGTGTATGCCTTAATTGATATTTAATTTGTCTTCGATCTAGTGGTGGAACTTCAAAATCAGGTCTTCCCCCGCAAAAATTCTTTTCAGGGCCTCTTAGGTCTATAAAACAATTCAGTCCTTTCATGTGTCTCCAACATAGACGTTCGAAATCAGGCAATGAGTAACGCAATGTATACGCAAGCAGTTGCGCACCCAAGATTTCTCTTTTAGGTCCGAAGATTTTTTGGAATAACCTACAAACTGAAAATAATTTTGTTTGTCTCTTGAAATTGTGCTAATTTTCTTAAAAATTAAG
This sequence comes from Thermobia domestica, assembly GCF_964235325.1. Lineage (NCBI taxonomy): Eukaryota > Metazoa > Arthropoda > Insecta > Zygentoma > Lepismatidae > Thermobia > Thermobia domestica. Next base: position 127,540,616 of record NC_137458.1, on the reverse strand, counting down.
ACTTCAGGGGCATCCAGACTCTCTAACCGTCTCCGTTGGTGCATCCCTGAACGTCTCTAATTTGCATTAGGACTATTACCAAATGTTTAAAAATATCGCTCCATCTAAATTTAATACGAGAGAATGGATTGATAATGAATGTTATAATACAACGAACATATGTATATGCTGCTATGATTGATAGTAGAGTTCTGAAAAAAAATGTGTTATTATAATCCTAATTATCTTTCGATTTCGATTACAGTTACCCTTTCGAATTACATACACATATACTGCGTAAAACTAATTGTATTCAAACACATTTTGAAATACATTCCATTTAACACAGACCCGTAACCGAAGAGGCCGTATCCTTTCGGCCATTTTAATTTAACAATTAAATTACTTCAAGCAAGTAAAATAAACTTACAGTTTCAAAAGTTTGTCGACATGCAAATGCTTCGTTAACAGTAAATAATATTGACAACTCGCTCACCTCAACATTTGTGTAATTATTACTTTCGAAATTTTGTCCAGAAGTCGACAGAAATTCTTTTTGAGTCTTCGCTTGCCTCTCATTTTTCAAGTTTCGTAGCTTTCTTTTCCGATAAAATGCTCACTATTTTTTTTTATTGTTGACCATTATTATTACATGAAAAAGGAAGTATTATTGAAAAGTGAAAAGAGACATCATTATAAGTAAAAAAAAACGAAACGATTCAGGATAGAAACGAAAATGCTGACGAATGGCAAATGGACTAATACGTAGATATTAATGGAGTGTGCATTAAGCAGTGGCAGCGATTGTGAGCCACTGATATTAGGCACTTAAGTTAAAATTTCCCTCAGAAATGATAAAAAATAAATAAATAAATTTAAGAAAACGTTTGTACCGTCTGTCTTTCCTCAGTATTCGCCTCTCTTTTTGGACCAATGGACAACAAAAGCCTAGTCGCTTGAACTTCGATAATGTGCACTTCATTTACGTTGACCTTTCTTAACCCTTAACTGTGGTCATTGAACCGAAACACTATACAGGGACACTGTTTATGACAAGGCGGAGCACCCTTAAAGACATTTCTTTCTTTTATGATAATGCCACCCAACCCATAAGCAACACGTGCAGTTGACTTCGTTTTGTTTGTTGATCCCATTTTAGACATTTGGCACTGAAACTTTTTAGCAAGGTCGTGGAAGGATTGTTGAGAGAGGAGTGAAGAGTCTGTTAGATTTGTATTTACTGTGTATGGTGGTATTGTGGAATGATTGCCGCTGTCTTTAGTCGTACTGACGTAGTGCTCAATATAATATCTATTGAAAAGCTAAATTTCCCTACATTTGAACTCATATTAATAAAATCCCTTAAAAAAAAAATCTTTCCTAAATCTCCCTGGGCCGCGGGAAATTTTCCTTAAACTATCATCACTTGTGAGTGTGGCATTGGTGCTAATTGTTGTAAGAGTACATTTCAATTATAAAGGCGTGTTTTACAGCCAATCATAGAGGTGACTTTATTCTCCTTTTGATGTATTTTATCTGTATCTCAGTCTGTACAAAGTCTATTTGAAGCTATTTGGAAAATTTTTCATCATAACATTTTCTCTAATAAATATTCAGATTTAAAACACAAAATTCATTTTCGAGTTTGGCGCCCTTTTCACCTGGCGCCTCCTGTGAACACGTAGTTCGCAGGATTCAAGATCCGACCCTGACGCCTTGCCCAACTCCTTTACGTGGTGTACACGTGACATGCTATTTATGTATAGACATCATGCAGGGTTTGTTGAAGCATGACCAGGCGCTCTAGGCTTTGGGTTACCTTGTCTTTAACTCGATTTCTTCTTACATGTACCATATCTGCCAGTGTATAATGAGACATGTGATTTCCAAAGAATCTGAGTGAATTCTTGTGTGTATACCAAATAATCTTTCTTCATCAGATTCAGAACGAACTTTGCAAAACTGCCTGTATTTATTTTACGAACTATTGAGAAGAGAAAAAGAAGCATTTCTTGTGCTAATAATCTTTTGTTGTATTGCTGATATTCAATAAACACATAAACGGAAGAAGGTAATTTTATCTTTAAGGTTCATGTTAACATAGTAAATGAAAATGTGTTTATAATCGAGACACACCTACTACAATGATGGACGTAAGGAAGCAATAATAACAACCAAACAACGAAATTAAATACGTACGTACCGGTACTCTACTTATCTCGAAAAACAAAACTACGAACACCTTCAAGTACTTGTGCCATCCTTCCTGTTAACACCTTTGTTCTTCATTATTACATACTTGTGTGAAGGCCAAAATTTCTATAATTAGGCCTAGTTTCGTGAGCAGCTCCTTTGTGGAACTTGCTATTCAACGAGTTTTATATATACGTATATATAGGAAACAAGGTTCAAGCAAGCGCTATTCAATTACTGTTGCAATTTAGAAGGCAACGAATTGCAATAACATGGAGACAATTTTTGCAACTTCAATGCCTTCTTCCGGTGGGAAGTTCATTAAAAACGACGTACAGCTAAAATTATTTCACACGGAACAAGTGGTCTTATGTGTTATTATTATTGCTTTACAAGAAGTTGGTGTAAGTTGATTAATAATTTGCGGTATGCGAGTATATATCAAATATAACTTTTTTATTATTATTGTGGAAGTTAAAATAAGTCAACGAACTTTTTAGTGACTGATCCGCCTTTACATGGTATTAATTGCAATATAGTCACTGACAAAATTTGCAATGATAATCTGCATACACGTGTGTCTGACACAGACACGCACATCTATTGCCCTGATCTCTTCAAAGATGGCATGAGGCGTTTTGGGTAGTAATATAGGAAGAAGGGCGAACTCAATAGAAAAGCTACTTGCAATGTGAGCGTTCGGAAATCAAATTTGGTGCTACAGTAGTAATACGAAAGTGCTCTAAGGCAGCCAGTTCTAATGTCTATACAGTATTTGTATAGTTGGTCGAAGTTGTTCATCTCTCCCTTAGCTACTATAGTTTCAAAATAAATGGACGATTATTTCGACCGTTCAGAGTGTTCTAATAAGAGGGATTTTCACGAAACAAACTGTTAGGAAGTTCACTCTTATTATTCGGAATGCCTCATATGCTTACTGAGTTGAGTTGATTTTGAGTTTAACGTCCCGATCAGCAGCGAGGCTATATGAGACGTGGACCTACTGATTAACGTGGACTCCGAACTACTTGAGCTCCCGCCGGGAATCGAACCATATGCTTACTGGTTACATGAAACGTCTTGAAGGATGTATTAGTATTGCACATCTAAAGAAATACACCACAATTATGTAATATGAGTCATGTTGATGCAAAAATCAGCAGTTGATGCAATTTGAGTATCTATATAATGTTCACAATGTCCATTTCATATCCATTAATATTTAGAACACTCCTTTAAGAGAATAGTGATACTATTCAAAAATGACCCTCACTGAGATATAATGTTGTAAATGGTGCTAAAGACTGGGAGAGTTTGAGTAAAAACATCGCAGATGAAGGTAGACACCTCCCCCTAAGAAGCAATTTTGCCATTTGTTTGCCTATGTTAACCTCAGTGACCATCTTCTACTCACTCTTCTGAAAAGTTGATAATTTTGAATTGTATAACTTTTCTAATAAAGGAGTGGCAGTCTACTTTAACATTCAGTTATAAGGAACATTTGATGTATGCCCAAAGTTTGCCGATGAATACAGAAGTAACGACATTCATTAGGCGTTATTCATTGTTGATGCGTTTGGAGAACCCAGTGAATATTCGCTTTCAATATTTCCATTGAGTCTTAACAAAAGAGCAGCTACAGGGTACTCGATGGACATTTGTGAGTGTTGAATGGATGTTTCACGAATAACCTGTCCAGTGTAGAGTGGAACAATAATAGTTTTCGTTTCGATTATTTTACATTAGACTTCAGGATTTTATTGCAGAAACTTGAAAAATTTCTTAGATTTCGTTCTCAAGGTGATTGTAGTGCAACAGAATAATAAGTTGGTTCTTTTTCCACGAAAATCCAGAAATTGGTCTCATGTCTCGCTTTATTATTATATTAAGATTTCCAACATTGAAGTAACATGTACAGGTCCCCTTACTTAAATTACATGCACTGAGGTAAATTTTGGATTTATTCTTTTCATAGTATTCATCTCTACATTTTCTAATACACAACCATCAACAAGTAAATGATCCAAATGGAGGAATCGAATTGCGAGACGAGACTTAGTGCGCCTGATAGAGGATGTGAAAATATGTGTATGTGCAAAGTTATAGCGGCTGAGCGCAATAAGAAACGGAGGGGATCAAAGTTGGTTGGAGAAGGGCTATGCTATGTTATTGAAATACATCAAATAAAGCGTTGAATCGTAAAAATAGTGAAAGATAGACAACTATAAAGATGATCCTAAATCTTCCAAATAAATACAGACAACGAACACTAAATTTCATAACTGACTTTTTGAGAATATACTGGTCCTAATTGATATATCACATGACTACCAATCCATTTCAAGAACTATCACAAATTTCAAAATGGCGGCGGAAGTTCGTGATGATCTCTGCTCATTCTTCTTTTGCCAATATGTGAAACTAGCACCGCATTTGGACCCTTTACTTGTAAGTGGTAAAGCGCTCACCTGAGGTGGGAAAGGTTGGTTTTTCGATCCCAAGCCACGTGTAATTTGGATAACATCGAGTACGCGAGTTTTCTTGGGATTCTCCCGTTTTCTCTCATATTCCATTAACTCGTTCACAGTCATTGACTTCCATTAATCATCCGTCTCCTTTAGCCCGACATATTCGTCAGATGTAAAACTAGATTTTTTGCTATTAGTAACTTAAAAAGAGGACAACATTTCTTTATGGAGTCAATAATAATAATAATAATAATAATAATAATAATAATAATAATAATAATAATAATAATAATAATAATAATAATAATAATAATAATAATAATAATAAAGATAAATTGAAAAAAATAAATAATAAACAGCCTACTATAAATTACAATGCAATGAGATTTTGTCATTTATTGGTGAGAAATAGTTCAAGATTCTTTTTATATGACGTATCAGAATCACATGACACAGTATATTTAAGGTCCAACGTAGTCTAGGAAAATCTTACGGTCACATCTGATTTCTAGGATTTTATCGTCACTTCGAAAAACAATAAAATTTAACAAAATTAATTATTCTTAAAGTTTGAGCCTCTGAAATGATACTAGTAATAAAAAATACCCAAGTATTGAAATGGATAAAATTTGGACAACTTTTTACACCACAGCAACAGGCACAAAGCAATTTTGCCATTCCCAGTTATTTATATTATGAAAGCAAACCTCATTATCAGTTTTCTGTAAGAGGACCTTTGCTCCGGATATAGCATCCGCCAGGCTTCTGCCAACATGAAAAGTATCAGTAAAAGGTTTTGACCTTCAGTCCAGTTAAGAGATAATTTCAAGTTATGAGTATGTGACATTTGCACTAACTGGACTTTCTCTATGTTGCATGGCATGCCCTCTTGTAATTAGTAGGAAGTCCTATATCAAGCAAGTACTGAGCGTATTAATGAAATTCACTACTTAAAAAAAAAAAAAATCTCATAGGATTGACATACTCCGGTGTTCGCAATTACATTTACCTATTCATTACAGTATATGGAATCTCCTATACTGGGATTGGTGTAACTAAAAGATTCTGCTATGTCTGTGTGTTTGTGTGTGTGTGGAAGGGGGGGGGGGGAAGAAGCATGACACTTTGCAGTTAAGAATTCAAGGTACCTTTCAAAAGATCTTGTTACAGTAGCGTCATTTCAGATTTGGCTTGGGGGGGGGAGACCCCTTGATATAAGTAAAATTTCGCGTTTTTCACTGACTTCACTACTATTCTATTGATAAAATCTATATAAATCTCAAACTTAGGGGGGGAGCAAATGCCCCTCCCTGCCCCCTAAATGACGCCCCTGTCTTGTTATAATGTTTATTCTAGTTTTTTGGTACTTTCTGAATAGTGCTGCCCATGGGACGAGATTTAAGGCTGGCTCTCTGCGAAATTAGTCTTATCTCAAGAGCGTAACTGTTCATATTGAAAGGTTTCTCCTCTCCTCGTGTCTTCCCACGAAAAATCTGTCGTGAGCAACGCTAATTCTGAATCTAATACACTTGCACTATACTTGGCAACTTAATGGATGAGTCAACTGATTTCGTCACTTCCGCTGTCAACCTAAGTGCAAGGTTTCAAAAGTCACGGTTTCGGTTCCAAACAATACGTCTGTCAGGTAAGAAAAGCATAAGCTGGTGTGTGTTTACACATAGAGTAATGCAAAGGGTTTCAAATATTATGTCGTTCTCTTTTTGTTTACCATGAAGTGTTTAAATTCAACATTACTCTTTTGTAACATCCTCGTTTATGCATCTACTTCTTACGGATCTACCCGCTACATCCCTAGAGCTGACTCCGTTAGATGTAATTCATACTTTTTACTGGCAATCTAGCACAGGTTAATTAATGTTCTTTTGGACTACAGTTTTTACCGGTCATGTTCGTACGCTGTATTTATATCCATAATAATTATGCACTCCTGAGGTCAATCTGCACGAAGAGCATCCAGGACAAAATAAGTATAACTATGTAAGACTCCCAAAGAATGAGACATTACATTTCAACCAATTTGTTGTAAGTGAAATATCCTGACTCACATCTACGGAATATACCTCCATATTTTCTCACGTTCCTTATATTTAATCTCTTCGCTTTTTAAAGTCCTTTTTTTCTTTCTTTTTTGACAAGTCCAACCAACATTGAAGCCAAGAAGGTCACAACATTGATATTGACACAGTAGTCAACGAATTTCTCTTTTAAATGTTTTACTAGTTTGGAACGTTGTGCGAATGATCGCAATGTTTTGGTGTTTTCATATGTTAACTGTACACATTTTAGGTGTTACTTTATTTAGGAAGACGTTGTTTCTGTAAAGGACCTTTTTTAGTTACATGTAGCAGCAAACAGCAGTAATAGTAATAATAGTAGTAGTTATTACTATTACTACTACTACTACTACTACTACTACTACTAATAATAATAATAATAATAATAATAAGTGCAATTTTTTGTATAAAATTAGGAAGTATTGACTGACTACATGAACATCCAAAATAAAAAATGTTTTCTATTGCTGTATAAATTTTACGTGCCTTCACGAACGTAGAAAGAAGGGTCCCTTTTGACATTTTTGCGGGGGAGCCCATCCATCCTTAGTTACGCTACTGCTGATTGCTCAATATTATTGCAAGTTCACATAGAATTACATTAAATACAATTTACATTTATATCCATCCTACACCTTACATTTATAAATACCAAGAAACTCATTGATTATATCTTTAATGGAAGTCTTGTAAAGAACTTACATCACTTACAACAAAATAAATAAAGCTGATACAGAAGTACTTTGTGAAACTGATAGAAGCTAAGTAAGATGTTAGCTATTTTATGAATTAAAAAAAAATCTTTATCACAAATGAAAGTAGTTCTTCACTTCCTTCAATGATATCTATTTATTTTTCTACTTACTTGAATTAGAAACGGATGTAATTCAGTTATCTGTGATAATGCATGACGTCAAAAAAGTAGGCTATTTACACATTAATGAAAGAAAAATGATACATTTGATTGATAAGAACTAATATCCTGTCGTATATTTGAAGTACGAATGGAATGAATGATACACATACGCTATAGATGGTAACCATTGCATTATCCTCGAACTTTAATATTGACATAGCGTTATTAGGATGTAATTAAAAAAAAAAAAAAAGTCAAAGGGTTAGACATATCTATACCAATCGACAATCATGTTAATTTGAACAAAAGGATATGCGTGGGTGTAAAACCTCATGCGTAGTTTTCGAGATAAATGGAGAAAAAAAAAACAACTCATTTGTAAACCTAGAAAATGATGTACTAGAATTATATCCTCAATCATCACGATTCTCAAAACAAGACAGTATATCGTATGGTAAATGAGATATAGTCGAAAACTATCATGAACTCTTAACTTCTAATTACTGTTCAACTAAAATATCGTACAAATATAAGACATAGGGCTATATCAGTCAATATATCACATTGAGTTGAACAAACTATCATATTTGAAGGTTAACTCTCATGTATAGCCTTCGAGAAAATCGAAGAAAACGAATATTTGTAGCGTGTTTCGTTCATACTTTATTTTACTGGAGAAAAACGTTTATTTCTATATCGTGTGTGTAGCAAATTACGCTATTACCTGATAGATTGTTCTTCTTTTTCCTATTGTGACACATACTCTTTACTCACATACTACACAGCAGGATGAAATGAGTCATGGGTCACGACATTTGCCCGGGTCTGGGTCTCGCTTTGGAACCATTTCGTACTACACGGCCACTACCCATCCAGTGTGAGAGATGTCAACAGTACAATGATCATAACTACTGCAAATTGTACGAGTGCTTCCAAATATACTTATTCTAATTTACAAACGCCACCTCTTTGTTTGGACTGACCGGAGCATCATCCGACCTAAGTTCTGACCTGAATCTGGAGCTACAAAACCAAATATTGTTGTTTCAATTCGACTTCATGCATCGCAGCAAACTCAACAAACTATAGCTGTATGCTCGTGACGTTTTTCACGTTAAGCTCAATGCTACATATTCACAAGAACCTGTCTATTTCTAGGTTGTCCCACTCGAACCAGTAGTTAGTACAAACATAACCTGATCGTGGAACTTGCACTTATATTTCTTAAAATTCAATAGTTGCTAACACAGAAGCTATTATTCCAGCATTTCTTTCTTGAAGAAAAAGCTAATACCTTTCTGTTCAATGCAACCTATCTTACACCGAAGCAAAGCTGTAAAATACCATATTATATACTGTTAAGCCATGACCGCATTATTCCAGCGCAACGTGCAAATGGAGGTAGCTATTGGTTATTCTCTTAATCTTAAGGGTCTTCACTACAGCGAACTTAAACTACCGCTAATTTTAGAGTTTTTCTTTTTTTGTAATATCTTCAAAACAAATAAAAATATTCGAAAAGCAGAAACGTAGTGAACTAGACAATACGATTTTGCATGTGATACCGTTATCACAACTCATCTATCTGCTTTCGATTTGCAACTGTAGATAGATTTAGCATTTGTTGCGGGTTCTGTAAATAGCGGCATACCAAAAGCAGATAGGCAGCAGATAGAAAAACCCTAAAATTAGCGGTAGTTTAATTTCGCTGTAGTGAAGACCCTTAACATTCGACAACACTTTCCAGAACAACTTATAGTTACGATCTATTTTCATCAATTATACTACTCTTGCAACTATTTATATACACCAAGGTTATCATATCCCATTCAACACCCTTCAACATATCTCGAATTACAACACCTTTCGTAATTACATCATTATGCAGATATCAACATTCATAATAGGTCCGTGAAAGGAAACAGCAGTTCATGAACTTCATTGCAACAAAAATGACTAGAATTATTCACCAATTCCCAACGCACACACGACCTATATCACAAACTAGCAGCGTTCACCCCGCTTCGCTGCGGTCACCCCGGAACGCAATAAACTTTGTTACTTAGATAATTTTTACTTTTTCGCTTTCAAGTGATATGATAAAAACCATAGAAGATTGCAGTAAATGTTAACATTATATCGCCTGTCATTTATGTTAACCCGCCCCGCTTCGCTGCGGTCACCCCGGAACGCAATAAACTTCGTTACTTAGATAATTTTTACTTTTTCGCTTTCAAGTGATATGATAAAAACCATAGTAGATTGCACTAATGTTAACATTATATCGCCTGTCATTTATGTTAACCCGCCGAGTGACACGGTCATGCGGGTTGCATATAAATACGTTTATTTTTACCTATGATGAACTAACAAAGGATTTGTACGTTATGGACACTTGAATGGTCAATTATCTCAAGACACTGGTAATTAAAAATTAAAGTGATATGATAAAAACCATCTAGGGTCCAAATCCTAATAACCCCCCAAAAATGAAAGAAATTGGTTCAGCCGTATTAGCGTGATGAGGGAACAAAGGATTTGTACGTTCTCTTTTATATATAAGATAACCCCAGACATTGTGATTAACTCTACCTCTCTTTACAACCGCTGTAATGTTACTTTTCTGGGAAATTTATGAACGGTCATTTACCAATTAAATCAAAATTTATGTTCCTGAAGACTTCTCAAACTTTATTTTTACCCAGTCATACTGCTAATCGCATTATTCATTTCGATAAAGCAAACTGGGTCGTTTATAGAAATGATATTGCTACTGCGCTGCCAGTAACTCCTAGTCCCGAAAGTGAGGAACAACTTTATAATACACTTAATACGATCAGCACCGCAATTCAAGACGCCAGGAATAATTATTCGCACTGCAAACTTAAATTTCCACACCCACATACAAACTTATCCGTCCTTACTTCCAGTTCTATACATTATATTTGTGTATAATTTCTTCATTCTGTCTCGCCTGCGTGGCTCTTAATAACACTTTCGCATCTAATATTCATTTCATCTGGAATGCCTCAAGGGTCTGCCTTGTCACCTTTGCTTTACCTCCTGTATGTAGCAGATATTCCAACATTGCCGCCAACCATATATTTTTCAACATGCAGATGGTACTGCATACCTTACATCAGGCCGAGCTATTCTTTGCATAATTACTGAAAACAACTACCCAATTCAGACTTTTCTCACCTGTACGAAAGGCGTTTGAAATTCAACGTAGATAAAACACAAACAATACTCTTTTCTTCTTCAAAACGCAAATCGAAATCCTACGCTCCTCAACATTCAAGAACATAACATGCGGATTCAATCAGCTAAATATGTAAGATATCTGGATATTTTCTCCGATCACCAACTTACTTGGTGCCCTCGCTTCCAGAATGTGATACAAAAAGCAAATAGACCTCATGTTCTCAAAGGTCTCACTGATGCTACTTGGGACCACGAGCTCATATCGTTCTCAACACCTAAAAAGCATTCCTGAGATCAGTCTGGAACTTAACAGCTTCACTGCATGGATAGCTGCAGTCCAGCGATATTACGAAAAACTGAAAATACTAGGAAGATTTGCCATACCTCCATATCATTCAGATTTCGACGCAGTTTGCACCTTTTTCATCACTAATCGTCTCTGATAAGTGATTACATAGCACTCTCACTTTCTGCACAGTATGAACCTTATGTTTTAACACGGCTCTCATTCAACTTCATTATGTGCAGATGGCCTCTGGAACAGGCACGTAGCCAGGATTTCGTAATAGGGGGGGGGGGGTCCGAGACATGAAATACTGATGTTATCACACCAGGGTTCGATTATTCTAAACTATTTTATCGGTAACATATATTGGTTCGTTTAGTCAGGTTTTCGTGATGGGGGGGGGGGGGAGAGTTTGATATGAAATATTGTGGTTATCACACCAAGGGCTTGATCAATTTAAACTATTTTACTAGCAGCATATATTGGTTTGTTAAGACTTTAAAATTAGGACATGTTAGCAAGGGCGCCGATTTCTCTGTAAATTTTTTTTGGGGGGAGGGTCCATTCAGATGCAGAAGGCATATATGAGGATTTTAAGACAAATTGCGTTCAAATTATGCCAATATATTGTATATTCATAAATACAACAAGGAGTCCCACATGACCTTTGGGGGGGCAGGCCCCCTGGGATCCCCAGGATCGGCGCCCATGCATGTTAGTAAGTATTTTAGTAACAAACTATGAAGAAATCTCGAATGAAAGAATATTAATAAAAATATTTTTAAAAAATACAATATCTAAGTTCCTTCTTCTGTTCATCCAAATATAACAATTTTCCTTTAATTATAACCTGAACTATTAAAAAAAAAGTACGTATCCAATAATGTCTTGTAAAATATTTTATAACTGTGTTTCTTTCTCTGTTGAATCAAATGTTAACAGGACTTGCTTTCCACGTAACTTTTTGTTTTTCTTATTCCGTCAGCTACTTTCTGTTCCAAATGACAAGTTAAAGGAGCAGTAGAAGACCGTTTCTGAAATAACATGTTTGGTACTACAGGGAAGCGATTGTAAAAAAAATTTTCTTATTTTTATCTTTATTTTTAACGCTGATTGTTCCTATTTCTTGTTTCTTTTTGTTTCATCCTTCCTTAATTTTTTATTTCTGGTCTCGAAGGGGGGGGGGGGGGTCCGGACCCCCCGGACCCACCCCTTGGCTACGTGCCTGTCTGGAAGGAAGATCCCATTTGTTCCATTATCACCTATGTGTTGTGTTTTGACAGTGTACTGCATTTTTTCACTTTTAAATTTCATTCTATCATGTTTCTGCTAAAAATAATAAAATAAAGCATTTTACAATGGCTGGATCCTCTCCCAACGAAAATAAAATAGAGCACTGTTCTCTTGCTTTACGAAAATACCTTAGACCGTCGAACAGTATTGATTTCCAATAAATTATTTAAATATCTTACCGCACAGAGGGCGCAACCTTCTAACGGTTGCTAGCCCTTGGCTGACATAGAGGGAAAAAGTATTCAATTTACAGTGTATCTCTCTGACAGGATTTTTAAGTGGCTGTGTTGCATTTGCTAACTCACTGTTCTTAGGAGATAAAAGGTTTGGCTGGTCACTGACAAATAACAATATCAGTGTCTCAGTGACTTTCGTTCATCATGCGAGCTGGGAGTACTATTACCAGTATAGAGGACATATTAAAAGACCGTCACTTCCTACTTCCGCATTCTCTAGTTCATTTTGGAATCAACATGGAGGCTCCCAATTGAAGAAACCTTAGTGAAACTAGTTTCCACTTTTACAATGCCACCTATCACGAATCGAGAAAAAAATTTTTCGAACAGAATTTACTTACTTTTCCTCGTAGAATACGAATCTACAAACAAAAATGGAAATTCACATTTAAGTTCTCGAACATGCCCGAGTGGCGTATACTGGTTTGCTGACTTGGGTTACCACTAACTTTATAACACCTGCATTATTATTATTATTATTATTATTGTTATTAATAGCTCTCCTTCCTAGGAGTAATGAGTAATTGCTAGGGAGACTAGTTTTCATACAGTTACGCATATGCTCTTCCTGCTGGTCTAGTCGCTAGCGCGATTGCCTTTGATGGACATGATCCCGAGAGATCGTTCAATTCTCGGGGGAGAATGCTGAACGCATTACAGTGGTTCATAATCTACCTTAGCCTGTCGGTCCATGTCTCATGTAGCCTCGGTGCTGCAAAGGGACACTTCCATCGAACAAACAAACAAACAATAATACATAAAAGTACGTAGTAGTTTGCAAATAATACTGCTATAAATCAATTAGGCCCTACTTACCTATTAATGTTTGATTTCTAGGGGTCTTGTTTGGTACAAAAATGCCTTGAAGACTTCATCGTTAAGGTTATAGTTGGACTACTTCTGAAGAAATGATTTTTTAATCGGCGTTAGCGCTAAACCAGATAAACGTTCCTGTGTCTGAGTTGACTGACTTGATTTTATCCTCTTCAGCGCAGGAAACGTTCTTTCTACGGATGCTGACATAGCAATCAGAATTAACGCAGCTAACTTAACTTTAGGGATCATTTGATTTAACTTTTTGTGGTAAATATTCCATGAACTGGTTTGTTCGAGAAATTAAAGGCTTCTGCTTAATATATTACACTTAATTCATTTTTCAGTACGACTTTATCAAAATGATTGGCGTAAGACTTTAACAATGTATTTAATGCCTTTTTTGGGAAATTCCCTTTAGCCTACAAACTAAGAAATTTTGAGAGTCCAAAAGATGGTGAATTAAAGCATAATCAGAAAACCTATAATTAATTTCTACATACCTCGATCTAGTATGTTAAAATGTAGTTGTTTGTAGTGAACTTCATCATTTCCTTTCCTTGTTTTTAATGGCGATTTGCTGTACTGTCTGAAAACCTTGCAGTTTCCGTATCATTCCAATTGGTAGGAAATCTATTATGTTTGTATTCAGTTATAGTATTTTTTAAAACTTGAGCACCCCTTGTAAACAATATGCTACGTCAAGGGTTATGGTTTGAAAAGTATTGACGTAAATCGCTACGGAATGAAGTTCAATATGTCTCTCGTTCCCAGAGACTCCAAAATGCGCTGTCATTACTCGTATAACTTTCCTTTACTCTTAGTTCACGCCCAAGAAACCTATTTCTCTCGAGGCAACTGGTCCTACCTGACAGACCGTTCGTACTTTGAGGGTGTAGGTGGAGAGAAGGGGAATGCGCTGAAGCAATAACGAGTAGAGGTTTCTGCTTTGTTGCGATATCGAAGATCTCAAGAATGAGAAACAAACTGCATGCAAAGAAGCATGTAGATCTTTCTAAATTTATAAAGTTCTCAGAAAATTATATCATTGAAAGAAGATACTGAAGTATAAAATTATCAATATACAAAGTAAATTAGTTTATATTATAATAACTTTATTTTTTAATATTCTAGGGTTTTCGCCGGTAGCCCACAAAATACACCACTGATATGTCCATGCTAATTTTATCGCAGGTGAATTTCCACGTCCAAAATAGAATTTTTTCTAACATTTTTATCGTCCGATTCTTGCCTTTTCATATATTTTACAGCCTCATCCTATTTTTGTTCAGACATATGAAAAAAAATCTGAAGACCTTTTTTGTTTAATATTTTATAACCTACAATTTTCTTCACAACTATTTTCTTCGAAAAGTAGACAATTTCAAGATAATTGAAAAAAAAAAAAAAAAAAAAAACTGGAGTTCTCCTCTAAAGAAGAAAAACCAACGGCTAATATTAACAGTATTTATCACATGGTGAGGACATCAAAGCAAAAATCTCCACAAGTATTCAGGTTGGTCGGAATTTTTCGAAGTCAAAGTCTAATTTTACTGTGCTATATACCACAAAGGCAATGATGCTTTTGTAAACAAATTTAGTGATGATAGATGAATGTTTGGTGTATCTGTTTGACTCTGAAACTAAAGGAATGAGTACAACATAGAAATACACCTCGTCCTGTATCTCCAAAAGGCTAAAGTAAAGCATTTATCTAACATTCATTCAGTGTTTTGGGACTATAAATGCGTTCTTTTAACTGATTACGTACAAAAAGGGTCTTTGAAAAAAGGAAAAAGAAACTGCTACAAAAGTTACAAAGTTTGCTTTCGAGAAGCGTGTTGCTGTTAGGAAACAATGCATCAGTATAACAAACAGCAGAAACTCACTTTTGTGCGTTAATGTGGCTACGAACCTTGACTTACCAACAATATTCACACAATCTGGCTCCGACCGATTACTACCTCAGTCTAAATATGAAGAAACATTTGCAGCGTACGTGTTTTGCGGATGATGAGATCATGAATGCGGTTAAAACCTGGTTTCTCTCCCCATTTCGCAGAGTTCTGTGGTATTAACCGATTGATCCACAGATGTAAGAAATGTAAGGCAATGCAAGATGAATATGTAGAGAACCAAACTCATGCCAATAGTTCAGCATAGCTCATATCTATCATAATGAGGGGAAGAATTTTCTATACTCACCCCGTATTAAGCAGGAATGAAGGAATGACAAAATAACGAGTACATAAAATAAAACATATTATGTATATTAACCTTAATATTATGTTCTTTATATACACTTATGATTTAACACAAAGACGCTTGTACAAAACTCAGGTAGGCAAGAACTGGTTCTTGAAATATATATATATCCTTTAGGACACACCAAGTTTCCAATATCCATTTTCACTGAAAAACTTCTCAAAACGAACACCCACTTAAATAAATAAGAATGGTTAATACCCATTTTATATTTTATATCGAACATAGGAGCATTAATTCATTCATGCTTTTCCTGGTTCAGCAATACTGCCATCTTTTGAGTTCAGTTTTAGCATAGATTAAGGTGTGCTATTAAAGAGAATGCTACAACTGCTACGTCGGGGATGTAGCTGCATTGGCATGGGGTTTCCACTTGAGACAAGCAGGATCAATCTCCTTGTACACAGAACCTCGCTGCTTCATTCGACCGACGTATTCATCAATAACATTCTGCAAAGAAAAATTGTATTGTTTATAGAAATACAATCCGAAATTTTGGAGTAATAAAGCTATTTATATTTGGTACTAGGTCGGTAAAGAGAATACGAGGAAATTGATAATTTGGGGAAAGGAAGGATTGAGTAACAGTATGAGTAATAATAAAGCACAGTAAAAAGCGGGAAACATAAGAACTAGCAAAATTCCTCTTAAGATAGGCAAATATATTTCCAGTTTCTTGTGTTGTATCTAGTTAAAAAAAGGGAAAATTAATTAATTATAGACATATTTACTACTGTTGAAATAACATTGTCATCTATGCGTTCGTGTTTAATAAGTCAAGGTAAATCTGTTTTAAAAAATGAATATATATATATATATATATATATATATATATATATATATATATATATATATATATATATATATATATATATATATATATATATATATATATATATATATATATAATGTTCAAAGTCAACCGGAGTGGATCTTTAATATCAAAACTTTGACGTGCAAACTATTAGAATTTTATTTTGAACTAATAGCATTTTTGTAATCAAATTACCTTCCAGTTCTCTTGTAGTTCTGTTCATACTTTAAAGACACAATACACACATCTTTATCTAATGACAGACATACACATAGCTAACTGGTATAAGTACAATATGAAAAAGTTATTCGTGAAAGAAGATAAACCTATGCAAATACTTAACTACGAACAAACACTAAATAAATAAACCAGTTTCAGAGTAAGAGATTCAGATGTTGCGTGCGCTGCTACAATAATCCAGTAGAAATATTTCATTTGAAATGTTGATACCCATGCCACCATATCTATGTATAAAATGCATCTTTCAGAAAAGGGGAAAAAGCTTATTTCTACTGTTTACCAATTACGAGTAGATACACCTTCATAATCTTTTAAGGTTTTTGCAAGTCTTAAAAATATGAGAATTTAACGAAAAACTCGTTCGCCTTAGGTATATATGGTCCAGGTAGGGATGCCTTTAGGCACGATTTAGGGCTCAGGTTATGCCCATGATATTTTTTTTTTGGGGGGGGGGGGAATTTCCATTGAATGGCACAATCTAACTTTAATTATATCATAATGACGCTTTTAAGAACGTTAAATTAAACATTTAATCCGCAAAGCAAGTTTTGTTCATTTTATCACAACTAACTTCAGTCTCTTCTACTGCTTGTTTTTCGAGAAGTAGGGAGAATGGTACATTTGGGATGATTTCTCTCAAGCACTTGGGGGAGGGGGAGATGTGTATTATTGGGTCTAGGTTCAATTTCAAATGGAGTCAGTTGTGACTATAGGGTATCAGCGAGGACTATTAGGAAAATGAGATGTGGTTACACATTTACATGGGTCATAAAATAGGGGAAAGTAAATTATTGTTAGCCAATAACTAAAACCTGTACTCTCGTATTGTGCCTGTAATGTTTAAAAAGACAAAAACATCTTGTCTTAATCCTTATAATGAATTATAATACACACTGTTTCAAAGCTTTGCTTCTCTATTCCTCATTTTAGCAATTTTGTCAATCATAATTTGAAACTGTGGAATGAACATGAACATGATTTGATTTTTAAGAGGTATTTCGTCGCTTATATCACGTACAGACGTAAGCGCCAAAATTGTAAAATATGAGATATTTCAACTGTGGACTTTTCAAACCTTACTCTGACAGAGTGGCGTAACTCTATCTTTAATAGTTTTTCTCCAGTAAGAACTGTTCAACTGGCGTAAACGACAATCTTGTATTGCTTGTTATTTTACGTAAAAATGTAAGAGCCATTGGTGTAGCTTACGTCTTTCCGTCACGTAAAATGTGTAATATAATTGGTCGTTACGTTTCCTGGCACTATACGTTAAATGATACTAAGACTGGGCTTTATTCAGTGACAATGCCGATTTTTGTGCGGTATCATTTGATGGTTCCTACTAAAATTTTTGTAAAGCCGACTTTGATTATTAGGAACAATGTACGGTTATAGTTTCGCTATTACAGACGAAAAAAATAATGATAATAATCCGGTAACACTTGCTGTCAGATAGAGCATTAGCACAGTCCAGAAGAGGCAGCCAAGAATTGCCCACGCGTTGTTTTTCTCCGCTGATTACTGGACAATAACAATAGATGTGTTAGTGAAGTGGGAAGATATCCCTTTGAATGTAGTGCCATCCAAAGATATTGAAACTGTTGATAACAATGCATTACGCCAAGGAGTTAAAGTTAAAATGTATTGGCTGCCAGAGATAAATATATTACTATGGAACTGTGATTGAAACTGAATATTCAGCACAGGATCCTGCATCAGAACAATCCAAGTCAGAATCTAGAGATGTCCCTCTCAATGTTTTGAAGAAAACTTTACAAACGAACGTACGGAAGGAACTCTGAAGATAAGAACGAAAGTGACAGTCAGTTTGAAGATGAAAATATGAACAAACGTAACGGTTATTCTGAAGATGAACAGGAAAGTGTTCAATTCCCTGATAGTGATTATTGTGATTGTGACCCACCATATATACAGGAGTGTGAATACTTAATTTATAAACTTGAATATTCCAATGCTTGTCCTCTCTGTAAATGATTATTGTGTTCCAAGTATATTGCCAACATTGACAACTACAGAAACTATCAGCTTCTTCTAAGGGGAATTAGAAATTATACCTTCTCCACGTTAGACGTTTGCACAGATGTTAATTGTGGCTAATTGGCGGTTCCAAGTATACCTACTGTTCAATCAATTACTAGTGCATTATAGTGAATAGAGAAAGAAGAGAAGTACTAATGAAGAAGAGATATCGAGAGAACAAAAAGAAGGGTTCGCTAGCTACGGAATGAAGGTAAATCATACTTCAGTCCGAATACAAGAAAGTTCACCTCTTCCCGTTCAATGAAGGCACGATGAAATGGTTCTACGTGTAGAAAGCATTGTAGACTAATAACAGATGAAGAGAGGCAAAATATATTTTCAAGTTTCTATGGAACAAGTAATTTGCAGTTGCAACGAGAATTTATTATCCGGTACGTGAAAAAGAGCTCGGATGGAAGAACAGAGCGAAAATTAAGATCAGTTACCCACTTACCTATAACCTTCCTCACGACAAAATGTTTATTTCCGCCTGTAAAGTAATCTTCTGAAATACTTCGAGCATTCCGGAAACAGTAATGTGTACCGCCTTAACCAAAATTACTCCTCAAGGTGCACTTGCTCTTGATAAAAGAGGTAGTCGGAATGAATACTTAAAAGTGAAATACGAAATATTGACTGATTCTGTAGTCGCTCACATCAACAGATTCCCACAAATGGAGTCACATTACTGTTGTAAATCATCTTCGAGAGAATGTCTTCACTCCTATCTCGCTACAGAAAAAAATGTACGAATAGTACTGCCAAGAATCAGATAAACAACCGAAAGGCAAGCTTTTATATCGGACATACTATAAGGTTTTCAAATCAATGGATCTCTCATTTCACCACCTGAAGAAGAATCAATGTAGTCTGTGTCGCACTTATGTGGAATAATTTGCTTTTAAAGTGAACTATTTATAAAAAGGTGTGCAATTACAGTGAAAAAAAAAAAAAAAAAAACTTGTCATACAAACATATTGGGCCTTATGCAGAGTCGTTCTGACGCTTGATTAGTGCCATACTAATGAGTTCGACTAACATATGTTTCCTGCTGTAGTCAGGCCTTTAGTATGATGCTAATCATACGTCAAAACGACTCTGCATAGGGCGGATTACGTTTAATTACAGAACAACAATGTAACATAAAACATTTCTGTGAGAATGGTATTTACTTCATTACCTGTGCATATACTCACAAGGAACGGACGTGAACGTGTCATCCGAATGAAACCTAGTCCATTCGACGAACATAACAAAGATATGTTCATACACAAAAAATTAGGTGCCATAGACAATGGAGTAAGTCCATGGAGCCCATTAACCCTGTTAGTATAAAGAAAATCATAGACTCGCAGTAAAATAGCTATTGCATCAACACTGTTCATTGGAAAGTCATGGTTTATAGTTCATTCTCTTCAGCATGAAATAAGCTTTCCAGAGGGGCCCATAACGTAGTTGAACAGGAAGAATTGAGAGAATGTCGGGAAAATTCCCTTGAAAAATCCCTCTCATCAACTTTAGTCCCTTCTGGAGTGGCCCCGGGTAAAAGCTCACAATCCAAATGTATCTCGAAAAATACCATAGGGGATAAGAAAAGTGTGTACCAAGTTTTGTTTTGATAGGCAGAATAGTTATGACGGGAAAGGTTGTAGACTAGGGTGGAGCGAAAAAATAAATTTAAAATGTCCAATTAAATAGCACTAGGTGTCAAAAATTGTGTATTGACTAGAATAACATTTGTGAATTTTTTCATAATTTTTGTACTTCATCTTTATTCCCCGCAAGGACCTTAAAATTCTGCAATTTTTATGAAAAGTTGAATTTTTTGAAAATATTGACATTTTTTTAAAGCTGCCCAATGAAATCGAACTAGGTGACAAAAGTTGCATAATAACTGGATTGACTACACTGTTCATGATTTTTAAAATAATTTGCATCTTTATTCTCCACAGGGGCCTGAAATTTGGCAGTTTTTATGGTATATGCTAAGGCATATTCTATACAATTTAGATGGCGCAAGAGTGGGTCTTCAAAAAATTTTTGGGAAATATAGGAAAAAGTTTAACCAATTATGAGGATTTACCAAACGTTAATTTTCAAGCGAATCTGGTCCGAATCTTTCCGGCCATGGACGAAAAAGACGTAAGAAACCGTAGCACAGACCAAAGATATATATAGGATATTTGCAAAGCAATCTCTGATGGTGAGTGTTCACAGAATTTTGCAACAAGAAGTCCTGAGAAATTATCCCATGCAAGATGGATCACTACTACTAACATACTGCTTAGAGTGTACATAAGCACTACTGACCTATCATCGAACTTGAAGGAGCTCGTTACATTCATCATGAAAGTGTATGCTCCGATGTGGTTTTACATTAAATGTAACCCTGCTATCAAGGATGCTCCTGTGAACTTATATCGTATTATAGCTTTTTCCCGGTATTTAAGCAATGGACTGAAGCTCATTGTAGGTAGGACAATTCAATCAATGGTTTCTTCGCGCATCCCGGGAATTTACTGGTATCTATGCTCGCCGATGATCGAAAGCATATTCGAGAACTAGTTATGCGTAGAATCCTTGACGCAAGGTCAAGAGCTCAAACCAAACACCTTCTGTACAAGTTCAGTATTCCAGCAATACATTTTAGTGCTCACTATCACATTGACCTAACAAACTGGCAGGAACGCGAAGTAACCGAGCCAGCCCTGAGGAGACATTTATCGGAGGAGGATCTACAGAAATGTGTAACAGGAGGTTCATCTGTCCTTCCGCCTGTTTTTCACTTACCATGTCATACTCAAGAGTCGAGAGGTGCGTTAAAACTGTTACCGAAGCTTCGTCTGAAGTGTGTGGTGTCTTAGCTCCAGATGGATTTATCAGAGCAAGACTTTTGAATATGTCAATTATGCCACATTCGAAACAAAATCTGAATACAAACCAACGAGTTAAAGGAATTGAACTGAATTGAAAAGGTTGGGATGGGTTCGCCGACGACGGACGGCTTTTAGCACCCATCACTAAGTAAGAGGACACGCAGTAAACGCGAAGAGACGCAAGCACATGCAGCTCAAAAACCGTACTGTCCGTAGAAGAGAAAGTCATAAGGAACACACTAAAACAGTCACTCAGGGCACCAGGCTGAGTGCAGAAAAAGAAAAGCACAAGATAAAATAATAAATAATGCAAGAAATGTTGAACGCAGTGCATCCACAGAACAAAACAACACTGCACAGTCACACAAGCACACAGAAAAGTCAAATGGTTGATAAAACTTGCTGATGTCGCAGAAATCGGAACGCCTTCAAGACGATGCCAGGATCATCGCTGAGCAGAGTTCGGAGGTCAGCAGGCAGGCCAAACTGAACACGCTCAGGCGCACGAGGCACGCAGTCCACAAGAAGATGACGAGTAGTCAAGCGCTGACAACAGAGGTGACAGTCAGGAGGGGTTCTCTACAGAAGGTAGGGTGAATGGGATGGGCGGAAATCCTCGTGGTGAGTTCTCAGTGGTTCTGGGAACCAGCAGGAGTTGCATATCAAAAATAATTTCTTTCTTCTCTTTTTTCAAGGGTACTTTTACAAATATTTTTTTCTCACAGTCTGCATACTAGTATCACATCAAAACTTAAAAAAAAAAAAAAAAAAAAAAAAAAACCCACAAAAATGGACATCTTGATTGAATATCACAAGTTCAACTTCTTTTTCAATGAGTTAATTTGAACATCAATTCCATCAAGTTCTGAAGTTACTGAGTCACAGAGCTTTACGTTTCAGTTCCAAACATACACAATTTACATTTCTTAGAAGTAAAGAAATAGGAGATCAGAAAGTTGGACAGTAAAAAGTTGTTACTATATTACAGAGACTAGAAGATGAAATGGGGAGCAACTGGGAAGACAGTAAAGTACCAGTTAGCCAGCACTAACTGGTGGGGGAAATTCTCACAATTACTCACCTGATACAACTGTTTCAGTACATGCAGTATGAGGTATAAAAGTATGAAGTATAAAAATATATTGTGAGATTTCAGATTTTCATGACCAGTTGGGTAAATCAAGGACTTTTTCATGGCTTTCATGACCACTAAGCAAAATATATGACTTTTTCATGACTTTCATGACTTTCATGACCAGTAGACACCCTGTTTATAGAAGCTTATAGGCTTACAGTATAATAATTTATATTATTATTAATAAAAATATCAAAGAAAGTTGTGGCGATGTTGTGAGCGTTCAATAGTATCGTCAGTTAAAAAAAAAAAAAAAAAAAAAAATGAGAACCACTGCCTTAACCTGTAAACTAAGACATTTTTGTTGTGGCACATCCTTAGATATGCGATATTCTCTACCCAGCACTAAAATATGCGACAATTTGAAATCTAAATGAGTTACCGTTATAAAACTAGCTTTGAACAAATATGTTATTCCCATCAAATGTTAAAAACAAAAGAATACAACCTTCTTGGAGAAAATAACTTCTACGGGCAGTAACAAATATCTCAAACACTATTAGTTCTTGTCCTTATTACGGCTAGGGTAATACCTCCCCCATTTGTTAAATTACGGTTTAAGTAATGTATCTCAACTTTTCAATGTGTTAAAACAACGTTCGGACTCTGCACTAGCTATAAGCATTGTTACCACTCACACCAAGTCTGATACCTCAAAGAGCCATTGTTATACAGAAAGAATACTGAATTACTGGTCCTGTAAACTGAACCAGTGGACTGGACTGGAATATCATTGCTGTACGCTGTTGATAGTTCGAATTTGATTATTTCTTTAAGCATCGGATGGGAATAGGAAATCACTGTCATTTGTCAGGGAGGAATATTTACAAGTTGGAAGTTTCTAAGGATTCACTATGGAAAACAGGCATAGTATTTGATTTGATTTAATATGTAAAAAAAATGGGGGATTATTTAAGCGAAGTTAGAGTGGCGTAATCGGTAGTGACACGTTTGCTAATGTCAGACACTTACTCATGCAAAGTTATCCATGTGAAATACAATTTAGTCTTTAGAATAAAGATAAAAGGAGGTGGGCGGATAAGGGCAATTTTTCGCCCATCAGACAACGGAAAAATGAAGTGTCCGATTCCGACAAGTTTGCAATGTATTTGTATAGTAGAAGATATGTTGCATATGTAAAAATAATAGATACGTGATAAAGAAAATAGTAAGTCATAGAAATGAGTGCCCAAAAAGAGTTCGTTTCAGCGTTTTGCGACATTTTGGTAATGTTTGCTGTCTTTGATGGAGGCTTATAGGAAGAAGGAGTCGATGAACCAAAATAAATCTGACCCGTCATAATATAACGCTGTGTAACCTTTGATATGAGTACTAACTGATTTTGGTTCAGTGTGTCCTTCTACCTATTAGAGAACAAAATGTATTGCGCGAGAGTATAGAGCGATAAATACCGTTTATACGCTGTAATGTACGAGTTCAACTGGAGACTCCAGCTCTGATGTTAGTTACCGATTGTGACTGAAAATACATGCTCAGTACGTCAGTAAAATATATAAAGAAAATATATTGTTTGCGCGGATATGTGTGTAGGGCAGCAAAAATAGAGACAGCACGTTATGG
Source organism: Thermobia domestica (assembly GCF_964235325.1). NCBI lineage: Eukaryota > Metazoa > Arthropoda > Insecta > Zygentoma > Lepismatidae > Thermobia > Thermobia domestica. The sequence goes on along the minus strand of NC_137458.1, from coordinate 127,516,262 downwards.
AGTATTGAGAAGGCGTGTCATTTCTGAAAGTGGTATGAGTAAAAGTGAGAGCAGGAAAACCAGTCGCAGAATGGCATGAAATTCTGCAATAGATATATATATCTATATATATATCGAAGAATCATACATACCACACGTCAATGAAGTACCGATGGGAAGTCATTGATACGTTATATTGCAATACTGAGGGAAAGATGAAAAACAACGACCAACAATAGCTACCTGATGTATCCGATCCTTACATTCACAAGCACTTAAGTGACAAAGGTATGTACTCTCTGTACATACATCATGACGATGCTTCTGTTCTTCGAGCTCAGTGGTACTGTCAATGTAAAGTAGGCGCACGGGTCGTCGGATGTTGTGGGCATGTTGCTTCCGTACTATGGTTTCTGGCTTACTGGCGCCACAATTCCACCGCAGTTAAGAAACCAAGTCTAGAATATACTCATACACTACAACAGTAGCGTACCCAGGAATTTATTTCGGGGGGGGTTCAAACTAAATATGAAGCTATTTTATATTAAAATTGCTAAAATTGCCCCTAAAATTAGGCTAAATTTTTAAAAAGTCGAAGTTTCGGGGGGGGGGGGTCCGGACCCCCGTGTCCCCCCCCCTTCCGTACGTCCCTGCACTACAAGATGCCGCCGCTGCACGATGGTCCAGTGGCGATTCGGATGACGACAGCAAGCACGATGCCTAATCTGCAAACTAGCTACAAGTGTCTCCAGCTATCTGATTATTATCTATGCTTGATTATTTCCGATGTAATATATTGATCTCATAGTCGTAGTAGACTTCATTCTTCTTATTCTTGCCGTTAATGTTCTATCTACTATTGCTTTCTCGGATTCCAACTCATGACATTAGTGTTTACGTTCCTTCATTAACACACGACTTACGTCCTTGTTTATTTTTTTTACCTCTCACTTATAGCGCTTTCCGTCAAAATATATTTGTTTTCTTATTTTTATAAGGTATACTATTGGAAACCATGCAATTCACATCTCGGGTCTGATGGGCGAAAAATGGCCCTTATCAGCCCACCTCCTTTATGATATTGAGCTATCATGCTCCATGGAGTAGAAATCGAAGATACACCGCAGCTTGAACAATGCAATTTTATTGAACTAATATTTTATTAAAACTGGATGCTTACATCTCGACACAATTCACAAGCTGATGTTCCAACGAACACTAGTAATTCCTAACTCCAAGATAACAGGTGAAACAGTGTAGTTACTAAGGTGTCTGGCTACCAATTGGTAACCCGGATTCATTCTTATCTTTCTATCTTCGTTTCAATGCGACTCTGGGGTTCACACAGCCTCGACACTCTAGGAAAGTAAACGTGCCAGAGGAAAGTCAGAACAAGCATTTCCGACTGGTCGATACATGACGTAGCAATGTCTTTTTTTATGAACAAGAACAAGCATTTCCGACTGGTCGATACATGACGTAGCAATGGCATTTTTTTATGAACAGGATAGAGCGAACAGTTTGTAAAAAGAAGGGGAGAGAAAAGATAGGTGAAATGGAATAAAACTGGTGTTGATACTCATGAATTCTCGAGCAGTGAATCCTACCAAACGATCCAACATCTTGTTCGCCAGTACCTATTGTCTCTATCTACGCTAGGTTTACTTTCTTGCGTGTGGTTTTCTGGGAATATACGAGTAAACCGTGACTTCACAGAGCATCCAGTTGTAAATGACTGAATGTGGAGGGTATATAAAATCATAGTAATTCAATTTAATTCCAAGCATTGAAGATGGGTAAGGCCTGAGAAAAACATAGGCCATACCGGTATTCCACCAAAATCAGTTTGTTTTACGAAAGATAGTGTAGAGCACATTTTATATAATTGGGAGGTAATTCGCCCCTCACTCATGACTGACTTTCAGCCAAACAATGATGGTGATTGTGAAGTCTCAGAAATAATATGATATACTGCATCAAAATCGAACATGTTTCTTTACGAAAGATACCGTGAAATAAACTTTTCAAAATGCAGGAGAGGATAATTCATTCCTGATTCAGGGGCGGCTTTAGGATTTTAATTTTGGGTAGGTCCGCTCCCTCGCTTATGGATACATATGAGGGTCATTGCAAAAGTCATGGCAACTATTTTTTTCATCGAAAGTGGTAACGAATAAAAAAAAAAAAAATGAAATATGTACCGTAAATGCAAGGTTAGTTCATATGTGAGAATTACATGTAGGGAGATGGATGAACATACACACTACCATAAAGATATAGCACGAAAAAAAAAGACGAAATTTTTTTATCGTTTCAAACGTGTTTTACTGTCTATTGCACCAGTACAACAATAGTACAGGGCAGGAACACGTACCTGTGACATCTTACGAGTCCCTGCCATCTTGTCGATTCTTGGAGACTCCTGATGCCATGGAATGTACGTAGTTTGTAATGTACTATTGTATACAGTTGCAATTGACAGAAACATTTTTGGAACTACAAAAATTTTTTCCTCGTGTTTTCTCATGCTATATCTTTATGACGGTGTGTGTGTGTGTTCATCCATCTCCCTATATGCAATGTTTACATATGAACTAACCTTTCATTTGCATATTTCAGAATTTTTTAATTCATTACCATTTTCAAGAAAAAATAATTGCCATGACTTTTGCAATGGCCCTCGTATACACGTTTGATTGATTAATAATAGTAGGAAATTACTTTTACAGTAGTGGTTGATGCTATTTGTTAAATAATTATCTACCATTAATGTAAATAGTGGAAAATATATTTACTCTTTATTGTATCTTTTAGCGTTTATATGGAGGTGATTTCTGACACCAAGATAAGACAAAAAGTATAGACCAACCTGGGTGCACAAATGCTTCCTTTCGGAGTTATAGGCTGCTGAAAACATGAAAAAATTTAACCTTAAAGGTTCATAGCTCCAAAACTAAGGACCTACCATAGTCAGGTGAAGACTTCACTTAGGAACTAGTATGTACCCTATCCAAAAGTACATGTTTCAGAATCCTAAGGTATTCACACAACAATTTTTATAGGAGGAGTTTGCTACGGACATATAAATCGAAATACTCACCAACTACCTGTATAAAAATTATAGCGGTAGTACCGCAGGATTCTGAAACGTATTTTTGGATAGCACACATATTAGTTCCTAAGTGGAGTCTCGACCCGATTACGGTAGGTCCCATAGTTTTGGAGCTATGGATCTTTTAAGTTAATTTTTTTATGTCTTCGGGAGTCTATAATTCCGAAAGGAAGCATTTGTGCACCCTGGTTGGTCTATACTTTTTATCTTATCTTGGTGTCAGGAATCACCCCCCTCGAACGTAGTCGGTGTAGTTTTGAAACAGCCTGTATAATTGTCAAAATTTTTGGGTAGGCCCGTGCCCATCCGGCCTACCCGCTAAAGCCGCCACTATCCTGATTGAGGTAAACGGAATCCTATTTTTGTCTTATTTTAACTCCAAGTAGAAATTCAGCAAAGGAATATATATATATATATATATATATATAATCATCTGTATGAAAATCGAATATGTACACTCATGTCCAAAACGATTGTCGCATATCTATGACTTTTTGTAAGAATATAATTTGATAATGACTTTGCAGCGTACTTTTAATACTGATATTATGTGTATAATCAGAAAATGTATATTTCTGGTAAATTTCATAGGAAAAGAATTATAAATACGAAAATTAGAATGAGTAAAACAAAATGTTGGTAAATGGACAATAAAGTTTTATTGTTCTTATTTACTACGCATTTGACATGAAATTTGCCACATACATGTCTTTGCCGATTATACACATACTAACTTTATGAGAAATAGCCTGCGAATTGGTTATCAAATTATATTCGAACAACACCTTATTTATAGACATGCGACAATAATTTTGGACATGAGTGTACACTCAGTCACAAAAGTATCTCCCCTCGTAAGTGCTCTAATTCTATTACTTGGGATCCAGGTCTTTTGCAGTTGTGAGAACGCCTAGACAGATGCAACCTACACGTAACTTTTCTCGGCACTGACAGCAGTTGGTAGGACTGAGTCAAGTCTGTATGGAAGTAAAATTGTGAGTAGATGACACACGAAACATTTCTCCATTCTGAGATCAACTCTCTGATTCAGAGCGTGTTGTCCAATGAACATCATATGTTAATCTCACTATTGCTGTGTATGTAATGTATTTTTTTTATATGTTGTATATTCAAAGAAATAAAAACACTGATCACATATGAATCAAAAAATACTTGAAAGTAGCTAAAAATATCAAATCTAGAACAACTGCTGGAAATAACTTTATAAATTATTCTCTCCATTGAGAGACCTTCTTCAATTCTCCTCATTCCAATATATTTTTCTTTCTGGAGGAGAGAAGATCTTGCTTGTCACACTGAGTATGCATTGACATTGAAATTGAAACAGAAACAGTTCCAAAAATATTTTGAGACAAGGAAAAACAAACCTGAACTCCCGAAAATTTTGTCAAACAAAGAACTGCATTCACCGTTGTTTTATTTTGCAAACAATACAAGCGTTTTACATTATATCCCTAAGAAAATTAGAAACGTTGTGCTCATGAGTACTCTTCACACAGAAGAAATCAGCAACCGAGTTGACAAGAAACCCAACATAATATTGGATTGTAACTCAACTAAAAGAGCTGTAGACACTTTATATCAACTTGTGAACATACACATGTAAACGCAAAACCAACAGATGGCCCATGATATTGTTTATAATATGATCGATGTATCAGTTTACAATGTATGTATTTTGTGGACTTCAAACAATCCAAGCTGACAAGTAGGAAATCTCATAAAAAGATTGTATTTGGAAGAACTTGGAAAACCTCTAATTTTACCTGAGATACAATAGAAACAATATATGCTGAGAAGTGACGATACTATAAGGATTGTAACCAGAGCACAAGGAAGTGGTGAATCTGAAGCTACAGTGATAAAATCCGAAGCAAGTTCTTATCAAGCGTGCAAGGTGCAGATACTGTCCACCTAACGACAAGATAAATTTGGTTTGCTTTATTTGCAAGAAACATATATGAAATCACATGCTACTTATTACTGTCCGCTCTGTAAATTAAGAGTGGTGTGATCGCGTCTAACGCTTACCAAATTGTTTCATGGAAGCTTGTCAATAGTATCGCTTACCAAATTTACCAGCAAGTGTTATGCGTGTCTAATGTGTTATATTCTCATTATTAATTACCAATCTTGTGAAGACTAAAAACAGTAAAGCTATGCAGTGACATGTGGGCTTTACGAATATGAAGAGCTGCATAGTAATAAAATTCTTAATACCATAAGCCATCTTGTTTTAGGCGAAAATAACTAATGTTCCAAGTTAAAATACAGTAAACCACAAGCAAATGTCCAATATTTGTGTCAAATTCAAAATTTCCTACATTTTGGTTTCATCAAGAAAATGTACATATGATGATGATGATGATGAAATTTTCTGCCCGAAGGCAGGTCTTGACCCGAAGGTCCCTGTGCAAGGTGAACCCACGACGGTTTCCTAAAGACGGGACCTACAGTTCAAAGTGGGATCCGAACCACTTGTCCCCATCGGGAATCGAAGCCGATACCCCTTGATTATAAGGCAACGAGTGTAACCATTCATCCATCTGGGAAAGTATGTACACTCATGTCCAAAATTATTGTCGCATGTCTATAAATATGTTGTTGTAGGAATTTGATAACGAATTCGCCCGGTATTTCTTGTAATGTTAGTATGTGTACAATTGGCAAAGATATGTATGTGCAAATTTCATGTCAAAAGAGCAATAAATAAGAACAATAAAACGAAAATAAAACTTTCTTGTCCATTTAGCAACATTTTGTTTTACTCATTCTGATTTTCGTATTTATAATTCTTTTCCTATGAAATTTACCACAAATATATATTTCCCGATTATACACTTAGTATCAGTATTAAAAGTATCTTGCAAAATCATGATCAAATTACATTCTTAGAAGAAAACAGTTATAGATATACGACAATCATTTTGGACATGAGTGTACATGTAATGCACTCTAAAATATTTAAAAACATTTAAAATATTTTCCTAGCACTAGACTATTAAATAAACTAGTCATTGTTTGAAAACCTGGCCCTTTTCCAATACAATTTAATTATGGGTCATATTGACCCGAACAGTATATGTGTATAGTAAATGGGAACAGAGCAGCAGGGTTACATAAATAAATAAGATCGTAAAATTCAACGGTGTCCGAAAATGGGACTTACATCAAGTGACAGACCTCAATTAAGTTGAACAAAATTACATGCGTGAGGAAAAATTTTCATGCGTAGTTTTCGAGAAAATCGACGAAAGCTATTTATATGGCGCTAAAATATTCGCAATTCGTGACCACAAATAAGGCTCACTAACACGCCACCTTTGAAAGCGAAACACACTAAAACAAACCCTACCAAGTCTTTCATTATGATACTAGAAGGGAGAGCATACACCCTACGAAGATATAACAACCTAGTATTATCATTAACTTTTATTCATTTATTTTAAATGTATTTCAATTAATGTTTCCAGAGTTGTATTATTTCGATATAAAAATATAACGTGACTCATTAAAAATGTAAGTGGAAATTTATTATGACAGTTATTAGAATCCAGATAATAATAATTGAGATACTAAGCGGAAATTTATTGAACAAACTTTATCTAAGACGTGATTTCCTACTACTACCCACACAGAATAGAACATCCTACTTTCAAAAGTTTGATCGGCTTCCATAATATATTTCTTCTTTCGTTAGTCATGTTTACGCCCTACCACCGTTAAGAAGTAGTGGAATTTCTAGTATTTTTGTTACTAACAATATGACAACGTTATTATTCCTAGTTGTAATGTAGAATTTCATGAATCATTTCTGTATATTTTTTTTTTCTCTCTTTTTTTTCTGACTACAACTTTACTTACCATTTCGCGTGAGGCAACCATCTCGAAGAACAATGCAAACACAAAGGTTCTGTTCGTCCTAACACGTAAATACAGACCTTTTTAATTACCGTCAACATTCCGAAGTCATTAATGTCTTGTGACAAATGTTCCTAAGCTTTAATAATCACATGTCACTCAAGATAAATTTGCTGTGGGTTTGGAACAGCCGACACAGAACATTTTTATCCCACCATAAGAACAGTTAATACAGAACACGTCAGAAACACAACAGGAATTGGATACTTATGCCATCTTAATTTGGATTCACTGCACGAAGATATTCCACCATTAGCAATGGAAAAGTATTCAGCGTATTTAGCGAGCGCAGAGGGGGAGCTAAGATATTCCACACTGGTACTCATGGAATGGACCTGAATAAAATATGTGTGCGTGTGTGTGGAAGGTCATTGAGAATGTTGTTGGTGCACTTATTTGAACACGATCGCTAGAATTTAAAAAAAAAATTCTATAATGCATATATTATTTGCATTAAAGTGTTAATTTTTATTTTTTGACTTCTAAATTATACCATCATGTATAACTATGGGAAGTCTTACAGAGCAAACGGGGTAAGAAATAAGAAGCGGCTTTTTGGAATCGATTCAGCATCTAATGAATAGGTTCCACCTTCTCCGTTAACACTCTATTCAAACCGGAAGTGGTAGAAATGGAGTGGTACATTTAGCTTAGGTACTTGCCGTGGGGTCTCCTATACAATATATTTTTCCGCGAAATTTCCCGATTTTTCGTAATTAATTCGAATTTATGGATTGTGAAGCATGTATATGGTATCATTCGAAAACGTGATTCATTGTACAATGACGTATGAACCACGAATATAAGGTAATTACGGTACAAGAAGGATCCTTTTAAAGGGTATTTAGTGGTTCTTTAATTTATTTTTCAACAATTTTGCAATACAATTCTCGTACGAAAATACTTTTTATCTTCATACTTATCCCCGTATTTCAATAATTCGAAAACCGTCTCGGGGCAAGGGCATGTGTGTCGTGGAGGTACTTGTACCCTGGACCCCATAGTGCAAGTACCACCACGAAAGGAGAGCTCAAATAGCTTACCGGATTTCTCCGGATTTTTTTTCCCAGGAAATGACAAAAGTTTACTTCCAGGAAGTATGTGTGTGGTATATCATTCGAAAGAATGAATAATTTCAAAGTATAATACTGCAGGAGCAATTTCTTTGGTAATAGGTGAGTTACCACTACCTTCCTACTTTTTTTTGTCAATAACTTGCCATTAAATTAAAATTAAATTAAACTAAATTAAATTAATTAAATTAAACGCTAAATTAACCATTAGAAACAAGTGGCGCTGTTAAGGGAAAATGTAGACTTTCAGTTAAGTATCTATTTCTTTTAAAAATCATTATTCATTCGGGCACCTGGTTCATACGCCATTCTTTCAGAATAAACCGTACTTTCAAATGGATCAAACCCGCGAGTGCATGACATATACAAAAATGGAAATTTGAGATAATTCAGGAAAATTCCGTCCCAAAAACCCTTTCCGGAAAGTTTTGCTTTCCTTGACTGGCTCCGGCTGCACATACTATTGCACTATCTAACCAAGAAACTGTATACCGATTCTTCTAAAATAACCACGTCAATCACTAAAATAAAAATAATTCTAATCACTTTCCCTATTCTAGCTTCCAAATTACACACAAAACCTCGTGCTAGGAGGAAAAAACAGCCAATAGTACAAATAAGCTTTTAAGAAGTCACAAAAAGAACAACCGAACTCACACGGCAAACACCAAGCACTTCTGCAAAGGCTTTTTTTTCAACACAACTGCATTGCGAAGACTAATGCTTTCTGATCTCTATGAATAAATAGGGTTAAAAGGGGGAGGAAGAACTGATACCGGTATGTTTTTAATCTATGGTCATGCACTATGAACTTTATCTGTAAAGCTTTCTTACAATCTGCTGATAAAGAAACAATCGAATGAAGTCGTGTGAGAAACATGTGCAGATCTCACATGTTTTAGATGTAACGTCATCACCCCGCCCTTGCCTGTCAGCGAACAATAGAGACATTTCTTCCTTTCTAGCAACATTTAAAAGTGTTTTTTTTTCTTTCTCTCTTTTGTAGCAACCATTAGAAAGTAAAAGAAAAAGGTAGTTCCAATGAAGAACGAATATCTGAGAGGAGACTAATAAGAGGCATATGCCCATGATATAACGCATATGCTATACGTGTCAAAGGGTTATCCAATTTAAATACATTTTCTTGAAAACACAGAGATTGTAGTTCTCTATTAGAGCCAAGCACTTTACTTCAATGGCCAATTATTTCGAGCTTACTGCTAAAAACTGTATCACTTGCAGTGTCGTGAACTAATAGTCGAACACAAAAATATGCATTAATAACCACAACCAAATCTATCTATTTATTACTATTATTATTAATCGAAGATTTCGAAAATGCTTACCTGCTTTTTAAGAATTATGTGTTTTCCTTTCCAGTATTTCATCATACCAAGAGCCTGGAGAGTGCTTACGATGTCATATGAATTAATAGCCATTTCCTGGCTAATATCTGAAAAAAAAAGTAAAAGTAATTACCAATCAAAAAGGTGATACTTTCTATAATTTTAACAGCCGGTCTTTAAAAATGCAACACTGACAAAAATATACGGCAAGCAGCACATCGGGGATCAAACCAATGAATGTTCGAGCTGTGGACATAATTAATCAACTATAAAATTCTGCAATAATGCTGCAGAGCTGATCTTTTGGATGCTTCTGGGTCACCGGATCTGTCTGGGTCTGACAAGCGAGACTAAGATCGGCTCTGAGGAGTGAGACCCAGATCCAGGTGACCCGTTCCATCGCTGCTGGGTACACACCGAACCGTTAATAAGCATGGGAAAGGAAAATTATTAGTAATGGCATATAACACATTATAATTTTCTTGCAGCGTACACAGTGCAATTATTATACGTAATTAAGCTTGACACTGTAACTGTGAATCAGATATTAAGCAGTTTTCAACTGGGGTTAATTCCATTTCAGTAAATCTTCATACACAATTCCATGCGTTAAATGTTTTTGAAACTTTTATTTCAAATTTTCTTTTTTACAGAAAGGATAATTAAAAATTAAATAAATATGATTAAAAAACGTTCCTCACCTTTTACGGAAAGTTCTTTCCCGCCGTAATTGCACAAATATTTCAGAAGTACATCTTGCCAATAACTACGATAAGAAATGAGTCCAAGATCTGACAATGGCTTTTCTGGAGACCCAACTTTGCCTTCTACACGAGTTAGCAAGTAGCCTGTAATGATACATTTAAAAAAAGGGAAGAAAAAAGATTAATGTAATATACTTTAGTATTTGTCTTTAATTCATACAATACATATCTTCATACCTGCTTGTAGAGACCTGCACGGGCCGGGCTTGGGCGGGCCGACACTGATTTCTCTTTAGGTCGGGCCAGGCTGGGGTCGATCAATTGAAATTCTTTAATAATTATTGACTTTCGTTAAACGATAACTGGAATAAAGCCAAACGTTGGAGAAGTGTGTCCGTGAAAAATGTTAGAAAGAATGCAATAGCTATTTACAATTTGTGTTGCTTAGCGGCTCCACTTTCACTATAGAGGATTGCAGGCATTATGCGGTAAATTGAGCTCTGACCTTGACCTTCACTGAACTCAAAATATAAAAAGAAGAGGTGGAAATATTCTGCCTGTCGCTAAACAATATTGCCATCTTCACTTTATACTAAAAATCAATTAAGTTAGATTTTTGTTACAGGGAATGGAGTTTTTGTTCTCTCGGTGACAGGCAAAGTTCTAGGAGGCAATGGTACCATTCGGGAGGCAAGCGTCAGGTTGTAAACCAGAGTTTAGAAAATGTTTCTGAGGGTTAGGTCAAATTTAGTACTAAATTTTGAGAAAGTTTAGGGCTCGAGCTAATTTTTTAAAAAATTGATCGGGCCGGGGTCGGGCCAAAAACTTTTAAAATTTATCGGGCCCGGGCCGGGCTTGGGCCAAGAATTTTGAAAAACTTATCAGGCCGGGCCGGGCTCGGGCCGAAAATCTCCATAACTTTTCGGGCCCGGGCTGGGCCGGGCCTAGGTATGTTCGGGCTGGATTGGGCTCGGGCCGAAAAATTCGGCCCGTGCAGGTCTCTACCTGCTTGTCCACTACCAAAACCTAGTATGGGATTATAACCGCGACTCTACGCACAAATAGCGAGAGCTCTCTATTTTTACCGCCATCATAACGGAAATAGCTATAGATATACCTTTCGTGAAGAATATTACAGATAATTCAATCGTGTAAATAATGATAGAAACAAATAGATCTACCACCTCAATGTCTCTCTCACGTAACGAATGAGATACTTGCCAAGAATTTCAATAAATTTTAAACTACATCTTCTGCACTACTTTATACTGTATATACGCTGCTTCGTTAACTCCGGTGATGGTTTGGTACGGGGGGTTCGAAGGTTAGGGAACCATTGCTGACCCCTTTCTCTAAGCTCCCCTATTTTACTTTAGTAATCAAGGAGTTTTGTTACTTATACAGGAAAGCAAACTCGTGCGAGGACAGAACAGTTAGGTAAGGTAGAGGAGACTTGCTTCATTGAAGCTCGATTCTAGATTTAGAATTAAAAAAAAAAAAAAAAAAAAAAAAAGTGTATCGTGCTGAACTACTATAATTACAATAGAGAAATCCAGAAATTATGGTCCACGACTCTCAAATTGCCTAGATCTCCTTAGAACGTATCTCCAGTAACAACTGATTATGAAGAATCGTACCGCAGTACGTGATTTAATCGAGTTCAATTCTCCTTTAAGCACAGTTTCAGTCTCTTAATAGAATTTTGGCATTTCTGATCAACTTTAACAGAATTTTGGTGTGATTTATAAACATTTTCTCAATACACAATCAAAAATTTCTTGAAAACTATTTCAGATTAGGACACTTTATAGTCTAAAAAGTTTAGCTGTAAAATTGTATTATTATTAATGGTATTTAAATTTTGAAGTTGAAAAAAAAAAAAAAGACAAAAAGTGTGGTAAACTTCAACAAACATAATTAATGGAGAGAACGTGGGCAATAAATTTTCTCGTAGCAAATCCAGTTGCTCGCTCTACAATTTATGATTTGAGTTCCATTCGGTATTTCCTAGAATATATACATAAATATTTTGGGTAACTTGAAGTAAAACTGAAGTGGTATCAACTACTTCCTTAGTCTGAAAATTATTATACTAACGAAGTTCCTATCCAAGTACGCATGAACAGAAATGCGTAGATAAAAGTTTAGAAGTGTACATTACTATTGTATTTCTAATTCAAATATCACAGTACTCATACACGTAAGTTAATTTTAAGGTAAACTTTTACTCTTAAGTGAATATTTTTATTATATTACAACATTATTTTATAATGGAAGTTTCTTCATTTCAGGTCCTATTGTTGTGGCATGGGAGCAGACGTATTACATTAAAAAGGCATTTGGCCAAATCCAGAGAAGGCAAAGTGTATTATATGGCACTATGGCGGCAAATATGTACACTCATGTCAATCCTGCAACCAGAGGGGGGCTAGGAGGGCCTGGTCCCCCTAAACTTTTCGTGGTCCATCCACACCTCGATACAAAATGCTATTATCAATACAAAAAACAATTTGTAGAAGAATTTTTAATGACTTGGTGTCCCTAACATATCCATGGCCCCCTGAACCTCTGTGGCTGGTTTCGGGCCTGACTCATGTCCAAAATGATTGTCGCATATCTATAACTGTCTTCTTGTAATATAATTTGATAATCATTTTGTAGGGTACTTTGAATACTGATACTATGTGTATAATCGAGAAATGTATATTTCTGGTAAATTTTATAGGAAAAGACATAAATACGAAAATTAGAATTAGTACAACAAAATGTTGCTAACTGGTCAAGAAAGTTTTATTGTTCTTATTTACTGCTCTTTTGACATGAAATTTGCCACATACATGTCTTTGCCGATTATACACATACTAACATTATAATAAATACCGGGCGAATTCGTTATCATATTATATTCCTAGAATAACATATTTATAGACACGCGACAATAATTTTGGACATGAGTGTACCTAGAACTTGGAACTGTTTGTTGAACCTCAATGAGTGTAACGGTATGATTTATACAGATGACGAATAACAACAAAGAAGGTTGGATTGTCTGCTTTACGTTTAACGCGCATTTTCAGCACTGTATTTCCACCAGTATCGAACTCAAGTTCCCAGTACCTAAGGGGAGACGATTAACAACGAGGCGGTTTCATGTCTTCGAGGTAGGCTATCTTGAATAATGGAATAAAACAAAATCTCTCGTCAATTAGAGTTGCCTAAGAGACGAAAGTTGAGGATATCTCGTCTCGAAACGATGTCGTGAAAGTGATGTTACGTCCCGGATGCGTATCTGTTTCTATTGGAGGAGCTCTGTCTCCTGTGCAACCCTACTTGTCCCATGCTCAACACAAGCAACCCTTCTCAACTTTTTACTGTACGGTTATGTCAAGGTCATATATTTACCGTAGGTGATACCAAAGTACTGCTACTATGCCAAGAATTACTCTACTGACTGAACAACAAAATGAGTCGAAATTATCAGAAGTGGTTAGTACTACCAAACATGCTGACATGGAAGTGTACTCATACTATTATAGAAACTTCAGTCGCTTTTGTACAAACTCAGCATCATCATATACTAAATATCCTTGCTAGCTACGATCATTTGTTATCAGGGAAATATTTTACTGCATCCTGTATAAATCAAGTTTCTACGAATATAATTAATACAGCATTTTTTTTTTTAAATAATGATATTCGTTTAAACTTTTGGACGCTCTGTATTACATAACTGTATTTTGCATGCACTTTTCTCCATTTTAATTGCTAGATATGATCATATATTGCACCCAAATTATTATGCAACATAATTCTTTTAAACTTTACCAAAGTCGCTATTCTCAACGTAATCCCCGACAAAAACAATCATTCAATCTGTTTTATCAGTTACGCTTCCTTCCGCTTGTCTCTATGGAATAGTGTTTTACAGCACAAGATAAAAATCACTGTAGGTGTAACTTGGTAAAAATCTAAAAATCAACGGAAAAGTCTGCCACGCCACACGTTTTACACTTATTTAGGGCATTAAATTAAGGAACTGTAAGCTTCTTACTGCATATCAAAGGCAATGAGTCGGCGTCTGGAAAATATGGAAATGAAATAATTTATGGTAACCAAAGGTGGTTTAAATGGAATGCTGCCAACCGACGATAAGAAAATGTGTATATACATAAATCAGATAGAATTAACTAAATGCAGTGAACTAATCTACTGGTAGGTGTTGTATTCGTAGTTCTATTGTTATAAACGCTCAGTTGACCACGAATGACGTAATCGTTTGAACAAAGGTTTACCCGAACTTATAAGTAATATTTTCGTGACTCCTAAAGTGCGGACACTGTTAGTTTCGCTTGGCATTCTTCTATCAAAAGCATTATCTGCCGAATCATTTGCAGATTCTAATCCAACATATTCAGTAACGATATTAGTATAATTAAATCAATTCTGGTCAATACCCATTACAAATTAACAACACAGTCAGCATTCTGAATGAAAACAGAACAACTAAGAAGTTTTACTTATCTATTTTTACTATTGGTCTTTTACAGATTGTTTAGGAAAGTACCTACTATTGAAGCGAAGAGCATTAACCAACAATTAGTAGACTTTCATCCCTACCTCAAATCATTTCATAATACTAATTTTAATCCAAAATGAACAATATGTTGGTTCGAAAAATGTTCTCTATCTGTTCTTTTCATTCCAGGTAAGGGTTAAATCCATTATCTTTCCAATTTTGACATGCCATAGAAGGCTAGGATGGATGTACAGTTCCAAACTTTTGATATCCGGAACCTGGAGATAATACAGTCACCACCACATTCCGGTTGCTTTTATCCGCCAGGTTCTCCCACGAACCATTTCACAGAAGCTAGGTGAAGGCCTAAACTACATCGAACGAGTGTAGAATGAGAAAAATTTTCCGCACCTGCGGAGATCAAACCCAGACCGACCGAATGCTGAGTAGAACCATACCCACTACACTATCACCTGTGAATATTTATATCAGTAGACTTTGTACTATTACACTACGGAAATACATGATCGCAAAACCTTTTCAATTCTTTTTGTGGACGAATGGATACATCCAAGGCGATTTTTTGGGACGTTCCTACCATACCTTCCTTAAGATCAGAGACATGTTAGGGATATGAAACTTGGTACAGTTATATGAACTCCTTATTCAAATAAATGGGCATATGGCACAGTATTTCCGGAAATTCCACTTTTAACGAGACAAGAGGAATAATCTCTATTATTTTCAGTATATAAAAATTACTTCAAAGTTGTCAATCTCATCATCGAGGGAAAATGGGTGTAAATATTTGGAACTAACTTTTGAAAAGAGTTCGCACTTGGGTTTACATAAGTTTTTATTGTTTCATTTTGATTAAAATATGTATTTTAAGGGGAAAAAGGTTTTTTTTTTTTTTTTTTTTTTGCGAAGAATAAGATTCTTGCAGTGCAAAAGAAGGCAGTAAAGGCTAATTATGAGGTGTGAGGACGTAAGCGGAAAAATGCTGGAGTCTCAGGGGTGAAGTCCCCAGCGAGCCAAAGGCCTGTAAATAAATAAGCCTGTCTATATACAATAAACGAAGTCCTTACTCATTAAGTGGTCAATCCCCAGGTCAAATTACTTTAATTAGAAACTTGAAATTTGGACAGTATATAGCATCTGTGATGTAGGATACCACTACGGGAAGGATATTTGAAAATTTTCTCGGAATCCGTTAAGTTTAGAAACATGGGACTTGATATTTAGACTTTTCATTTAAAATAATTAAACAGGTGTTTTAGCGATTTTTAAAAATATATTTTACCTACAAGAGAAGGGGAAAAAAGGAGATGAGTTTACAATTGTTACAACAAGACGTGCATATCTCAGAATCACTATCGATATTTACACTTCTTAATCTACACCTTTAAACTAATTAAAGACGTATTTTAGAACATAACTTAGAAACAGAATAGTGGCTGGAAATTCAACATGGAAGGTGTGAAGTAGGGGTTGCAATTATTATGATTAGATGTTGATATACCATATCGGAATTGTTACGTTTCATTTAAAATAATTTAACACGTTTCACTCTTTTATTTAGCCCAGAAAGAAATAAAAAGAAGAAGTGGTTCAGTAAGATGCCCCTACCAGCTGTTCAAATTTCGCGTGAGACTTCGAGTTCAGAGAAATGCAAAACATTGTTCACAATAACTAAATAAAGCAATATTCTTTCATCAGGTAATCGAAACTTGAAGGTCTACAAGTATAAGATATTTAATTACGTGTCTTGTTAAAATATTTACTAAATTTAGGAGAAAATAGATCCTGATTTCAAGTAACATTTTTTTATTTATGCTTCAAGAAATTAAAAAAAAAAGTAGCCACTACCCCAAGGCGAAAGCCCCTATATTTACCATTCTGCCACCAAATATACCTTTCTCTCCAAGATTCTTCAATTTGGTTGTATAATTAAAAAAAACACTCCCCAGCAAATTAACGCAAGCTGCGTCCTAAAATCCACCTACAGACACCTCTGCTCCGAAGTAAGAAACAGCTTTTCATTCATGAGTAGAAGGATCAAATAATGAAGAAATCTTTTTCAATTATGAGACGAAAAATGCTTTAAAAATTTTAAATAACGACATATTGGAAAAAGACTCACTATGATAATACTAAATCAGTTATATTAATCGAAAAACAAACAATACACATGACTAAAAACTGATTATCGATCAGTTACGACTTATTCATTCAGTCAACTATTTGAAAGAAAGAAAATCAAGTACATACAATCAATATGTACTTCCCTGGCAATCACTTTTCCCACCGACCTTGATTCTCGATTTTTTTTTCACGAATTACTAATTTTAAAAGCATTTACCTGTAGAAAATCTGCAAACTATTGTAATATCATTTTAGATGTTTTCTAATTTTAATTCAGGTTTAAAAACGAACTCTGAGTACAGTCAAGATTTTCATTCGTATGATATAGCAATTGTAACATTAAGAAATAAGCCAAAGCTATGAAACGAACATTATCACACTGCTTCACTCCACTGGCTTCTGTCATGTTATGATTATGATTATATAACCTGTCTGCAACGACTTGATGTCTGAGACATTGAAATACTTACTGTACGTCTGTAACTTAACAACGACCCCAATATTGCATTGATATCCATTTACAGAAGTTTATCTACAATACGTGACCTCCAGTTACTATATTCTGCATCTGACTATGGAGTGGCTTATTATACTACTACTACTTTAGTTTCAAAATCTGCCAGCGAGCAAGTAAGTGGTGTTAAATTATAAGCTTGTACACTGTCTGTTTATATTTTACAATGAGCAATTTATAAATGTAAAATAATCATTTATGTATTTTCTTATTTCCTATGTTTGCTTTCTTAATATACGTTTGAAAAATAAATGGTGTTACCCACGTATTAATAACTTTATCTGATATCACCTTAGTGATACTGTGCATTATAAAGTGAGCGATCCTTGCCTCTCACTAATTTCAACCACGAATTATAGGAGCAGTCCCCACTCTCGAACAAAGCATACATCATGTTTTATAAAGATTGGAGGGAAGGGAAATGATTTCACTTTCATTACTGACCCATTTCATCTCTACGCAGTAGAGCTAATGAAAAGTCTCAGAAAATTTCTCGTCATATTCTACAAAGAGGAAATTACTTATATATACTTTATATATATATAATACAAGTTGTGGAACATATCTTGAAAAATCACTGGAGGGGGAGGGGCTCATTTTTTACTTCTCAAAGTAGTGGGATATGTGTTTAACTCTCAATACGCGTATTTTTTAAACTGGAGGAGAAATTCTCAACTGATTTCAAATCCAAGTACTACAAATGATTGTGAAACCTCAAAAAAATATACGTCATAAAGCAGTAAAACCTAATATTCTTTTACGAAAATTGTCATGAAACATACAGTATATAATCTACCCCACATTAATGGGGCTAAAATCACAATTCATTTTTCACTGATTTTAATGCCAACCCCTAGGGATTGTGGGAAAACCTCAAAGAAAATAAATTTAATATTGTATCAAAATCGAATGATTTTTACAATGGTTACCGTGGTGGAACTTAAGGCATTTTTTAAAAGGAGAGAGGCAAATTGATCCTTTCATTTATAACAGGTTCTAATTGAAAACTGCAATTAATGACCGGAATAACCTCAAGGAAGTATACATGTTTTGTCAAAACTGAATCATTTTGACGTAGTTTATACTGTACAATTGAAGGGTAAGGGAAAAAAGGAAGGAATGTCACAAAACTGTATTTTCGAGAAAACGACGTTTTAATATTGAAACCGCGTACAAAACGAATAGGGTTATTAAATCTTTTGCCCCTTTTTACATGGACATTTCTACATCTACGCATGCATGGTATATACAGTCAAACAATACTAAGAGTCATCAACAAACAGGGCAACGCACCCGTTAAAGCACACATATGGACATTCCTTGTTTTTCCCCCTTACTCTTCAATTGTTTTGAATGCATAGGTCCAAACTTCCAACATCAGATCTTTTAAAACCTAATTTTACCCTTTGTTCTTCATAGATTGCAACCTCCAGCTAGGGTTACTTCGGAAAGTTGAGGCAAGGTACATACCGAGTTGTTGAGTTGAGTTGATTTTAGTTTAGCGTCCCTTTCAGCAACGAGGCTATATGAGACGTGGACCTACTGATTAACGTGGAATCCGAACCACATGAGCTTCCGCCGGGAATCGAACCCGGGTCTCCCACGCCAAAGGTACATACCGAGTTTCATTTAAATCGGATACATTTTATGAGAACTATCGTAGAACATATAGAATTATTGTAGAGAGATCAACAGGCACACAAATGACAACTGAATCGAATGGTAGAAGCTCGGTACGCTCGCTTCAATTTGACTATCTTGACCAGACAAATCACCCTACACATATAAGCATTTATTTCCGAATCATCCTATGTAATAAATCCTTAATGTCAGAACAGAGATATTTTAAAATGCATTGCATCATTCTATAGACTCAAATGACTCTTGCTAAGGCTTCCTAATAGTTTGACGCATTCATTAGAAGAATCATCGAAGCAGACACTAGTTCCGTATGATGATACTTTTAAGAGTCAAGAACCTTCAACATCTATGGACTAACATACATGGTCTTTCGATAGCTATGCTCAAATTATAACAATTACAATAAAAAAGGAACAAGTGGCTGTTGCGTGTCTACTTGGCTTTAACTTCTCCACAAAACTTTTTTTTTTTTTTTTTTCAAGAAACGTTAACCTCTGAAAAGAGCGTTAACCTTCAAAAGCTTTGGTGTGCTTATGGATAAACTCCCTTCTCTCCCGATTTACTCAATACTTAACTATTGTAATATATTCTAAAATACTCCAGTATGAAATACATCGCTGCGATACTCTTTTGACGTAAATGAATTTATAACCAATCTACTTCAAGGCAGACTGACATATCTAAAAGGAAATTCTCATTCTAATTAAGACAACTAACTGTCGCTTTATATACACAACACATAGAGAAGATAGACATAGCTCGCTGGCTCAAGCCATAGAAGTTTTCAAGCGTTACTGTTATGCATGGAAGAAGTAAATTTTGCACGAATATTCAGAAAAAGAAAATAAAGTTAAAACATCGTGAAATAGACATTATTAATTAATTACATGCAGTCACACTGTCTGCCAGTTTTGCTCAATTGTTACAACATTTTTCAAAATAATTTTGGGGAAATTTAAGACATGTCAATGCTCTTTAGCAATACAAACCTACCTATGAGTGCGTTTGGGCGGGAAACGAACAAACATGGAATTCTAATTTTATCCCATTGTTTGTCAGTGATACTATACAATATCAAAGAACATTTTTCGAGGTGTTAACGCGATATCTCTGCTGCAAGCTAATGAAAAGTGTAGATATGTAATCAGGGTTATTACTGGTAATGGAACCGAACCTTTTGGGTTTCGGAACCGGAATCTAAACGAACGTTTTACTTCTGTGCGCTTCGGGAAGAGAACAGAAATCGGCATTTCAGTTTTGTTCAGAGGATCGAAAACACTAATTTGGTAATATTTCGAGACATATTGGTTTTATTCACAAAACCAAAAACCATAATCTGGTGTTGCCAGAAGAGAACCAAAATACATTTTGATATCGTTTCTCAAGATTGTTCCAAGCTGTAAGCAATGTTCAACAACTGTAAAATAACTCAAGGAAACCACCTACAGCAATACACGTCGATTTTCCCATTTATCTTTTCTCTGTAATTTCGATTGCATTTCAATATCTGGTTTCCATTCCGGAATCAGAATCGATTTCCTCAGACAATCAACGACCCACATCCGGAGTTATTTCTTTTTAAATCGGCCCCGGAATCGAAATCTAATAGACGAGATTCTGCAATATGTAAAGATAAGTGCAGAAGACAGGACTGGTGATGTCACGATGCACTAGTTAGTTCTCTGAATGAAGACGAGATTGACAAAACAACTTGGCTTCTCGCAGGCTCACTATACGGCCAGGTCGAAATAATTAGATTACAGGTGGATTCGTTGAAACCATGTTGTCATTGTAGAACAAACCAATGGATTTGCGCACTCTACTATATTCGACAAACTTTAAACTACGAGGATGGTACTGCTCTCTACGGTAGCCGGTGTCGAGATCTTTAGAAGCTAAGTTCAGCATGTTCTCAAAAGACATTTTATGGTGCGAATTTCACCTTAATTTGTACACGTGGTGTTCATAAATGCGTTTCGAGCACAGTACTTAAGAGACTGAAAGCAGATATTAACTTTTTTAGACATGACTTAGGAACAAAATATTCCGTTTCTAAACACTTCAAACATTTTGGTTCAATACAATCAAAATTTAATCAGTACATTCATTATACGTAAAGCACTAATCCTAACGAAATGTGGTAAGCTTGCTCAAAGTTCGTCGTTCATCCTCGATTTGTAAAAATAACTAGTGTAATAATAATGGTCACAGTGGAGAGTGTGCTCCTTGAGCTCTCGGACCTGCTCAAACTTACAGGACACTAAAAGGGATATGTATGCTGGTAACTAAAACCAGGTAGCGAGTACTTAATATAAATATAGTAATAAAATAATAGAAACATAAAAGTTTCTTTCTGTCCTCGTTATTAGTTATGAAGTTGTATTATGGAGACTGTTAGCGTAAATGTAATAAATAATAATAATAATAATAATAATAATAATAATAATAATAATAATAATAATAATAATAATAATAATAATAATAAAAACATTGACAGAGAAAAGTCCAATATGTAGCTTTTTAAACTAGCACCTTACTTGCCTCTTAGCATTTGAACCATATTAAGCATTTGAACAGGTCGTTATTTAGGACCATTTAGGAAAAGGCAAATCCAACACTGTATGTCTTTACAATATGTAGTTTTGGTTCGTATGGTGAATGTTACTTTATAAGAGTTAAAGGAGAATTTGGCTAGTATTCGTAATTTAATTATATTTATCGTAAACTATTCGGAATAGTATTGCACTAGTAATTAGAACTTCTATATTCCCTACATATTTAAATCAACAAACTTAGTTCTTACTTGGATTCGTACTTTTATTCTTAAGACTTCTTGACAGTATTCTCTTTGAATCTTACATATTCCTATACTTAATTATTCCTTCTATTCTTTATCCTTCCGACGTATAATCTGAATTTTTGTTTCATCTTGTTTATCATAACAACCCACAGACTATCATTAATCTCATGCTGCATCAGCATATGCACTCTTTTGTAACATTTCCTGCCAACATTGAACACATTTTATATAACTTTAGCTTTATATTTACGAAGTAATGCTCTCTCTGTTTTCCTTTATTTATCAATGTCCTTAAAAGTAGGAAAAGAATTTGAGATTTCTTTCGAACATTATCAGTATAAGGATATTTCATTTTCTTCTCGTTACCAACTATAATATCCGCAACTGGTATTTCTTACAATATCTAGTACATTGTAATAATAGTTCCTCACACCACGCGATTCGTAAGCTGTCTTGCTTTGCCAAGCTTTGGCAGCCAGAGTGCTTCGCGTATTCCGTGAGAGCCTTTGATAAGAGATAATTGACATGCATGGGAGTTAATACGATTAAGCTGAGATTATTAGATTTCCCTCATAAAAAAACAGAACCAAATGAAGTCCTAATTCAGATATTGTTATATATTAAATTTACTTGTGCAGAAACTTGTCCTAATTCCCCTCTTATTGATTTAATAGCGTATCTCATTATACTCCTCCTCCAACAAAAAGTGGCAAAATATGACTTACAAAGGAATTACCACCTTAGGTCTTATTGAGTTACCATTTTAATTTTATCCCGGTACATACTACATTTTATTACTACAAGTGCAAGTGTTTAGGATTTCAGGAGAAAGGAACAAAATGTACCAGAAACTGTGGTATACACTGTAACCAGGGTTGTAGTCGAAGGTATACGCCGTACACCTTCTGCTTAATATTAGTCATTACAGTATACCTTCTGCTTCAAGGCATGTGGTACTTTTATTTCCTTTATTTATTTACTTAATTGGGCCATGCTTCCAGTGCTGAAGCGATTATATCGTTCTCTATCCTATCCTTAGCCACTGTTCAAGTACGTATATCGATCATGAAAAAGAAAATTTATCAATCAAGAAAAAAGGAAAACGAAAATCTGTTTGATTTTCTAATTACTCTGCGATCACAAAATGCAGGGGAGTAGAGCAAAAGTGAAAAGATTACGTCAGCTCTGTCTCTCAAACTTCGTGTTCGTTTGATCAGTGAATATCAATTCGAAAGTTTTGCTTCGATGTTCCTATTTCTACCCTACTTCTCATCACCACCTTAATTCCTTCTGGTACATGGAGCGCGATTTTCTCTGTTCCTTCTCGAGTAGGCACAGTGGTAGGGTGTCTGGTTCGATCCCGGCCAAGTATGTTTATGATGGACAACATCGTGTCCGTGAGTTTTTCGGAGTACTCCCATTTCCTCCCACTTTCTCATTCCACCAACTCTTCCATCATCATTCACTTGCTTTAATCATCGTCTCCTTTAGCCTAAGAGACATAATCGTGGGACGTTAAACTGAAAGATTTCATTTCTTTGTTTCTTCTCGCTCGGGCCCGTTCCAGTCGGTTGGTCCCTTCTGCGTATCTACACTCACTTATGTTATTAATGGAGTGACTTATCTACGGAATACCATCAAGAAAATAACATAAAATGCTTTTAGACTATACAACAGTACCGCAGTCTTTATATACTAATGGAATTATTAGTACATACATTTCACATTGTTTATTTTAAAAAGTGCCTTCTCTATTGTCATATTTGTCTTTTAAGCCAATCATTGATGTTCACAAAAAACAGCATATATCCTGTTAAAATTTTAGGAGTAGAGCATTGTAACGATACAATCGTAACTAAGAAGGAAGGTGTTTTTTCGCCAATGGTCACTTGGAGTGAGATCCGGAGAGTACTAATGACAATGATAAGTATTTTCCCGATGAGAAAATGCATGCTACACAAGCGACGTGTTGACTCGAAAGACTGTGATGCAGAAACTACTTACTCTTCCTGCCACCTGTCGCGTCGCTTCCTATAAACTGCGTTGCTCAATCCCCGAAAAACTTGAATATAAGACTGACCATTAGCAGTCTGTCCACGTGATATGAACTCACGGAGCACCATTCTGAAAATGGGCCTTATAAAGATTCAAGGGGTATATAAAACGTAACGACAAAACTACGAGGAACCCCAGCAAAATGTGTTTCAGCGATGAATCTAACAAACAGAATGATCGATAGATAGGAGTATCTGGACGCAAAGATCCTACTTTGAAGATGATTTAGCTAAGCATAACCGTATGAAGTGGACTCATGTGAGGGAAGTCGCATCGGTAAAAATTGGAATTTTATCAGTGTGAGCTGGAAAGGAGGTCTCATTTAGTATATTATTTTTTTGTATAAAAGAATTGGGACATTTGCTGGGGTTTCTTTCCTTCGAGATAAAGAGTTTTATTTATTTATTTATTTTTACCAATGTGACTCCCTTCAAGAACAAGCAATGGCTGTATGCCCTACCATTATCGTGCTATACCACGGTAACAGGAACTGTTGAATTGTCCTTCGTATTTGTCAAATGATACTTAAATACTCAATCTATTTTTCAAAATTGGTTGGACATTATACTTCTGTAGGAATATTTTAAAATTCGTATCAATTTTGAATTTAAATAACAGGATTCATATTACTGCATTGTAATTAGAAGTTACTATTTCCCATGAGATAAAGAAGTACATGTTCAAATTCAAGAAACATGATAATATTCGTCGCGTTTTCGAGACGAGACGAGACATTTCTCGAGCCTCGTGAAAACATTAATTCACTTAAGTCCTAGATCTCAAACACTGTTTTAGTGTTACTTGATTCATAGTAAAAAATAAATGTATAATGTGATTGTACGAATATATGCTTAACGAAGAGCATTTATCAACATTTAGAAATACACAAGTCTTTGCACAATCGACTCCAATAATACACGTACATATGGTTTAACTACTGATATATCACCTTGTTATATTACCTTCGTGGAACCCTCGTGACGCGGAAGGATTCTGATAACTTGTATATAAAATTAAGAAAAAAGGTTGAGAATGCTCGAAAAGCATTGCCAGAATGAACTTGAAACAATTTTTTTTCGAAATTTATATGAAATTGTAAATTAAGTTTATTTGATTAAATTCAATAGATAATACACTTACATATTTGGAACCTGCGTATTAGGGGATCTACTGAATTAGCTATATTGAGCTGTCACTTTTTACCACCGTATATATACTGAAAATGAAGATATAACCAGTGGCCATTGGTTACTATTTGGTACCAAAATGTTCACCATCCTCTTAGGTATTGATCAACACCAATATCATCTCTCTATGACTTACGGTTCCCGAGATATGGCTCCTTAAAAAATCTCACGAAACCGAAACTTTTTTTTTGCCAATATTTCGGAAACGATAAGAGTGGTCCGAAAAACTGCGTCACTTCTTTTAGACAGTTTTTTTTATGCTTTATCGAATGGAGGGCTCAAAATGGAAAAGTTCGCAAATAACAGACACACACAAACATAGAGAATTCAGTAAAGAACTTTTAAAGTTCGTTGTAAATCAGGGCACAAATTTACAAAATAAGATGAGAAAAAAACTTATTTGACTAGTAGTGACTGTTGAGGGAGTTTACATCGGTAAAAAATTCGGTTTTATAAGTACAAGTTAAGGGAAGAAAGCTTCATACATATTCAGAAAGGTGCATACAACAATTAATACATTAGGAGAGCTTTCTTCCTTTAGCTTGTAAAATTTAAAATCCAACCGAGGTGACTTCCCTCAAGAGTCGCCACTGCTTATTTCTAGTCTCGTAGGAAAAAATAATAGCAAGATTTCGAGGAGAAGAAACAGTTCTTACGGCGTACAGACAATACGCTCCAACAACAGCTGACTACATTCAACTTAATTTTACATGCAAGCAACATTAAACATACTTCAAAAACGTACGAGCAATTTGAATGCACTTTAGCTATTATTACTGTCACCTCTAAGTTATGAAAATCAATATCTCGTATGAATGATTTATAAATAAAGCAACATGACTCATTACTGGGTTGCTGTGTAACCAACGTGTTGTATATGAGGATAATTAAACTCACCACTGAGAGTGTTAGCGAGTTTTAGATTATTATCGTATGGCCATTATCTTACTTACTACACTTTGCGGTTCTCTTTCTCTGCTGAATGTCTTCTTCCTATGTTGTAATATTTCCCCCCTTTTTTTTAATTTACACTAATGCCTCGCCCTTTTGTTAATTCTAAGCAGAAAAAAAGTAAGTAAGTACTCTTACATGAGGCAATCAATGCCTTAATGATAGTAGTGAAAGCAGGTCGTACATTGGGCAATCGCATACGATAATAGTTCTTTCCTATACAAATACAATTTCTACTGCTACTATCTTCTAAGTTAGTTTAATAATTACAGTGCAATGAGTGTCAATGCTTTATGGATGTTCGTTGCATTTTGCAGTTCTCTCTCTCTCTTTTTTAATTTTTAAAAAAATATTTTACGAACTGATGAATAACATCAAACTTCACATTATGACTTATTATTTACAAGACGCTAATCTTAAAGAGGTACTCCTCCTTGTTTAACAAAGAAAAAGTACAATTCAAGTAGAGATATATTACTCAATAACGAATAACTTCTTGCAAGCATTTATTTTCTAGACAGTTATTTTGTACGTGCTAACAAGTTATGTTCTTAAAAGTTTAATGGTATCGTTTATTATTATTATTATTATTATTATTATTATTATTATTATTATTATTATTATTATTATTATTATTATTATTCGATTTTTAGATCAAAAATTTTCTTGTATGCCTTATATCTGGACCTGGAGAACTACATCCAAACCCAAACTATCAGTTAACTCAGTATGATGTGCTTATTCCGTAGAAAATGCGAAAACTCGATTTAGGGGCCGTTCAAAAATTTTGTGGCCTCTGATCCAAAAACTAATTATTGGCCAAGATCGCAATCTTTTGATCCATTTTGGATCATTTTCCTAAATTTCTTGCTGAAAAATGTGAACACACGTTGTAC
This sequence comes from Thermobia domestica, assembly GCF_964235325.1. Taxonomy (NCBI): domain Eukaryota; kingdom Metazoa; phylum Arthropoda; class Insecta; order Zygentoma; family Lepismatidae; genus Thermobia; species Thermobia domestica. Next base: position 127,489,401 of record NC_137458.1, on the reverse strand, counting down.
AACATAAAACCATTATTTGAATGAACTTTCGATTGCGGGGGAAAACATCGTCTTTCATTGATAAATATTTTATTATAAGTGTACGGTTTACTTACTTAACACTTAACGGTTTGTTCCATGTATTCTACCCTGATTCTTATACTCAACAGCAATTACTGATTTTTTTCTCTCGAAAATTTGACAAATCCAAATTCTAACTTTGACGGCTCATAAAGTTAACTTCGGAGCCAAAAGGATGCACAGGAACGTATGTCACATGCTACTAAGAAAAACAAGGTCAACTTCCATGCCAAGTTTGGTCAAGAGCGGATGAGTTCTACACATCGTGTACGACATGTAAAGAGAAAAGTAGACTATGTGCCACGTTCATACTTTCGAGAAAATTGGACGTAAAGTTCCAGCGTTTCCAATAAGCTTTAACAGCGTGACAAGAAATCACCACCCTCTCAGCGCTGAATAAGCCATGTTTCTTGATAGGTTAACGTCTCCTTGAGTAAAGAATGGAATTTTGGGACGATTCCTGAACCTAGCTGAGAAATTTTTATTTTGGTGACTCAGACACTCACTGAACCTTGCATATGACGTTCTTTTGATTATTACTATTTTAGGAAACTCAAATGAAGCTAGAATATTATCAGATGCCACATAACGAACCTTTATTAACTCTGCTGTTTGGGCCACCAATACAATTGAGATTATACAGTCTGATTTGAATGCAACAATGACACACAAAATAATAATAATAAAAAAAAAATTGACAACATAGTAACTCAACTGCTTAAATTTTTGCAATAACTAAGTCAGTGAGCAATAACGGAAATTAAGCCACCTAACAACAACAAAACGTTACTTAATAAAATAATTATCTTTTTCTAGCCCTCCTTCTAGTGTAGTGGCTAATGCGTGTGCGTTTGGAGCACCATGTTCGAAGTTCGATTTCTGGCGAGAAAGCAATTGAAAAATGTTAATGTATTAATGTGGTTAAGATTCCACCTTAAATTGCAGGTCCAAATGTCATATACTGTAACATCACCACTGAAAAGTCATGAAAATTCAACAAAGATCTTTTCGTATATACCTACTAGATACTTATGTACGCAATTTGTGACGTAATTGCTGAGCACTCCAATTTCTCCAAAGAAATATCTAGAAAACAACTATTATTTCATTGAAGACGGTATTTCAGGAACGGGTTACTTGCACATAATAAAGTTTGGAGTTTAGTTTGCACTTCCAATAGTGTGAGAATTCCCGAGCGAAAGCTTCTCATTGAAGAGATGCATTCTCATATACAATAACTTTCTGACAACGTAGAAATCAACAACAATAAGAACTTATAACAAATATGCATATTCGGAAATGAAATAGCTCGTCTGATATTGGACGTAACCTAGTGTACATAGGTCATGAAAAAGGAAATGTATTGATAATATTACTACCTAGGTATATGTAATATTTACTATTTCAGTTTGTGTCAAAACGCACACATTCTTTTTGGGGTAACATGCATATACCTCAAAGTACCCCAACAATGTCATGTTAAGACCAAACAAAAGTCATCTTAAGTCTAGTGTACTCCGATAAAGTGAAAAGTGTGACGCAAACTTTTACCTATTGTAAGAAATTAATTGTCGAGTTATCATTATTATAACTATTTTAAACAATTTACTGTAATTCATAACCTTACACATTGTTTCATTCTCTGTCGTATTTTTTTTTATCTCTGTACAGTATTTTTGTCGGTTGTTGGAACAGAACAAGAATCGAAGACCGTTTACGACTATGGCAGTATGTATTTTGGTAAAAATATAGAGAGCTAGTTGTACGATAATCGAACTTATAGTACAGTTCAAGAAACCACACATAATATCTGACACGTTGTTAATGTCTACTGGTAAAGAGATTCTGAACGTAGTTCAAGGTTCAGAAGCTATAGAGAAATTTAATTTTCAACTGTATATTTCGGTGAATAGGGCCTCGATGACTGAAATTAAAACATCAAAGAAGGAAAGAAATGGGACTTGCATGATCAACGATTCCTCCACGGATCATCCATCTGTGTGTAGTTAAGCAAGCTCAAGTATCATATTGAAAGTATGAGTATAATTATTTACTTTAATAGAATCATGGATAACTTAGGTTATATCAGCATCGTTTTAAAGCGATATCGCATCGTAGTTAGCTACACAAAACCATAATAATGAGATGAAAGAAAAAACTTATATAGCAAAAAACGATGTTGTTATAATTTATTACAAACTGAAATATTTCCTTCAAACTCAACGTCTTCCTTTTAGGAATCTTGTAGGTTTAAAAGACGAAATCAGTTCACTATGGACCAAATATAATGTATTACTAGAGAGTATACATGGAATTAATAAGAGAACATGTAGACTTCGATCGATTTTCTATCTTTTCATAGTTGTTTGTTGTTTTTAATTTTTTATTATTGCATGTCACATAAAACAACATAAATCAAATCTTAATGTTGCAATAGCCGTTGAGGGTCATGGCATTAACTTACGAATAGTGTCTCTTTAGCGCAATCTTGCTATCAAATGGATGGACGTATTTTAGTTTAATCGTGAGAAAATTTTCTCACGTAACTCAAACATTACATGACGGATCTAAAGCTGACTTTAAGAGGAATTAAAGATGACGCATTTCATGTCAGTGACAAGTTTGCACGCGACATCTGATTACGAAGGTTGGGATTTAAATCAAAGAAATGTTTCATATCGTTCTATAATAACGAAAGAGAAAAAGAAGTAATAATTAACTTAAGACTCTTATACAGACAGCCTGTACTAATCACATTGTTGAAGATAGCTTAAATTCGAAATAAACTAAGGAAATGATTTTGCCACATACTTTGCATGTGGCATAGTATATATATATATATATGTATATTGAAGAGAAAATTTTCAACTACAAAGTTACTCCGTACAAATTCTAGGTGAATTTTACAGTGAATGTCTAGCAATGGACGGTTGCCAATGTCTAGCAATGGCAAGTCTGATACATTTCTAACAATTTTTTTTTTCCCGGTGGATTCCAAAGAAATGTGCTACAAATGGAACATATTATCTATGATTTAAAATGAAACGTATTGGAAATTCTAGTTAATGTCCTACGGTAATTCTCTCTAGGTTAAAGGATATGATTGATGATAGTGAATGATTGTGAAAAAGAATGATGAAATGAGAATGCGGAAGAATCCCGACAAAACCGATGGACACGATGATGGTTATGTTTTGTGTTGGTCTATGAACATTATAAGAAAAATAAGGAATTGTGATTTTTGTCTAAATTTCCAAAACGACAAACTTTAAAGAATGAATTGATGAAAGGTAAGGAAATGTATTGCATGGAAATGAATGGAATTATGTACAGGCCTATGGTCTCCTTACCTACGAGCCTATAGTATCTGGAACCGAAAATAAAATTTTTTGGAACCTTGCACTTTCCTTTTCACCCAAAGTAACGATATTACTTGATTCAATTATTCCAGATGCCACATAAAATTTCCTGATATTTAGGGGAAAATGTAACATTGCCAAGGAGTAGTACAAAAATCGAGATTGTCAGCTGTTTTCCCGTAAAATTTAATCGAACGCTTAGAATATGAAGCATTAAAGTTATACCACTATATGACAGTATAAACATATTATATTCTGATTAACCAGTGTCACTAAGTTATTTTTTTGCCTTACGGATGCTGTTTAACCACGCAATCTTTGTTTCTCAGCCCATAGACTTATATGAAGAATTATTCTTTTGTTCTTTCAAGTAAACAGGCGTATTAATGTTTGACTTCTGATTTATTCTTCAAATTTAATTAAATCCCCCTTCGTCTGTGAAAACTACAGCATATTCTGTGGTATATAATTGTAGTATTTATAATACAGATTTAAGTAATATATAGTTTATGTGTAATACAAATCAGTTTTTGCATATGAAGGGATATTACAACAGACATGAAGAAGAAATCAAGAAAATCAAAACAGTAAAACTCCCAGTTCATTTTATGAAAGAAAAATGCCTCTCAAGCATGATCAACATTTTATCCTGAGCCGCACTGCGTTATAAATTGGGCATCACTGCAATAAACTAATATTTGATTTGATCTGATTTTAAGTTTAGCGTCCCTTTCGGCACCAAGGCTATATGAAACGTGAACCTACAGCTTAACGTAGAATCCGAATCATATGAGCTCCCACAAAGAATAGAATCCAGAATCTCTCACGCCAAAGACGCGTCCGCTAACCGCTTAACATCAAGGATGCTCTGCAATAAACTAAGAAATAGGGATAGAGACAGTTTTATAGTGATGGGGTCAACTAAACGAAAACTAAAATTCAAAATACAGCTATGAAATTAAAACAAAAAAAAAAAAAAAAATCAAAATATATATCATATTTTTCTCTGTTGATAACGAAGTGCATGATCATAAAACAAAATATCGAAAAATATTATAAACAACTACCTAATTTCATAGGCATTTTTAAACACCTTAACTAGTTTAGGCTATACTAAAACAGAAAAGGAGAAAGACAGAGAGAGATCTAAATAAAAGGAATGGGTTTAAATAAATCCGAAGTAAATAGTGTGAATGTTGTGACATGAGGTAGTTGGAATCATTCACGCAATCTGGGATGAAAATTTACAATATTCTAAACAAAGACGAGAATTACTTACAAGGCATTTTAGTCGTTTTCATGATCGTTTCGCTAGAAACACGGAAAACCACTTAAACATAGACCAAATTATCCCTCTTCCATGAAAGAAAGAAAGATGCAAATATCATAAATTACATATGACGTAATGTATATCGAAGCAGATGAACATCTCGACACAGCACTTTTCTGGTAGTAAGTATACTTTTAATACGATCAGAACATTTTCGAAATAACAATAATCATACAAAAAAAAAAAAAAAAAAAAAGTGTTCGCCCTTATGCAACACGAAATTTTTGAGGGATGAAGCCTATTGTTAACCCTTTCGTGCATGAATTATGTTCTCATTGACATGTGATGATTATTTTTTCTTACAAATTGTTCTTGATGTACTATGACATGTAAAACAGAAAATTTTGAAATTTGATATTTTCTTAGCAGAATTTAATTATTATTATCTTTATCTGTCCACTTGAATGGACTTCATGCATTTTGGGTAAGATAATCATTTCTGAATTGACACACATAAAGTTTGCAAAATTACACTAAAAATAAATGGAATAAACGTTATATTGTAGAAAACTTGCCAAAGTGATTTTTGGTACAAGTAATAAGAGTTAAAAATCAACATATTCAACAAAATCGTACATGTAACCACTACTCTGTGCTCTTACCGAAAATTTCACCCCCAAACTTTCGGCGTCGTGGGTATATATTGGTTTATATTACGTCCACCCTTGAATGGCATGATTTGCCCGTCAATACATTCATACTCTTCATCATTCACAGCAAATTCCCTCTCTTCCAACAAATGTCCATTTGTTCCAGTACGCCGACGATACTGCCCTACTAGCCACGTATAAAACTGTTCATCAGATCAAAGTCTATATGCAACAAGCCATCGATACATTCGTCACGTGGTGTCATCATTGGCGCTTGAAAATTAATGCATCTAAAACTCAAACAATAGTCTTCCTTCCACCTCACGCTCGCTCCCGTATCCAGCGCAACCCTACTCTTCTCAATCTTTCAGTTGACAGCACACCCTTAGTACCTACAAAAACAGTCAAATATCTTTGAATTACATTTGATCATCACCTAACCTGGAAACCTCACTTAAAAGACATTACTAATAAAGCGTATACTCGCCTCAACTTACTGAAGCGTCTGACAGGCACTACTTGGGGACTTAACGCCGACACGCTTCTGAAAACGTACAATGTGCTCCTTCGTTCAATCCTCACGTTTGGTTTCACTGCCTGGCTGGCTGCTTCCTCTCAGTATTACGAAAAACTCAAAGTTCTTGAACGCAATTCCTTACGAATTGCCTATCGAGTTAAGCTTTCCAGCCCCACCCGAGAACTCTATGAGCGACTCAGTTTTCCCCACATCCTATTCCATCTTGAAGATTTTCGCACCAAATACATCTGCCGCCGTCTTGCACTCAATCAACCCCTTCTCCATGATACTTTTGAACCACACGCTCGCAGTCCCCCCTCCCTTGCTTACATCGGCTATTCCTACTCCTCTCGCTTTACTGTTTACTCTTTGCCGCTTTACTCTTCCTCCAGACCACACAAGATTTCGCTTACTACCAGCCATATTGCTTCGATGAAGTTCTTCCTTATACTTGGCCATCACATGCACAGTGACACCTATTATATCTAACAGGGCTCCCACTGTCTCTCAACAATGCCTAGTGTCGCCCCTAAGCGAGAAGCTAACCTGCATCTGTTTATCTAACACTTACCCCTGTGATGTGATGTGAAAGTGCACTTCATTCTCATCCCTTAGCGTCCACCCTTTCTCATGATTGTGATCAAAAGATCATAATGTCCAAATGATGTAATACGGTGTATAATTAATAAAGCCAATGGTAAATACTATTATGTATAAACCTCTAAACTCCCCACAACAACTGTTTACTAACCCTTCTTGTTTAGCTCAAACTCTTCCCCTACAGAGGGCGTAACCCTCTTCGGGTAGTTGCTCACCGATGGTGGGGCGGCAAAAAAAGCTTTTGTTGCTAATGTAGCATTTTAATAGATAGACTAGGTGAACCTGCGCTCTCTACACAGCGCATCGTTCGCATATGAGCATAACTCTCCTTCTCATTCCTCACAAAACCTGTACATGTTTCTTTACAGACAAAAGTGAAAGACGTCTTGATAATTTAAAGAAAGTGGCAAGGGGTATCATAAAGGGTAGAATTTTTCGATTATTTTTTCTCAATATCTCGCACCCTTTGCAAGATTTGAGCCTACTTCCGGTTGGAGTTTCTAATTCATGTATGACCAGTGTTTTCTTTCTTCTTGCATGCAGTATGTAATAAGCAAATACATTAGATACACAATTAATTATAATGTCAGTTATATATGGTGTTCGTTGGGCAAAATACTATAAAAATAAAGATTCATCTTAAGACTGGAGAAATGGTTATCCTTCCTTTCATTATTATTTGGCCATGAAACAAACGTCTGAGACATATTCAACCCGTATATACAACAATGTCGTGTTGGAATGTATAGTGTGTAGGATATGATGCTTTTTTTTTTTTTTAAAAAAAAATCAACACTTCCAGTATACCCGTAAAAATGTAATAAAGAAATAATGGTCACGTTTTTTAAATATTCAATTAGAACTGGACAATCTACGCAAAATTTGCAACCGATCAGTGAAAACGTCATCTTTCTAGAGCCTGTAGTATCCGAGATCTCATTGTCGAAAGGTTTGGCCACAAATATATAAACGTTCGCAAACATATAGTTTAAAAGAACTCCAAAGATGGCAGCACAATTCATTTGCATTGGTTTCGGAGAAGGTTTATTAAAATACAAAGGCTTTGAACAATAATTTGGAAGAGAAACTTTATGAAAAAGGTCTATTTAAAAAAAATATATATTTAAAGTACACATACTTTAAAATATTTGTCTTTTTTAAACGTGAAATCACAAATAACCGTAAATCAAAGATTTGAAATCAGAAGTTAGAAGTTGGAGCCCAGGCCTAACATATACTCCAAAGATCAAGGAGAAAACAGCTGTACCTAACAAAGCAAGTATCCAATCCAGCCCGGAAGTACATCCTCAGGTAGTAGAAGCAGCGGAGGAAAAAACCAGGGGAGGAAGTAGCTGCAGCCTGCAAACCGATGACGACTCAAGCACAGACAAGGACCATGAGATGAACACATTTGCATGTTAAAAAATAACAGATATCCCCACTAACAAAACACCTCCCCAATACAGACAACACAGATAGTAAAATATAACATATTCAGATAGGTTTTATAATTTAACAAATAAATTAATAATTTATTATTACAGACACTTTTACATGGATTTTGACTACCGTTCAACTGTGATTTTGCCATTAAATTCTATTGCATGCGGCATGACCGACTAAGGGTTCCCCCCCCTGGTTTCCTGGTTTTCTATCCCTCTATCAAAACACAAATAACTCTACTCTCTCGCTTTTCTATCTTCTATTTTAACCTTCTTTCTTTCTATCTTAAACTTTATTTACAGATACGCGTGTATATGTCTTTCGTAAAAGATAGAAACCGCGACACTCACCCACCGACAGCAGCTTTAGTTTACTAACTGCATGGAAGAGAGACATATAGAATGTTGGTTGATGCCTCACCCACTATCCAGGGCACCGGCTTTCCCGAGGGGCGTCTTTATTTTTAACTTTTCTGTTTCTGTTTTTATTGCTGTTGCAGAATTTTAGGGAAAATATCAGATGGATAGGGAAAATATCAGATAATAAATCATCATCTTGTATGAGCTTTAATACATCATTTTAATACTACTATCTGCATAGCTTTAGGTTCAGTAGCTGATACTACTTTTCAAACTGAACATCTCTATTCCACGGAATTCGAGCTTCAAACCTTGCGAATCACAATTGGATGAAAATAATATTTTGATGATGGACAACTGACAAGTACAAATTTGAAACTCTACTTAAACAACGATGTAAGCAAGGCACGATTTTAAAGATCTCCTTATACCGTTTTTAGTTTGAAAGATCACCTTATACCCTTATGGTATAATTTTCGGTGAATAATCCAGTCATTTCCAACTCCTGAATGCGTGACGTAGGAAATGGCTTTTACGATTCGAGACAGGAGACAGAGGGAAAAGATTTATCAAAAAAGAAGAGGGAATGAAGTAGGTAGAATGGAATAAACAAGGCTGGCAGTGTTCAATAAGTAATGAATCCACGAGAAGTGAACCTGCAAACTGTCACCAATGCCTCTTATTAACACTACCTTTCTTGCCTTCGCTTTGCTGTGCGTGAGGGATTTACGAGAAACCGAGCAGCAAACTACGACGTCAAGGAGCATCCAGCTGGAAATGACTAGTCTCGATTTTTGTAGGGTGCGGAATTCTCGGTGATTACGCCCAACATTACGACAAGATCAGAAACTTACTGTAATCTTGAAACAACTAATTCCAGTTTAAGGAGCCCTAAGAAAGACAGAAGCTGAAGTGCTGGACACAGATTACTCAACTAAAAACGTATGGTCGGCTACAACCTTTCATGGACTCTAATATGTTATGGAGTATGGTTAGTAAGAATGGAAAGTAAAATATAGCTGTTGACTGGTAGGTTGGTTAGGAGTTTCGTTCAGCACCGAGTAGGGAGACATGACTCTACATTTTGACGTGGAATAAGCACCACATTTGCACCTAACGGGAATCAAACTCTGGTCTCAAATATGGCTGCTGTATACTGCAATACTACTTACCATAACTAGTATAAACATTTTTTGGTGAAAATTGAATTTTTGAAATTAATGCTCTTATTACATTTTTAATAATAATAATAAAACATATTTACTGCACAGTCGTTCTATCGGCAAGAAAACGGGGGAAAAGAAACGAACAGTTATGAAACGTCATTAATGAGATCTATACCATTGGATTATAATCAACTTTTGATTTTAAAAAGTACCAAAATTTTCATTACGCTCAGAGGTCAACGAGAACATACGCCTTGTCAGAAAATTAAACTTTAAAATATATACCTTCTGATTTTTGACATTTTCTTCTGGATGAAGTGGGAGAAATTCCATGCTTTATGCATATCAATAAATAACTAGTTTATTATTTCTGTTTGGATAAAAATTTACATAATAAAAGTATTGAGCAAGCAACAGTATGACGCAAGCTAAAAAAGCCTCATCAGTTGAGACGAGAGAGAGAGGCTCAGGCGATGCAGTTGTGTGATCTCGGCGCAACCCCATAACCGGGTCGATACGGCGAGACCCGAAGACGCGACGTGGTGCGAGTACGGCGGCGGTTTCACGTCAATGAGTCTGACGTCATGTCTGCGGGCGAGGCACGTTAGCCACGCCCTGCTGCAGCCTCATTCAAACTCAACAGCGTACAGAAACATACATACATACTACTATATATGCATACAAGAGAGAATTATCGGAGTAACTGTATTCTCTCTACAATGAGTGAGTGCTTGCTTGTCATTATGAGTTTTCCCCTAATCGAAAGTGAAATTACGAACAATTGAGAGTCACAAGGCACAGTTCAAACTTCAAAACAAAAATACAGGTGAAAACACTTTAATTACACACAACTAAACAGCATGCAACTAAAATCTTCAATACGCTGGCTATTTAAACTAACAGTACTTCCCCCCTTATCGTTCGTTACTTCCCCTTCCCTTCTGAAAATGTTCAAGTTTCTGATTTACGATCGCAGTTCTGGACCATTCATTCTAAATTTAACGCTGACAGATGCAGTGACAGAAAAAAAAAAAGATAGAGGAACCTGTATTTTACAGAACTTGCTACTGCATAATAATACTAGTACGCAACTAAATTGTTTCCATAGCACAGAAATCAAATTCGTACCAATATTAATATGGCCTAAGCTTGTTTTGATAACGTCACTAGGAAATGCTGCAAACTGATTTCTAATACGACTCCAAGTTGAAAGGTGTTCACCATACCGCGTAATGTGAATTTATGACGACGATGATCGTTTGTTCAATAGCATATTTTCAATCCTTCTTAATAAATATTTTATTCTAAAAAAATATATTAAAAACAGTTCTGTCGAATTCTCGTCTCGTTTCGATTCTCGGAAAGCTTTTCTCGTCTCGTTTTGTAAATTTATGTATACAATTTATGATCTGATTTTCTTAATTTCATATATAAATTAATTAGAATTTTTCTGCATCACGAGAGGTCCATGAGGGCTATGATACAAATATATATATATATATATATATATATATATATATATATATATTGAAGTATATAGTATAACGACTTGCGTATCTTTAAAAGCTGATAAATGCTTTTAAATGTGTTCATACAATCATTTTCTCAATTTACAGCTTTTTTGTTTTTGTTTTTAAGTGAAACAACGTTTGAGATCTAAGACGAGTGAACTAGTGTTGTCCCTGTGACTCGAGATATTCTTCGTCTCGTCTCGAATTTGGTAACGCACTTAGACTCTTGTCTGCTTTTTCGAGATGAGATAAATTTCTCGTCTGACGGAGAACACGAATTACACAGAATCTATGACTGAAGCAAAGACTTGAGTGATGTTCTGCTTAGCAATGAAGGATACTATGGGTGCCTGAAGGGGAAGGCAGGATGGGGCCCGGGTCTCTTAAAGGCTCACGAAAATGTATTAAATTTCCTAAGATTTTCTTAATGCAAATAAAAATACAAAACGTAATATAGCAACCAGGGAGATGAGACCTCCTAGAAAATTTTCTTCGGGCGCTCATGACGGATACTGAAAACACTGTTACCTATTTGGCATTTGCAGTACGGCAGTTTTTAGCTGATCTAGTATTTCCCCACTTGTTCCCTTTTCATTACAATGCTTTTATTATTAAGTTACTTTTATATTTGTTATAAACTTTTGGAACGTAAATTTCACGCGTAACTAGAGCAATGAGTTTTTTGTATAAACACGTAAACCAGATGACAATACAATATATTCACGTAATATTCGTTCTAGCCAATCGTTTTAAAGTGTGTCCCAGAAAAAAATGTAACAAATTGTTAAAATAAGTTCTCGTAAATAACAAGTAGAACAGGACTCATTTCATTGTGTACTTGAAGCTTGCAGTTGTGAGTAGTGCTGTAGCTAGTAGACGTGTGGCGTTGTCAAACAGTCGTGCAAGATGGCATCAAAACAACTACAGACACGTAAATAAGTGATTTACAAATATGAAGAAAATCCTGAACGGTCATATGCATCCATAGCAAAAGAACTTAAATTGAATAGGAAAACCGTAAGGGACATTATTCTCCGTTTCAAGGATACATTAACGTGTGACAGGAAGAAAGGGAGTGGAAGGAAAACTGGTGTGACAGTGCATTAGTGCGAAAAATTGTGAGTGCATATCGAAGAAATCCAGCACGTCTGTACGCAGAATGGCTGAAAGGTATAATACAACAAAGTCAATTGTACAGAGGATTAAAAAACAGCAAGATTTAAAGTCGTTTCGAGCTGTTAAAGTGCCGGACAGAAGCGAGAAACAACAAAATATTGCAAAAATGCGTGCACGAAAACTGTATGCGAATATGCTTCGTAATTTTCGAGGTGTCTCATTATGGATGACGAAACTTATGTTCTGGCCGACAGTCAACAACTGCCAGGACCAAAATAATATGTGGCAAAGAGTCGAATGGACGTTTCTACAGACGTAAGAACCAAATGCACAGCAAAATTTCCACTAAAGTTCTTGATATGGCAAGCAATTTGCTCCTGTGGAAAGAAAAGTGAGGCGTTCATCACTTCAGGGACAATTAATCAGGATATTTACATATCAGAATGTTTAGAAAACCGGCTTTTGCCGTTTATTAGGCAACATAATGCTAATACTATTTTCTGGCCCGATTTGGCTACTCCTCATTACAGTTGCAGGGTTTTAGTATGGTATGAACCAATAATGTGAACGTTGTGCCGAAAGCTGCCAATCCACCAAACTGCCCTGAACTTCGCCCCATTGAAAAATATTGGGCAACAATGAAAAGAAAGTTGAAGGAGAGCAACGTAGCAGCGAAGAACGTGCAAGAATTCAAACGGCAGTTGAAATGTGCTAGTGATAAATTGGACAAAAACATTGTAAATCGCCTTATGTCGCGTATTAAAGCAAAACTCATTCGTTTTTTTTTTCCTGGACGTATTGATTAGTGTTCTTTGGTGGTAGAAACGAACATACACACCCCAACATATGTACAGAACATCTTCTCACATCATTACATTTTTTTTGTTTTTCTACTCATGAATGTTTTAATTGTTATATTTTTTTTTCTGGGACACACTTTATTGTAATCGAGCGCCTACATCTTATACAACTTAATACTGCACGGAAGTTCGGTTGGTTGCAGATGATCAGGCGAATTTGTGCATTTTTCTTTTTCGTAATAAAAGGAAAGAGAATATTCCCTTGCACAATCCAATTTAAAATACTGAATAAATAAAATACTCAATAACCGAGAAAAACTTTCTTTAAATAATGCTTTTATGAAACACATTAAAAAGAGAAAATACATTTTGGTGGGATTTAATTTAGTGTTATTGCCCTACTAACAAAAGTTTAGGGAAAAAGCAATAACAAGATCTTGATAAGAAATGAATCAAAGATTGCGAGCAAACCAATTTTTCAATACTTCTAACTTTAGCCTTCAATCTTAGGAAAAACTCCCAATGGTTTCAATGGTTTCAGTTTTAATCTTACTTGTTAATTTTACCGCACCAAAAATATCTTTTTTAGTGCACTTTTCTAAACTCTTGTTAATAGGGCAATAGCACTGTATTGCCTAATCTATTAGAAAAAATAGTTTCTCCTTTATAATGTATTTTTCGAGCGCTTATCCCTGGTTCGATTCGTGATCAAGTAAGTTTGTGGCGAACAACATCGTGTTCGTAGGTTTTCTCAAGGTATTTCCTTTTCCTCCCACACACTCATTCCACCAATTCGTCCATCAGCATTCACTTACCTTAATCCCTTAACCTAAAAGGTATAATCGTGGAACGTTAAACTGACAGATTTCATTTTTAATGCATTTTACAAAAGCATATTTTTAAAAAAAGATGATGATTTTCTCGGTTAGTATTTAAGTTCTTCTTAAGTACAGAAGAGATTCGTGTAAATGTGACAATATCCTTAAACATTAAGTACTAAGCGGAAAGCAAACTGTCCTCGAACTTGTAAGTACATACCAAAGCAAAACGTTTGAACGTTATCGGTGATCAAACGAAATCAAATAATATATTTTTTTAAAAAATGTATTGAGCTGCATTCAATAACATTCACCTACACTGAGTGAACAACAGAAGAAGTAGTAGTTCGCCTACTTGCTAACCCTAACTGCGAGAACTGCTAGCTTGCCCCATATTAGCTATTGTCATTCTACGGTTTGTGTGTGGAAATGGTCGCGTTTCTATTCGTGTTTGTATATTTGCGTTCGCGTTAATACACATTTAGTGCTTTCTACATAATGATACTTCGTAAATAAATGTTGAAAATTGTGCTGTCAAAGGTAACAGCTGTGGAGAATCTTTATTTATTTAATTTTTCTAAAAGAACCTGTTTCATTTTCCATCGCATGTATAGAAATGTTTATACTTTGGCATATGCAGCTTATTCTTAACACAACGATTTTGCACTTGAATAGGAACCATGATAAAATCAATATTCATTACATACGGAAGTTCTGAGCAAAATGCTGATAGTGGTGTTGGTGAAAGGAAAAGAAAATAATGGAACCGCGAAGAAGCAATATCACTGAAGACAATCAATTTTATTGTGGAATATGATAACTGATTTCTGTATTATTTTAAACAAATGTGTGAAAGTGAGGTGCAGATTTCGATCGAGTGTTATTAACATTTTACAGATCGTCCTGATTTCTAGCAGAGCTCCACTTCCTATTAAGATAACTTCCAAAGGTTTTCAAAACTATGCTTAGTAAAATGTGTGAATATCTTTGTAGATATTCTTCACTGATGAAAAATAGTACGTTCGTATACGAGGGCTAACATGATACATTTAGACGATACACGAATCCACAGAGAAAACTTGGGAGCACGGAGGCTCACTGGTAAAGCACTCACCTCTGTGGAAGGAGTGTCTGGTTCTTTCCCAAGTCACGTGAATCTGTGGTGGTCAATATAGAGTCTTGGACATGCTACCGTCTCCATCCATCAATTAGTTGATAATTACTCACTTCTATTAATAATCTATCATCCTTAGTTTAAAGAAATGTTATCATTAGTAACTTTAAATGGAAGAACATAGGTAATAATAATTTGACACAAAAATCAAAAGGTATCCAGATGAGAAGACTGGGTGTTACGATTAACTGTGCCACGATTCGGTTTCGATTTCTGATACAGGCAGTTTTTCTTTATTATATTAGGTTTATAAAATGGTATCCATGTAGGGTAAACCCTTTTAGGTTATATTGTAAGTACAAATTAAGGTCTACAATATTGTTAGCCTTCAACGAAAAAAAAAAAGTTCGAAGAAAAGACATATACCAATCGATAAATCTTATTACAGTGAACTAAGTAATATGCGGGAGAGTAAAAGCTCATATGTAGTTTTGTAGGAAATTGAGAAACAATAATATTAATATGTATACCTGTAAATTGATGCTGAAAAAAAAAAAACATACTACCAATTGAGATGGAACTAATACTGAAATATACCTCCATTAAGCTATTCATTATGATATTATCATCGCGACAATACACAGTATGATTAATGAGATATCAACGAAAACTGTCACTAACTCTTACTTTTTACTTTCTATTTAACTAATAATAATATTCAAATATAAAATATACTATATATTTATTGATAGGTCACATGCTAAAAGATTAATTCCCATGTATAATTTGAGATAATAATAACAATAATAATAATAATAATAATAATAATAATAAACTCTTTGGTGCTAGAAAATTTGTCGTTCGCAGCTAACAATAAATGACTGGTCTTTCCTTACTTCTTCGTCTTTACGTACGATGTTTCTGTTTTCATATCGTCCATCAATTGTAGTCTCCTTCGCCCCCTCCCTCTGCTGCCTGATACCATACTCTCTAGACTTACCCTCATGATACAGTTCTTTCTTATCCGATGTACCAGCCAGTTTCTCTTCCTCTTCTCAATACTACCTAAAATTGTTCTTTTCTCATTTATAATTTCTAACACCCACTCATTCGTTTTCCGCTTGATCCAGCTTCTTCACACCCACATTTCAAAAGCTTTCAATCTTTCTTTCTTCATTGATTTTGCGTAATATCTATATTCCTGCCTCATGCAGTACAATACTTCACTGAGATTTTTTCTCAAATCTTTATTCAAGGATCCACAAAGCAGATTTCTCTTCCTCTTATAGGCTTCATTCTCCATTCCTATGCTTGCTTTTCTTTCACGTTCGCACTTCATATCATCGCTAATAATACTACCACGTGCCGAAAACCAGTCACCTGTCCTATTTTCTCCCCTCCTATTTCGATTTGTGACACCGACCGCTTCGTTTACATCACAACGGTTTTTGGCTTTCTAACATTTATTTTTATCATATTCTTCACAGTCGTTCCTAAAACTTTCTATCTTACTGATTTTCTTTTTGACTGCACAACACCTGCCATATCATTTGCAAGCCGTATATACCTAATTATTCTATCTCCTAACGAAATGCCGACTTCACTATGTAGGTTTTTTTTTTCTAGAGACGGCATCCCTATCGAACTTGTCTTCCAACTGTACCCTCCTCTATCATTTCCTCCCCTATTCTAACACTTATTTCTTTGTTCATATACCGAGTATGGTTAATTAGAGATGGTATAGCCCAAAATTATAATTAACTCTTAAATAATAGTGCTCAAAGATAAGTCATATGTCAATCGATAGATCATATCGAACCGAACAAAATAAGATGTTTGAAGAAAAATTCTGATGAGTAGTGTTTGAGAAAATGGAGAAAAACGAATATTTATGTCACTAAAAAAATGTGTCATTTGTTGTCAATTTTAATGCAGTTGACAGTTTTAATTCTACTAGAATATTGATTTGTTTATGTTTTGTACACGAAATATAGGCCTATATGCTTTTAAGTAGCAGATTGTAACAATGACACACACACTCCTAACAGTGACGCAATTAATCGTAACAGTAACTCTACTTGTAAATTTTAGCATTTCTGCTATAATAAAAGCTTTTGTAAGCAAAATATAACATTAGCGAGTAGATGTTGCAATATATCTATTGAGTATGTTTGTTGCTTAGCATGAAATAAGAATCACTCATCATTTTATCGCTGCTAATTTGGCTTCGTACCTCATGTCATTAAATGTATTGTTAAGGAATGATGTCCAATAAATGCACTATAATAGACGATGATTGAGTTACTTTATCAGCTGGTGACGTTTCGACCGAAGACTCCTTCCAATGAACTTTTTACGTATCAACCAGTCTTTTTTAGGTACCATGGCAACGAAACGCCTTTTTTCTTTCTTTCTTTTGACTGTGAATGTAGGCGACATGTAGGCGTTTGCGTTGTTTTTAAGGCTGTCTTATAGATCACAGTCAATAAGCAACTGCTCCTTGCACACTCCTGCGTAGCCTTTCAAAGTTTCCGACAGGATGTCAAACTTCTTCCACCTGTAGGTGTTCCTTGTACATTTCGGTTGCGATACACGTTTAGACAAGGTTGCATAAGCTATTTTAATGATCAACAACAGATAAAATGTTTTTGTTATTCAATATGAGATTATAAGTAACAACAGCACGTTTACGTACACGATTTACCAAGCGATTTATTGGAGGAGAAAACCAATGATTTTAAATTGCTCAAATCAGTAATAAAATAATTCACCTGCCCGATTATGTACAAGTTCATTAAGGAATGCTACGCATTCCGAGAAAGGTAATCATTAGTATTAGAAAAACCATACCGATGAATATAGAGGCGTAACTCGAATATAGAAAAACATACGTGATTATCAAGTGAAACTCTTAAAAGGTGTTTTTTCTCATAAGAATATGTTAAACAGAACTACATGTATCTTTTAACACATTAGTGCACCTTTTCGAACTACGAGTATGTCTATGTCTCAACTATACTGTTTCAAAGTAATGTGTCATCAACAATCATCGATAATGAACTAATTTTTGTTATACTACGATATGACCGAGATCGAAAACTAAAATGTAACGAAAAATGAAATAAAATATTTAATTTTACGTCCCACGATTATGACCTTTAGGCTCAAGGAGATTGATTGTTAATGAAAGTGTATGATTATAAAGCAACTGGTAGAATGAGAATGTTGGAGAAAATATAAGGAAATGGGAATCAAGAGAAAACCTAAGGGCAACGTTGTCCATCACAAACTCTTATGTCTCAGGATCTAACCAAGGACTCCTCCCACCAAAAATGAGCTGTCTACCACTGAGCTGTCGGGTACCGAGATGACTGAGATTGAGACGATTATTCCAATATTAAAGTGCTTACAAACTTGATAACAACCAATACATTAACCTAATTAACTTCCCTTATATAATAATTAATCTCTAGATATAAAATAAGATGTTTTGGGTGACTGACTGATCAACGCGCAGGCTAAACCGCTTAAGCTAGAAACTCGAAATTTGGACAGTGCATAGGATTTGCGACGTAATGCAACACTAAAGAAGGAATTTTGAAATTCAACGTGGAAGGAAGGACATATGAGTAGTGTTGTAAATAGAAAAAAAAAACGTTCGTTTTTTTCAGAAATGTACTTTTTTTTTTTTAGAAAAAAAACATTGCCTCTCGTTTTTTTTCTAAATTTCGTTTTTTTTTTTCAAATAGTCATTTGTAATGTATCTTACGTCATTTAAGTCTGAAGTATTTTTATGTAGGTGTAATTACCATAAAATGCAACATAAATTAAACACTAGATACTGATACGGTACAAATATTTTAAAATTTATATGAGTAGCGTACCTACTAATAATCCGTGTTTCTGTACTGTTTCACCAATATCAACGAAGAAATAAAAGTATAAATGAACATTTTTTTATTTATTTTCGTGAAAGTAGGCCTTTAATAGGTACGAAAATAATATCACGAACAGTAAAAAATACAAATAACTTGTCTAAAGGTAAAAACTAATACTAATTTGCCTACTAATATTTTCTGAATATCATATTAATAATTTGTCGACTAGATATATGATATGCATTGCTGGCTTTACCATATGTGCAACACGTGCATTTGCACTGGGATGCAATATCTGTCATAAGTGTTTTATTTAAAATAAATATTTCTTGTTGGAGACAGACTTCATGATCATGGTAGCTAAAGGGGTGCCCACAAGGGGGGCTATGACGCAAATTGCGTCATTGAAATATTTGGGGGGGGGTAAAAATCTATATAAATATGCTTGAGGGTGTGTAAAAATTAATAGAAAAGATTTTTTTCATGGAAGAACACCTACGGATAGACAATTGAGGGGGGTGCGTCATGGACATGAGGGGGGTGGGCACCACTGACTAAGCTGACATTCTATTTGAATACTACATTCATAAATTATGTTTAGGTCGCATTAGTTTAAGTCACATGATCAGTGCTAAAGCAAATGGTAAAATATATCCCAGAATAAATTGCTTGATTGTTGTCAAATACAGGAACTCAATTCTCGAATGCCTGTCCCCTTTGGTTAGTTATCAAGGTTCTGATATGAAAGCTTCTCTTGTCTTTGTCGCAAATAAGATTGTTATCATGGAAAGTGGAAACACTTTTTTTTTTAAAAAAAATAACAGATGTAGAAGGAAAATCAAGAAATAAAGGCAAAAGAGCTAGTTGCACTATAATTGCAAACTGATATGTTGAGATTGAAACTCGATATTGAATTCTATAAAAAGGATTACCATCTTTCAGATGTATTTGCTTTATCTTTCACTAACATAATAGATTAACATTTAAAGAAAAAAAACAGACACAACAATATTGTATTTGTAGTAAGTATTTAAGCCTTTCTGAGTGCGAGTGTACTTTCCCTCCCTTTCGTTGTTCATGCTGGAGTAGCATACTTAAAATCGTGACTTTTAAGATTTGTTCTTTCTGGAGAAAGATTTAGGCGGCAAATTACGTCATTGCGCGGGCGACAAATTGCCTAGGGCCGGTCCGATGATATGTACACTTATGTCCACAATGATTGTCGCATATCTATAACTGTCTTCTTGTAAGAATATAATTTGATAATGATTTTGCAAGATTTGTGGTAAATTTCAAAGGAAAAGAATTATAAATACGAAAATGAGAGAGAGTAAAAGAAACTGTTGCTAAATGGAAAGAAAGTTTTATTTTCGTTTTATTGTTCTTATTTACTGCTGTTTTGACATGAAATTTGCCACATACATGTCTTTGCCAATTATACACATACTAACATTATAAGAAATACCAGGCGGATTCGTTATCAAATTATATTCCTACAACAACATATTTATAGACATGCAACAATAATCTTGGACATGAGTGTACATACAAGACATGAATATAGGATGGCATAATTTGAAGTAATGCAGGGTGTTTCAAAATGAATATTAGGGTTTTGAAACTTTGTAGTATCTATTACAATTAACTTACAATTGTAAGTGTTATCAAATAAAAGAGCAACTCAAACAATTTTGTACACACGCATGCCATGCATTGTTTCCTCTTTCTGCCGTTAGAAAGAGCAAGTAGCAAAGATGGAGACTAGAGACCAGAAAGCTTTGTGTGTTTTAACTTTGCAAAGACTGAATCTGTAGTTACAGTGCAACCGTCTGTGTGAATTGAATGTTTTGTGCCATACGGCGGAAAGTTTATGGGCCTTTCTCACCTATTGACTCAATGTGTGCCATGTGACGAATGAAGCTCACATCGAACACTTGAAGCAAAAACTGTTTGAGGTGTTCTTTTATTTGATGTATTATTTATAATTGTGCGTGAAATGTATTAAGTACTACGAAGACTTAATTCCCCGATATTTATTTTGAAACACCCTGCATTTCTCAGCATCAGTATTGGAACTAAGATGTAAACAGTGTTGGGCAAAATCAATTGAAATCAATTGCAATTGATCAATCAATTGAAAGTAATTGCTCTGAAAATCAATTGCAATTGATTTCAATTACAATTGATTTCAATTTGTAATTGACAATTAATTTCAATTGCAATTGAATCAATCATAAAATTTGCAATTAAATTTTCGTCAATTGTTAATTGTTAATTGGTCACCAGGCAATTGAAACTTTTAATTGTTAATTGTCAATTGCAAAGGGTGCAATTGAAACATTTAATTGTTAATTGCAATTGACAATTGAAACTTGTAATTGTTAATTGTAATCGTTAATTGCAATTGAAATCAGCAATTAAAACCGAAGATAAGAAGATGTGTGTGTATTGTGTTGTCCACTTGTTATTGTTTTACATATTTCAAATAAGGTACTTATAAGAAATGCTGGATACCTACCATCCCTTCCTCCCCCCCCCCCCGGGAAGAAAGCCAGGAAACTAAGTATTTTTTAAAATATATTATGTTTATGGTTCTATCCCCCTCGAAAGAACTCTATATGCCCGTCATGCATACAATAGGAATGGGCACCAGCGAGTTCGAGCGAGTTTTCTTTAAAACTCGACTCGACTCGAAGCAGACATCTTTGAGCTCGACTTGAGATCTCGGCTCGAAAAATTTCCCCCAACTCGACTCGAATTCGGATCGAGTTTCCGGTCGAGTCGAGCCAATTCGAGCTAAATCCTTTGTGTAGTTCCAAGTACTACTATCTTCAAGTATCCTACATAGACAATATAATAATCAATGATACTACTACTACTACTATAATTAATTATCATTATAACACCGTGTACCTGTATAAACATGGAATATAGGCGGTTTGTATCGGAATACTAAAAATTAGTTGACTGTCGATCTCGGTCATCAAGAAATCTTCAGGAGGCAAGGACATCGGTCACGAGGTTCTTGGTTTGAGTTCAGGAGGAGCAAGTATTCGGGCTCGAGCCAAAAATTGTTAGAAGTTATGGGACTCCAGCCAAACATGTTCAAAACTGCTCGACCCGGGTTTAGGGTTGTCAACAGCTCAAGCGGCTCGCTCACAGCTTATTCACTTATCGAGCCGAACCGAGAAGTGAGCCGAGCCAACAGCTCATCAAACCGAGCCAGCTCCAGCCGATGGTTCACACGAGCCGAGCCGAATTGAGCTGATTGCTTACCCCAACCGAGCCTGTTCGAGCCATCGGCTCAGTTGAGCTGACTCGAACCCAGCCTATGGACTCGTTTCAACGGAGCTGGTTCGAGCCATTGGCTCCAATCGAGCCGAGCCGATGACTCGTCTTTACCGAGCCGGTTCAAGCCATTGGCTCAATTGAGCCCAGTCGATGGGTAATCCCAACCAAGCCAGCTCAAGCTGTACGCTCAGTTGAACCAAGCCGAGTCGGTTGACATCACTATTCCGGTTGGGCTTCTACTTTGGCTAAAAAATTGGACCGTGCAGTTCTCAGCCTTGATGGTAAGAACTACAAAAAATGATAAGAAATCTTTAGTTTTACGTCTCACGCTTATGCCGGATAGGCTAAAGGAGACGGTGATAATAGGAAATGAATGAAATGAAGAAAGTGGGAGGAAACGGGAGAACCCTGAGAAAATCCACGAGCACGGTGTTTGTCCACCACAAAGTACAAACTGCGCGAGCTGGGATCGAACCAGGGACCTCAAGCACCGGAGGTGAACGCTCTACCACTGACCCACCGAGCCAACTGGTAAGAACTACAGTATATACTTATATTGGTGCTCACGGCGTCATTAACTTGTTCCGCCACCAACGAATTTCAAGGTACTTTGTTTTGCATCTTTTGTGCGTGTTTTGTGTCGCTTTATGCGCATATTCCCACATTTTGTGCATCACCGGAAGTGGTCAAAATGGGCCTACAAATATGGCGGAACAAGTTATTGCTCTTCCGCCACCAATGAATTTTGAAATTGTTTCCTTCACATCGTTTTGTGCCGTTTTGTGCGTCTACTTCCGTTTTGTGCGTCACTGGAAGACGGTCAAAATGGGCCTCGAAGGTGGGACGAAAATGATCAAGAGTTCCGCCACTATTAAATCTCGAGGTCGTTAATTTCACATCGCGTACCCTTTTGTACGTCTATTTCGACGTTTTGTGCGTCACTGGAAGACGGTCAAAATGGGCCTCGAAGGTGGGACGAAAATGACCCACTGCTCCGCCACTACCGAATTTCGAGGTTCTTCCTTTCGCATCGACTAGTGAATGTTTCGTGCCGTTTCGTGCCCTTATTTCCACGTTTAGTGCGTCACCGGAAGTGGGTTAAAATGGGCTTCCAAGATGGGACGAAAATGACCGAGAGTTCTGCTACTATCGAATTTTGAGGTCGTTAATTTCACATCGCGTACCCTTTTGTGCGCCTATTTCGACGTTTTGTGCGTCACTGAAAGACGGTCAAAATGGGCCTCGAAGGTGGGACGAAAATGACCCACTGCTCCGCCACTACCGAATTTCGATATCCTTCCTTTCGCATCGACTACTGAATTTTTGTGCTGTTTCGTACCCCCATTTCCATGTTTCGTGCGTCACCGGAAGTGGGTCAAAATGGGCTTCCAAGATGGGACGAAAATGACCAAGAGTTCCGCCACTATTAAATCTCGAGGTCGTTAATTTCACATCGCGTACCCTTTTGTGCGCCTATTTCGACGTTTTGTGCGTCACTGAAAGACGGTCAAAATGGGCCTCGAAGGTGGGACGAAAATGACCCACTGCTCCGCCACTACCGAATTTCGATATCCTTCCTTTCGCATCGACTACTGAATTTTTGTGCTGTTTCGTACCCCCATTTCCATGTTTCGTGCGTCACCGGAAGTGGGTCAAAATGGGCTTTCAAGATGGGACGAAAATGACCAAGAGTTCCGCCACTATTAAATCTCGAGGTCGTTAATTTCACATCGCGTACCCTTTTGTACGTCTATTTCGACGTTTTGTGCGTCACTGGAAGACGGTCAAAATGGGCCTCGAAGGTGGGACGAAAATGACCCACTGCTCCGCCACTACCGAATTTCGAGGTTCTTCCTTTCGCATCAATTAGTGAACGTTTCGTGCCGTTTCGTACCCTTATTTCCACGTTTAGTGCGTCACCGGAAGTGGGTCAAAATGGGCTTCCAAGATGGGACGAAAATGACCGAGAGTTCCGCCACTATTAAATCTCGAGGTCGTTAATTTCACATCGCGTACCCTTTTGTACGTCTATTTCGATGTTTTGTGCGTCACTGGAAGACGGTCAAAATGGGCCTCGAAGGTGGGACGAAAATGACCCACTGCTCCGCCACTATACCTACCAAATTTCGTGGTCCTTCCTTTCGCGTCAAGTAGTGAATGTTTCGTGCCGTTTCGTGCTCTTATTTTTACATTTTGCGCGTCACCAGAAGTGTGTGAAAATGGACGTCCAAAGTGTGACCAAAATGACCCATTGTTCCGACACTATCGAATTTCTAGGTCGTTTCTTTCGCATCGTTTAGTGATTATTTTTTAAAAAGTTTTCTGTGCCTACTTCCTCGTCTTGTGCGTCACCGGAAGTGAGTTAAACGGGCCTTTAAAGTGGGAGTTAAATGGCTCACTATTCCGCCACTATCGAATTTCGGGGTTGGTTCTTTCGCATCGTTTAGTGTGTATTTTGTACCGTTCTGTTCGCCTACTTCCACGTTTTGAGCATCACCAGAAATACGTCAAAATGGTCCATCAATGTGTGAGAAAATAGAGCCATTGTTCCGCCACTATCGAATTTGGGGGGTCGTTTCTTTCGCATCGTATAGTGCCTGCTTTGTACCGTTTTGTGCTCCTATTTCCACTTTAGTGCTTCTATTTCCACTTTAGTGCGACAACAAAAATGGGTCAAAATGGCCTACAAGTATAGCGGAATAACTTAATGCTGTTCCGTCACCATCAAATGAGGTCGTTTCCTTCACACTTTTTATACATGATTTGTGTCGCTTTGTGCATCAGTGGAAGAGGGTCAAAATGGACCTTGAAAGTGGAATGAATATGTCTTTCTCTGCCATATTTGTAGGTCACCTTTGATCCACTTTCGTTGGCCTACAAAACGTGAAAGTATGCGCAGGAACGGTATAAATATGCACTAAACAATGCGAAAAAAGCGACCTTGAAATTCGATACTGGTGGGAGAGTGGATCAGGTTTCTTCCCACATTGAATGCCCATTTTGACCCACTACCATTGATTCACAAAACGTGGAAATAGGCTTACAAAACGGTAGAAAACACGCACAAGACGATGTGAAGGAAACGACCTCGAAATCGTTCCTGACGGAACAGCATTAACTTGTTCCGCCATATTTGTAGGATAACATTGACCCATTTCCGGTGACGCAGAAAACGAGGAAATAGGCGCACAAAACAACACAAAAATGGAAATTTAGCTTAATTACATGGAAATTTTAAATTTGTAAGCTTAATTATATGGAAAATTTTATACATTTTTCCTTTACATTGGTCTACTTTACGTTGATTTGGGACTTTTAAATTGTATTCATTTTTCCACTGAAAAATATGTATAATTCAACAAGTTGATTTGATTTTGAGTTGCTTTTGGGGTTTAACGTCCCGGTTAGCAGCGAGGCTATATGAGACATGGACCTACTGATTAACGTGGAATCCGAACCACATGAGCTCCCGCCGGGAATCGAACCCGGGTTTCCCACGCCAAAGGCGCGTACGCTAACCGCTTAGCCACGGAGGAGCTCTATGATTCAACAAGGAAATATTTATTAGTTATAATTATAATAATTATCTATATAATTGAATTCATTGTAATTTGGTCCATAACAAACACTTTACCATTTCGTACTAGCTGTTATGCCCGTTCTTCGCACGGATCAGATAAAATATCAATGTAAACAAACTGAACAACGGGAGAACAATAAAGAAACATTTCTAACATTGGATATATTTTGTGTGAATATATATAACCAACAATGTACATGTGTTTTCATTGGGAAGGCCGATGGGGCTGAATTTGAACGTAAACACTATCGGGGGTGTCACTATAAGTCTGAGCAACCCCGATAAATATGTATTCGACACAAATTCTACTACTTTTACATGTCCCGGTGAACGCCCCCTCAGACCCCCTTGGTTCGTATTGTGAAACAATCTCCTCTGGCCCCCACCAACCCCCAACTAATACCACGAAAACTATGAATGTTACACTAACATCTGCCATTTTCTACTACTTTTTACATATGCCGGTAAAAATCCCTATAATCCTCTGGTTCCAATTTTGAAAAAACAATGCCTCTGGTCCGCAGCCGATGGGGGCTGTATTTGGAAGTCAACGCCTGTGGAAGTATCACCATTCATCTCAGCGACAGCGAAAACTATGGATTTGACACTAATATCGGTCACTTTCCATTAGTTTTACATGTCTCGCAATTCCCCACCCCCGGTGACTCCCGGCCCGCATACAATGGTGGCTAAATTTGAAAATCATCGCTAATGAAAGTATCACCATTGATCTCAGCCACCGCGAAAACTACGGATTTGACATCGGTCATTGTGGATTATTTTTACATGTCTCGTGATCCCCTTCATAATGCCCCCGTTTCTTATCTGATGGGGGCTAAATGTGAAAGTAAACGCGGTCTTGAGTTTCACCAATGAGCTCAGCTACCCCGAAAACTATGAATTTGACATTAATATCGGTCATTTTCGATTATTTTTTTACATGTCTCGGAATTCCCCCCTCTGGTGACCCAAGGCCCGCATACAACGGTGGATGAATTTGAAAGTCATCGCTAATGGTAGTGTCACCATTGATATCAGCAACCGCGAAAACTATGGATTTGACACTAATATCGCTCATTTTGGATTACTTGTACGTTTCGGTATCCCCCCCCCATTGACCCACGGCCCTTAGCAGAATACGGTGAATTTGGAAGTTAATGCGATCGGAGTTTCACCATTGATCTCAGCGACCGCGAAAACTATGAAATCGACACTGATATCGGTCATTTTCTACTACTTTTACATGTCCCGGTAAACGCCCCCCTGAGACCCCCTGGTTCGAATTTTTTCGAAAAAGCTTTGCCTTGGCGTGGGACCTGGACCAAGGTATCTTTGGCCAAAATTTGGTAACTCTCAGTCGACTTGTCTGGTCCCCAGGCCGGTCCCGGTAAACGTCTCCTGGAGACCCCATAGTAAGGAATTAAAAAAAAAACCTCTTCGTCTTGGTCTGGGGCCTAGACCAAGCTACCCGTGACCAAATTTTGAAAAGTTTCGGTCCACTCGTCTCGTCCACAGGCCGCACAAAGATAGACACACAGACACACGAACAAACTATTTTATTTATATTAGAAAGGTCAGATCCGCCGTTATTGTATTAGTGCGATGCTTGAGCGATTGATCGTAGAAATTCAAACTCCGATGAGTGATAATTTTATAGGCTTGTTTTATTACAAGTTTAAACTCTTTAGTCAGTAGAGAAGAGGGCGTGAATCATGGGTCAGAGTTGATGACAATGGGTTTTGGCGGGTCTGTGGGTCACAGTGTGTAAGAGTGATTTATTGTGGGTGGTGGGTCAGAGTGGGTCACGGTGGGTCGTGGGTCACGACGGGTGGTGAGTCAATTGGTCGTGGCTAAAGTTTTCATTGCCCCACGCCCTCTCTGAACTACAGTGTTGAAAATTAATCAGTGAAAATCAATTGCAATTGATCAATCAATTGAAAGTAATTGCTGTGGAAATCAATTGCAATTGAATCAATTGCCAATTACTTTCAATTGCAATTGAATTACAGAATTCAATTGCAATTACTTTCCACTGCAATTACTTTCAATCAATTGATCAATTGCAATTGATTCTCCTTTTTCAATGGCCAACTGCAATTAACAATTAACCATTACTTATTTCAATTGTTAATTGCAATTAACAATTAAATTTACAGATTAATTGTTAATTGTTAATTCAATTGAAATTTGCCCAACACTGGATGTAAAAAGGAGAGATTGTGATTGTTTACAACAACGATATTATTATTAGTCAAGACTATAATTAATACAACAACAAGAGTTAGTAGTCAAAAAATCTAATTAAATGTACACTCGTAACCCTTTCGGACCCAGGTGGCCAAAGTGGCACATACGGATATGTCAATTTTTTAATCCGCTCCTGTATGGTCACTAAGATATATATATTTCTTGCCAAATATGGTTGGTCCATAGTTTATCATTTTAGTTTCTTTTTCTTCTGTGTGTCGAATTTCTCTCTCAAATTTGACCCCAGTCAAAAAATCGAGAATTTTCGAATTTTCTTTATTACTTTTCCCCTGTAGCTTCAATCGTTGTAGAGAGACCTCCTTAAGACTTGTCAGGTAGATACGTCCGATGGATACCTAATTGTTGACATCAATTGGACGGGCTTGCGCGCAGTGTTGCCAACTACAGAAATTAAAATCTTCTTAAATTTGGGCAAAAAATTTGAAATTTTTGTTATAAATCGTACCTATACGTCCGAATGCAAGTCAACTTACGTCAGTCGAACATTTGTTCTTACTGAACAAACTCGGGTACATATCGTTACAGTGGGGTAATTAGGGGAAGCACGAAAAATTCGGATTAAGGTTTTAACTCTTGATTTTCCCCTACTTTTCTCTTCATCGAAATATATTTTTGGTAATTAAAAGCATTGTTTCTTAAATATCGCCATAATACTTGTAGGATATATTATTAATGTACCAGTGTTTATTTTAAGATAGTTTTCGTCTGTCTGGTAGCAGTGTTGCCAGCTACGAAAAATTTTAATTCAAGATGTTAGGGGAAAATTACGTGTTTTGTCTATTATATCCCTCTTGTTGGCTACATAGGAACAAAAGTGCCAGTATCTGAAAGTCTTGTCTTTACCCTTCACAACGCACTATAGAAAGTTTCAATAGGAAGTTAGGGGAAGTACAGTTAAGGTTTACAGTAGATCTTGTTCTCTAAGTGGAAAGATAACTGTGATTTTTTTAGGTAGACTGAAATATTTTTTAATGACCTGCTTACTTTATTAGATATTGTCACAATACTTGTAAGGTATATTATAGGGATACCAAAGCTTCTTTTAAGATAGTTTGTGTGTGTCTGCTAGCACTGTTGCCAGTTACAGAAAATTTTAATTTCTGATTTTAGGGAGAAATTTTGTGAAAAATCCCTTTTTGTCTCTATTATTTCCCTCTTGTTGGCTACATTCGAACAAACGTACCACTGTCTGAAAGTCTCGTCCTTGGCCTACACAGCACACCATAAAAAGTTTCGGTAGAATAATTAGGGAAAGTACAGTTAAGGCTTATAATAAACTATGTTCTGTAAATGTTAAGAAAATTGTGAATTTCTGAGGTAGAATGAGATTTTTTTTTTTTTAATATGCTTACTTTGTTAGATATCGCCATGATACTTGTAGGAAGTATTCTTGGGGTACGAAGGTTTACTTTCAGATACTTTACGTCTGTTTTATGACAGTGTTTTCAGCCAAAACAATTAATTCCTGATTTTAAGTAAAAATTTTGGCAAATTTCCCTATCCCCTCTATTATTTCCCTCTTGCTCGCTACGTTGCAACAAATGTACCACTACCTGAAAGCCTTCTCTTTAGCCTACAGAACGCACCATAAAAAGTTTCAATAGGATAATTAGAGAAGCTGTAGCCCCGTCATATCTGTTGGTTTTTGCTTCTGAGGCGTAAAAAGTGTCAACATTTCATGTGTATGGAAACATAGAATTTTTTCTTTCTCTCTTTGAAAGGAAGCCAGCGACTTTAGGTTTTCACTGTACCTTGTCAACGCACCAAAGATTTTTTTTTTTTTTTTTTTTTAGGTGACTTAGACCCATATGGCACCAGTGGTGCTAGATACAAAAATCTTGAAATTCGGTTAGGGATTTTTTGTAAATTTTCACCCCTACATTTTCCTCAGTAATTTCCCACCCTTCTAAAAAACAAGGTCTTAACCATATCAATAGGGTAAATGGTTTTTGAGCAATAAGTCACTAATTGACAAAGTAGGAAAACGCCAAAAATGTTCTGGGTCCGAAAGGAATAATCACACGATTTTGCTCGTATAGGTACAAGGAAACAAAGGATTTGTAAGTTACGAGGGCTTCGATTCAAGTTCTATTGATTATTTCAATAATCTTCAAGATAAATCAATAAATAATAGCTGCCAGAAAAAAAAAACAGACATTTGAAAAAAAAACATGAAAAAGAACGGTTTTTTATTGAAAAAAAACTTCACAGAAAAAAAAACGTTTTTTTACAACACTACATATGAGTGACAACTGTTACATTAAAATGTGCATATCTGAAGGTTAGAGACATGAAATTTGATACATGAAGTTTTCATTTAAAATTATTAAACTTGGTTTCAGCATTTTTTTTTTTTTTTTTTTTAATATTTGACCTAGAAGCCAAAAAACGAGTGAGGAGGAAAAGGAGGTGCGGTTACAATGATTATAAAAGATACACATATCTCCACATTTCCTGAGGATAAAGGCATGAAACACTATATGGACTTCTCATTTAAAAGAATTAAATAACGTATTTCAGCGTTTCTTCATATTTGATGTAGAAAAGAAGGAAAAGGGCTGGAAAATGAAAGGGGCGGGATTACAATTATTACAATAAGATGTCCATATCTCAGAATCTCTTAAGTTAGAGACAAGAAATTCGGTATTTGATTTTTCATTTAAAACAATTAGACAAGTGTTTAACGTTTCTTTGGTATTTTCCCTAGAAGGGAAGAAAAAAGGGTGGGAGATTACAATTGTTATAAATGGTTGGCCTATCTCGAAATCCCTTAAGATCAGAGACATAAAATTTGTTATTTAGATTTTTCATTTAAAATAAATAAATGGTGTGTTTCAGCGTTTTTTGATACTTTCCCTATAGGGGAAGAAAAAGACGGAAAGAGGGAGTCGGGATTCCAATAGTTAAAATAAT
This sequence comes from Thermobia domestica, assembly GCF_964235325.1. Classification (NCBI taxonomy): domain Eukaryota; kingdom Metazoa; phylum Arthropoda; class Insecta; order Zygentoma; family Lepismatidae; genus Thermobia; species Thermobia domestica. The sequence continues at coordinate 127,458,688 of NC_137458.1, read as the reverse complement.
ACGCCATATCTCGAAATCCCATAAGAGTAGAGGCATGGTAATTAATGGTGTGTTTCAGCGTTTCCAACTTAAAAGTTTGTTACTGAATTCTCTATGTCTCTCTGTCTGTATGTATGTCTGTCTATCTGTTATTTGCGAATTTTTCAATTTTGAGCTCTCCATTCGATGGAGCATCAAAACCTATCTGAAAGAAGTGATAGAATTTTTCGCGTCACTCTTACCGTTCCCGAGACATTGGCCAAAAATGTTCCGATTTCGGGAGATTTAATGAGCAATATCTCGGGAACCGCAAGCCATAGAGAGATAATATTAGTGTTGATGATTCCATTTTGAGCCATCCATTCGATAGTGCATCAAAAACTATCTGAAATATTTTTTTTTCCATATTTTTTCATTTAATGAATTGGCTACAATTTGTATAATAATTTTCTAATTATTTTAATGCAATTATAACTCACCTATGTTAATATAATTATTTATATTGTATTATCTATTGAATTTAATCAAATAAAGTTAACATACAATTTCATATGAATTTCAAAAAATAATTCTTTTAAAGTTCGTCCTGGCGATGCTCTTCGAGCATTTTCATTGTTTTTTTTTTCTTCGTTAGAAGATACAAAAAAGGGGAGGGTTTGCAATTGTTATAATAACATGGCCACATCTCGAAATCGCTTAAAATTAGAGATATGGTAAGGGTGTGAGAAGTGAAAGGCCATAGGCCAAGCAAATGCGGGGGTCTAGGGCTGAAGTCCGTAGCTAGCTGATGGCTGTTATATTAACACTTAAATTGACAAAAGGCAAAGAATGGAAACAAACTACCAGCAGTGAAAATTTCTTAATTTTTACTTTATTTTGTTTTTTGTTGTTTTGTGTTTCTAATTGGTAATGACACAGGAAAATGTAATTAAAAAACAGGATCGAGAAAGTAACACATTTAAAAAATACCGTTGAATTCAGTAATTTCTATGCAAATTTTTCACACTTAAACACTGTTATATAGAAGATGTAATAGTCTGAAGGAAACCATTATTATGTTTTCTTTGATACAGGAACGTAGCATCTCATCATATTCTGCCATCCTTCTTACGCTTTTTTTTTTTTTTTTTTAACAATCAAATAAACGCTCGGAATATGACTTAATTAAGTTCAGCTATTTTTTCTCTCATTTGTTTCTCCAACATCATGTAATAATAATAAAATGAAAAGTTTCACAGTACAGTGCAGCATATTCACATTTTGATGTGCTAGTCCATTATAAAAACATATTGTACTCTTTATTTCTTTCAAAGAGTGTTTCCCTCATAATTAGACACCTCGTATCTATTATTACGATCAAGGTAGCAGGCCTTACAAGACCGTAATAATAGTATGTCTGTTACTCCCACGATAACTTTAGAAAGAAAGCGAATTTTTGAATTGTTTTACTTTTGTAATAGATAGCTAGACCACGTATTTCGACCGAGTTCGTTAACGGAGTCAATTCGGGTAACGGTGATTTTAATGTTGGGCATGCATATCCCATTTTCTATTAACAAAACAAAGGTGTAGAATTGTACGATGCTAGAAGGTTATATATCGTGACGTTAGATGGTAGCAAACATTCTACAGCGAATGAAATCTACCTTACGAAATTGAAACTTCTCCTTTAGCTGAGCTTCTTAACTTTACACTTGTTTTTGTACCGTGAAGTCATCAGTTCATAATAGGCAAACTCAATTCAATTACTTATTAATTTTTAAAGAATGCAATGCCATATGAAATTAACATTTTCGATAAAGCTAAATTTATATTTGCAATATACAATGTGAGAGATCTGGCTTCGATTCCCAGCGGGAGCTTATTTGGTTCGGATCCCAAATTAGACTGTAGGTTCAAGTCTCATATAACCTTGCTGCTGATAGGGACGCTAAATTAAAAATCAAAAAATCCAAGCAAGAAATCTACAATGTACAGTCTAGTTAGTTTATAGAACTCACTGGAGCTTCATTTTAGAACTGAAGCCTCATTTTGACAGTCAATGTTGTTTCTACAACAATTACGCAATTTAGGAACTGACAAATCAACGCGTCTTTTAATACACTGTACAATCTTGGATTTCGTTTTAATTTGAAAAAGAAAGGGTGGAGTAAAATTAACCAAAATCGACGAATGACAAAAACACTACTACCGTTGTGTAGATGATAGACATTTAATAGCAATGAAGCAGTAATAAATTGGATCCGAACTCGGTACTACGCGCACATAAAGCACACGCGTACACCACATTACAAAGACACAATTCATCTTTCAAGCTAACTCTTGGTTCATGAGACAAATAGTTCAGATCTCATGTTGAGTTGTTCGAGTCTTGTACAGTCTTACTGTTCTGAGGGGCATTGAACTCCAAACAAGTAAACAAAGAATTTCAGGGTTTCATCCAAATCAACGTTATCACTGGAATCAAACCTGTACGTAAAGTACACTAGACATTCCATTTGGTACACACTGTGTTTTGACTACGTGGTTCAATATTTAAAATAAAATAAAATAAAATAAAATAAAACTTGTGTTTCTCCTGACCAAACTCACCACTGCAAACTTTCTTTCTCTTTTTCAGAAAAAGTTCTATGCACGAAATGAAGGGTAACTTCTAACATGCAATTCTGTTTGAGTTCGTAACCTTTGTTTTTTGTATGTCTTATTGTTACGCTTTCTTGTGAATATAAATGCACATGTGAGAGCTGATTCTCCATTGTCAATGAGTGCTTCTTGGAATTCACGGGACTTCTTAGTATGCTAATCTCTATATCAAATAATCTTTTCCACCGCCAATTACACGTGTCGCCTGGATTTTTAAATATGCCCTTTTACGTGGAATCTAAAACAAACCATCAACATATGGGTGGATTTGTATGTATGAGTGCGTGCGTGTGGCTTTTTCTATGCGTGTAATTACGGAAGAAAGAGACACGTGTGAGATTTTGTCATTCAGAATAATAATTATTGAACAAATGAAGTTTAATAATAATAATTTGTTACAGAATACAGTGAGCTATAAAAGTAAAATTACTCTGTTTAAAACCAAGTTCAAAAATAACTAGTCTAGGTCATAATCTAGGTCTTGTAAAATGTCAAATGGTCATAGAAAAGGTGATAACACAAACGGTTATAACACACTCAAGAAATGTGAAAACATTAGTCATAACTCCCATACAAATGGTCAAACTTCACAAATCTGGAAACGATCATGGTCCCATTTCAAATAGCCTACAGTCTGCGAGCGCAATTCACACAGGAATTATTTCAACCTATCAAAAGGAAGTGGATATCAGCATTGGCGTAACTAGGATATTTTCCTAACGGGGAGGGAGGCATGGCCCCTTAGTTCTGAAAATTGGAAGAATCTTTTAGAAGACCTTATATATATATATATATATATATATATATATATATATATATATATATATATATATATATATAACGACGAAAGAGAGGAAGATTATATATCGAAGTGGAAGATGGTTTTTTGAAAATCATGTATGTTAATTTACCCTCAAGTATGTCCCATGTCATCTATAGATTCATATACGAAGGTAACCACAAAAATCATGGCAACTATTTTCTTTTTCGAAAATGGTAACAAATTAAAAGATTCTGTAATATGCAAATGGAAAGTTAGTCCACATGTAAATGTCACATGTAGTAAGTTGGATGAAGACAATATTACCATCAGGACACACTACGAGAAAAATGAAAAAAACAATATTGTCGTTTCATTGTGTTGGCAGTGTGTGATAGAATCCCTCGAAATAGTCTACTAAAGAATCCAAGATGCCACGGGTATGTATTTCTGCCTTGTACCAGGGGCGTACTTACGTGGGGCTCCACAGGTTCCAGATTCTCCCCGCAAAAAAACTTCGTAAGTCGACATACACTTTCTTAATAGAGAGCTATACGTATTTAGCAGAGAAACGATTGATGTAGTACGAATATTTGATCTTACACTTTATCTGTACTTTTTCTTTTATTATAGAAATAATTTAATTCTATAATTGGTAGTAATTAACAATTACTTATCGGGTGTAGAATAACACCGGTTCAATACTACACAGATGTAGTGTCTTGCATTATCGGACTATCCCTCAAATATTGGACCCCTCCAACCCCCCAAAAATTTTGAATGCACGCCTGTCCGGTACTCGTAAAATATGAAATGAAATTTTTTTGAGTTTTACGTCCCACGATTATGCCGGTTAGGCTAAAGGAGACAGGTGATGATGTGTAACACGCGAAGTTTATAATATAATAGTGTGTAGTGCTGCAATTTACAGTTAAACACAATGAAACGACGAAAATATTTCTCTCGTCACTTTTCTCGTGGTATATCCTCATGATGATATGTGTTCATCCAACTCGCTACATGTAACGTTTACATATGAATAAATCTTCCATTTACATAGGTATTGGAGAAATTTTTATTCGTTACAATTTTCGAAGCAAAAAGTGGTTCCTTCGCCACCAGATTTCGGCATTTACTTGGTCTACGGTCTCGCACCACTTAAGCCCACAATTCTACCGAATTTCCTGTTTCAATAACATCGGAGATTTCTACATCCCCCTTTAGATCCCCTAAAAATTAAAATTATTTTCTTTTGGCAATTTTCCTGTGGGTTAGTCCAGAAGGCTACAATTATGCCAAATCTCATCATTCCAATCCTGGTCGAAGTACCTAAACATTTTGGGTGTAGAATATGTCCCCATATAAATAAAATGGGAAAGATTCTTCAGATCCTCATAAAACCACTCTAAAGCTGGAAATTTTTATTTTTAATGATTTTGTTAAATAATCCTATAGAAAACATACAAACTTTTTTTTTTTTAAATACAATTTCAAGCACCTAAAGTATAAGATTATAAGTCCAAAGAAAGGCCTATTTAAATAACATGGGGATTTTTTTCATCCTCTCTTTAGATCGCCTAAAAATTAAAAACACACTTTTGGCGATTTTCTGTGGATTAGTCCAGAAAAGCTACAATCAAGGGCGCCGATCCTGCCCCCCCCCAAAGCTCATGTGGGCCCCCTATTGTATTTAATATTTTGCATAATTAGAATGCACTTTGTCTTAAAATCCTCATATATAATATATACCTTCTGCATCTAAATGGGCCTCCCTCAAATTTACAGAAAAATCGGCGCCCTTGGCTACAATCATGCTAAATTTAATGATTGTACCCTACAGGAAGTGCCTAATAATTTTGGGAAGTAGAAAGTGTCCCATATACCTATAAATAACATGGGAAAGATTTTTCAGTTCTTTCTTTCATCCATAAAACCACTCTAAATTGGGATTTTTTAAAAATTTTGATGATACTTAGGTAACGCTAACGAAAATGTACAACCACACCGAATTTCAAGCTATTTTTTACGAATTACTTAAAACATGAGATTATAGGCGCAAAAAGGCCCATTTAAATAACATTGGAAATTTTTTTCATGTATCCTTTAGGCCATCTAAAAATTAAAAATATTCACTTTTGGCAATTTTATTCTGGGCTAGTCCTGAAAAGCTACAACCACGTTAAATTTAAACTTTCTATGTCAACTGGAAGTACCCGTTATTTTATGTCAGTGAGTTGATGTAGTTTTACATAGAATAGGATTAGTATATATATATATTACTATACTGTAAAATTTCATAGGGTGTTCCTTTTTTTTTTTTAAGTTTGAAAATCTTGGAGCCTAAGTAAGAGTGATTCACTCATCAGCATCCAGGCCTCCATTAGTCACGTAAACAAGGGTTAAGAAAGTATTTCCTGAAATACATATCCTAAAGAACGAGTGTAAAGTGAGATTCAAATTTTTGCACAGAATAGAGTATCTCACAAATCCTTGAAGGTGGAGAGATGAAACTCGGAGTATAAACTCCTCATTTAGAATAACTGAATATGCATTTCAGCGTGTTTGAAAATTCCGTTCCTACAAGGGGAAACGGGTCAACTAAAATAATATACAAATTTCAGTCTCTTAATTCAAAAAAATACCCAGTGAGAGGATTCGCGTAAGTTGTACACAGACACTATTCATTAAAACTAACGGAATATGTTTCAGCGTTTTCCAAAATTCTGATTGTAAAGCGATGAAGTACAATATTCAAAAATGTACAATATTCAAATAGCATATTCAAACTATCTGTACAAGATTCAAGAAGTCCCGATTTCATATTTATTAAATCTTACCTTTCCGTGATAAGCAGACCCGTATCCAGGGAGGCTAGGGTGATCCGCCCCCTACATTTTTACTGTCCCTCCTAAAATTTTCACGGTAGGCTTGCAAATGAACTATAATATGGTTGGGTCGGTCCCCCTAACTTCTACTGGCCCCCCTACATTTTTGGGCTGGCTACCAGTTCTGGCCTTGTGCTAAGACCATGCTTCTGTTAGTGTTAAAATAATTTTCTAATGCACTATTGTAAACAATATAGTGATTATAATACATTCGAATTACGATGGAAGTTGACAAGTTTTACATACAAGTATTCCCATACATTACATTGTTTCTTGAATTTTTGCAGAATAATGTAATGAGTAACTGAATCAAAATATGGTATGTGTGCAAGCAACGAGAGAAGTATGTGTGGTAATTTTAGCTGCAATTAGACAGCAAATTGCGAAACAATTTGTTTCTGCAATAACAACAGCGAAAGATCAAAAGTGCTGATTTCTTTGATGATTAGTTGTTTCTTCGTGGTATGCATAACCGAAAACCTCACTCATGTTAATATCTGCATTAAAGTATTCGCACTATTCTACTTTTTTTTTCTGGCCCAACGTCATAAAATAAGAACAATTGCGATTACTGTATCTCGCATTATGGACGAATGCATTCTAAACATTCGCAAGCTTCAGCAAACATCACAGCGCATTATAACACATGAAGGTATGAAACTGCTTTTGAAGAGAACAGCATTTTTTGTGCTCAATTTGCATTTTCTTGCAAATCAGTTTGCAACAAGTTGCCGTTACCATATACAGTATATTAGTACTTGCAAAATGTTCAAAATATTTAATTTAAATTTTATTGTAATTCACTAATATTTCAGATACTTAGTTTTTTGTTATGTTTTTTAAATAGCATAACCATGTAATTAAGTTATATGATTACGGTTACTAAACGTACCGTTTTGAATGGACATAGTGTTGCCCACGAGAAGAGACGAGGAGTACATTTTTCCGTTTCGTTCTCGTAAAATGTATAAAAGTCTCGTCTTATCTTGATTCTTAGAAAGTTCTTCTCGTTTTATCTAACATATTATATATATATATATATATATCGTTTCGTTTCGTTTTGTAAATTCATGAACAAAATTTATTACCTGTTTTTATTCTTAATTGAATCTAGAAGTTATCAGAATCCTTCGGCAACACGAGAGGTCCACGAAGAGTGTGATATAACATTTAAACTATAGCCTATTTATTATTGGAGTCTATTGTGTAATGATAAATGCTCTTTATTACACACGCACAATTACTTTATCAATATGTAGCTTTTATTCGGCAAATCATGCAAAACTGTTGCTTATAACACCAGAGAAATGTCTCGTTTCGTCTTGACTATCGTCTCGCGGGCAACACTAACTGTAACAATACCGGTTACAAGGATCCTGCCCTGGTTTACATTTTATCCCGCAGACATGACAATCTCTTCACTTTATATGTGTGTGTATGTGTGTGCCCTATCCTCATTGCAGAATTCTAAAATATTGTTTTTACTGCTACGGTATACACTTTTACATTGATTGTTACAAATGTAATCTTAATTTATAATACATTTGAATGTTGGCAGAGCGCACCAGATCATGGCTTACAGTTCATATATGGAGTGTGCTGCGAGTAGTAAGGGAGAAGTAAACAAAGACGCGTTTCCTGAAAATGCACTTTGAACGGTTTGAACCGTCAAAAATAATTCTCCATTTATTCCGAACATGTGATGTGTTATTAAAAATCGTCACATGAGAACCAGAGGAACGTAACTCCATTTTCGTAGGTTTACAGGTGAGACGACAAAAATATTATTTTCTTAGAAAAATGTGTTTTTAATAAGATGGTAATTGAGCTACATTACAACAGATGATCGACAAGGAGAAGAGATGGCGTTACGTTCCATTTACACGAAGTGAGGCTTTCAAAACTGTGTCCAAACATGAAGAAAACGAAAACAGCATTCTTGGAGTTACGTTCCTCTGGTTCTCATGCGACGAAATGATCTTTCCGATCACAAATATGAACAAATCTCGCTTAATAACACTCAGACGCGTAAAAATGGCATCAATGAATACGAGAATTCAAACATTTTCAATAGTTGGTAAAGCTGTCACGCAGTTATTGTTTTCACCGCTAGGGCGAGAGAAAATGGATGCCAATGAAGCGAGGAAAGCATTTTGTTGCCTCGTTTACTGGACTTTCGCTTAGATGCATCCACAAGGATACTCTGTGTCCACTGCGTGCACCTTCATCAAATTTCCTTCTAAAATTAAGTTGCACGGAAGTAACAGACTGAGACGTGAAAATTCAACACGCAAAACGCCTTCCTATCTTCATTGGCAGCCATGTTCTCTCCTATTGTCCTAACTGCGAAAATGATAACTGCGCGACAGCTTCACTACCAACTGAAAATGTCTAAATTTCCGTTACCATGATATTTTCATACGTCTGAGTATTGGTAAGGGAGACTTATTCAGGTTTGTAATTGCTAATATAACTTATAATTAAAATTTTATTTTTCAAGCGGAAGAACTAGTATACATATACACACGAAAACCAGCTGCCATTGAACAATTCGGTGTTACTACTCGAATATCTCAAAATACAATTTCCCAGCATTCATATTGTACGTAATTTTTGTTAAGTTCGCCTTTACTACCCGGAACCCATCATATAATCTTTGTGTGTACAGGCTTGCTATTTTCCTATCATTTCCAATACATTTAAAAAATGAAAAATAATAACTATAAATAAAATAAAAACAAATAAAAAAAATGGCTCTTGTGTTATGGTTTACGTACTTTCTACCTACAGAAGAAGTAAAAATAACCTCACACCAAGGCCTAGTTTCGAAGATTTACTTCCCAACAAAGTATTCTGGTTTTAAATATTAGAAATACGTTATCAAAACTCGTATATCTATCTCTTGAAATCGTTAGATAAAACAATTTGGATGAGACTCAAAGAACAGCGTTCTTTAAGGTAGGGAGCAATTAAACATATTCTACTACACCAACTCATTCACAATACATTAGATAAACTATTAGAATTATTTCTTTTTTAATTTATTTTTCACTATCTATACCATTTTAACGATTGACACTGTGACAGAAAACATCTCACTGAAACATCATTTTATGGTTACAGCCTATTTGATAACTGAATTACCGAATAAGCAAATCCATTTTCTAGCAACGCCAATCAACAAACCATTTTTGCTAACTGTAGACTTTAGTAAAAGAAAAAAAGAATAATAAATAGGGTTAGGATTTCGATGATCTTACAACTTTTTCTCCGATGAACAGAAACGTTGCTCATTGTGATTTAACTTTGTTCCATTGAAAATTGAGTGATTTAAAGCACAATTGTATATTTTAAACATTTTTTGCGTATTTACGTGCATTATTATTATTTGTTCGTTATTTTTAACCAGGGCCGTGCCGTGCGGGGGGCGAGCGGGGCGACGGCTCCGGGCGCCGAAGTAAGGGGGCGAAAAATTCGGGAGAAAAAAGGAAAAATTGCTTGGAATATATGTATGGGGACGCCGTCGTATACTCTCGCCCCGGGCGCTGATTTTCCACGGCACGGCCCTGTTTTTAACTACGTTGTCTTCCAAAATTTATGGATCGAGCTTTTTCCGTCTGCGATTCCATACTGTTGAGAGTTGTAATTGTAGAAGAACCTTATCTCCGTTTTTGCTCGTTCGCTGCCTTCAACCGTGCAGATATTTGTGGATCTACATTAACCGTTGATGCACCTATTTGTACAGCCTCGTCCAATTTTGTTTTTACAAAATGCCTAAAGTTAAGAAAGTACATCTTCGAAACCAAATAGTTTTCTTTCTGAATTTTTGACAGTGAAAAAAAAAAAATGCCACTGACGGCTCTATTCTCTACTCTGAAGTATGTGATACGACAGTTTCAACTGAAAGAAAATTTACTGTGGAGCAGTATGGGCAGGGGAAGAAACATGTGGAACGGAAAAACAATAGGCTGTGCTGACGTTCCTTTGTGTGAACTGGACAATATTATTTTTTCTTTGTGTCTGTGTGTATGTGAATAAGAAAAATATATTTCTAAATTCCTCCCTGATTCTTAAGGAAGAACTACGTGAATAGGATTTAAAAGACAATAATAAAACTACATAATTGGCATAAAGTGGAATGAAAGAAAATGTGATTGTCCGTAGACGAAACATGTGATTCGAAGGGACGCAATACTGTAAATGTTCATACTGTAGGCGAAACATGTGGTGCAACATGGTGGGCCTGATAAAATATTTCTTTTAAACTATGATATTCTGGAAAATATTAATTATTCCACCATTAGCAAATTATTTGACAAATTAACGCATCTATTACATCTAATACCTTTCAATTCGAGAATGTGCTGTTTGTAACAGGCATCCCGGTGTATATTGTAAAGTTGCTAAAACTTATTGCATGCGCTATATTCAAAAATGGTTCGTATAACATTGCTTTGGACACAGTTGCCATGGAGTGGCTGAAGAGATACGAAAGGGTGCAATTTACCAAGGCTGATAAGACGGAAGACGTGTTTCCTAAAGCACCATCACATACAGCTGCTTTTAAATCTGAGCATCCTACTAGAGAATTTTCTCTACCACCCAGGCTAGTTCTTACTCGGTGGGGAACCAAAGAATTGTATTTACTACTATGAAAATTTCAACGCTGTGAGCAATACTATAGACTCCTTTGCAGCACACAAAATGCTAACTCTCATAAAGCTGAAGGTTAATTATTTAATTTTGTTATTCTACCTGGTGTCTACTTTAGAAGAATAACCTGGTAGTTTTTCTACCTGGTGCCTAGATTAGTCTACTTTTTTCGAAAAAAGAAATGGAGAATGAGAAACATAGTTTACGAATTAGACCATGTTAACGGGTAAATTAGGAAGATTATCAAGAAGTGAAATGTGTACTCAACAAAAATATAGATTATCCTTTACTGTGCTTTATAACAGTCGTTCTTTCAGGCATGGAGTTTTTACTTCCTTAAGTCGAAATGGAACTGGCACAAGTGCGGATTTCAAGTATGCTCTTCTTGTGTCTGTCGAAACAGAAAGGACATTTTGCTGACAACTGCTGTCGCTCAATCTGTACATGATATCTGTTGAATATTGTAACTGCTTTAAGTACTACACAAGAGTAGTAATACAAAAAGTACTGAATCCATCTTAACAATAAATCAATATACAGGGTGTAACAAAAAGGTACGGCAAAATTTCAGGGGTGGATTCCTTATGCATAGACAAGCAAAGAAGTTCATATGACCATATGTCAGGAAATACACTGTTACAGAGTTACGGCCATTGAGCCGCCTGACGGTGTGAAATAGTCACATTCTGATTACCCCTCAATGTAACTTAATTTAAATCTAAATAATTAAGCCCCTAATTGAGTTATAATAGGAAGATAATTTTAGTATCAATATGTTCCTGAAGGATGAAACTTTCTGCCGATATACATTTTATAAGTGCACCCCCAAGGGGGGAGGAATGCCACACCTAAAATCTTGATGAAAAAAACAGGTAATTACCCTCCCTGTTCGCCGTTGTACCCTCACATACATAAAATACATATCGGCGGAAAGTGTCGGCCTTCAGGAACACACAGATATCAAATTTATTTTCCTAGCTTAATTAGGGGCTGAGTTATTGAGATTTAAATTGAGTCACATTAAGGAGTGACCGTATAACGACTCACCAAGGGTAGTCGTCAACCTGGTTCGTTCGTTGATATATGGATCTCGAGTGGTAGTAATAGTTTGCATGTAAAAATATCTTTAATAATTATACATATTATTATTCTCACCTTTTCTATCAAAATTATAAAGTCGATGAACGGTATCTAATGGTTTATTAGTTGATACACTTTTATGTATTTTCATTCAAGTTGTCATGCACACAGACATGATGATTAGGTATCCATAAACAACTACATAGCAACTAATTACATAACACTATCCCATAATGTATTTCTTTTACATATATTAAAAACATTCTTCTTTTGTTATTATTAAATTAACATTCTATTAAGTATATTGCTTATGTATGAGCACTTTCTGCCCAAGGTGCAGGTAATTATTAATCTATCCAAAGTATTTCGTTATATAAAATGTCGCCCGACAATTGGACTGAATATAAAAGTCATAAGTAAGCTTGGCTTTTATCTTCAAGAACCACTGGTCCGTTTACCATAATGGTCTTACATTACATATGTTCATCACATTTTGATCGCCCCTCGTATGTATCTTCATTACATATCATAGATATAGATACATTTATAACAAATCTTTCATTTCATTAATACTTATTTTTTATTACATTAATTATATTTATTTCATTATCATTCGTTACATTATTATTATATTTTATTATTAAAACGTCGTCGCCTATTTATTTAATCTTTGAAGGGTGCGAAGTCAAAATCGTAAGAAGCAATTACAGTTAAAACATGAGTTACCATTATCCAGGGCGCTTTATATAATAATTATATTGGGTGATATTTTAAAATAAACATTGGATCAATAAGGCATCAAAATATAGAAGAATTTCATTCAAGATAGTCGTTGAATAATTAACTTAATAGAATGAATCTTATACTTAACATAATCTTTGGCAGTTAAGTTTTCAACACAAGTCAATCTAATATAAATAATCTTTGTTTTTAATGAATTATGAATTGAATTATAATTCCTCATATTGCCAAGAAAGAATTAAAAATCATTTGAAAATTATCATTCCCGTCTATCTAAAACTATATTTAAGCACTTCAAGTATTCATAAGAGTCGTTGTCATTATCAACATTAACTTAAAAATAAAAGTTCACAAGAATCTATAACTGATATGGGTTTAACCTAATTTCATTAACGGTAATCAGCTTACATTCGTACTTGCATATGATTCTAATAAAGTACATTGTACTGCACAATCATGATTAGGTTCAACAATATGTTGTACATGTATTTCATCGTGATTCTGATTTCGATACGAAGTGCCATCTCTTGACCTCCAATTACGTCTATCCATGTAGCTTGTTGTATTCCTGTAATTTCGCCCTATATTCCGATTGTTTTTAAGTCTACTTCTGTTGGGTGATCTGACATCAGGATTATCACGATTAATTAGGTTAGGTGTATTCCCTACGTAACTTTGTCTATTTTGCTCGTTTTGATTGCTAGAATTCACTCGGCTCAGGTTGTGTTCCGTATCGTTCACACTTCTGATATTTAGATTCCGAACAGGTACAAAATGATCTGAATTATTTTTACTTTTACCTACTCCTGCTTGTTGACTCATAGCATGGTATTGAGTTTCATAGCATTGGACAAGCATTAATAAATGGTTGAAACTCATACATTGTGTAGAAAACAAGATCTGTTGTAACTTAAATGGGAGCAAATTTCGAATCGATGCTATTATTCTAGATTCCGATTGCAAAGGATTAACGACTTTTAATTCGTTGTATGTATTTACAACAAATTCAACAACAGATTTGTGAAAACGAGGACTGAAATGTTGATTTCTAATGGTGGCATCTCTATTTGCAAGCAAAAAGTCATTTTCATAATTCGCGATCAATGCTGCCTTAAATTCCTCATATGTATCGATGTGATCACGTACTGCTTTAAACCATAAAGAACATGGTGGGAGTAATACATGAGGGATTAATTTCATATATTGTGATCTATCTATACACATTATATTGCATTCGTCCTGAAATTTTTCCAGGAAAGTAGCGTTCTCATTACATTTACCACTGAATTTACTCATAGCCCGTATTTCACTCATCTTAACACTTAATTTTACCTTCCTTTTATCATTCCGTGTACTTATTGGGTGACAATTCCTATCCATGACGTGATGTGTCGTTGCACCATCCTTTTCACGCACATCTGTCCTCTTCGGATGAATTTCTTCCAAAATGATATCCTCATCAGACACAGGTGAAGGCGAAGTCATCTCTGGTGAGTGGGGAAACTCCAAGCATCACTACCCATATTATTGTGGTATGTGTTGTCCTTAACCTGTAGCGTTCTAATTTCTTCCTGTAGAGTAGCTATCAATTGCGTATTTGCACGTATGTTGTTAGAATTATTGATGACCTGAATCTTTTGCTGTTGAACAGAAGATTCTATTACTTTTAAATCTTTTTTTACATCACTGATTTCTTGGATTTGGTGATTGTGCTTATCCTGACAATCCTCGGATATTCTTTTCAACTTTTCCTCGAAGTGTGAGGTGATGTCATTCATCGCCTGGACAATTGACTGTTTCGTTTCATCTGATTTCTGTTCTATTCGTCTACTTAATTCCTCATATTGCTTGTTAGATTCTTCGGACTTCTGTTCTATCTTGTTCTATCGTCTGCTTCAATTCTTCGCATTGCTTGTTGGATTCTTCGAACTTCTGCTCTATCTTCTGTTCTATCGTCTGCTTCAATTCTTCACATTGCTTGTTGGATTCTTCGGACTTCTGCTCTATCGTCTGCTTTAATTCGGTAGACATCTGAATCAATTGTCGCTGTAAGGCTAGCAAGATTCGGTCTTCTGATGTCATTCCTGGTGCTACACTATGTTCACCGTTGTCACCATCATTGGATTCATTTCCTATTGCCTCACCGTTCATTTTTCTTATAATTATTTTACCACTTCTCAGTCTTGTGAAATTTGTATTCATTAACTTTATTGCAAAAGTAAATTCACCCTTACTTTGCTTCGGGATATGAATTTACAGCAAATCCCGGGTGAGGTAAACCAAAATTTTTAGCTAATCCCGGTGTGAAGGCACCAAAATTTTTATAACGACTCACCAAGGGTAGTCGTCAACCTGGTTCGTTCGTTGATATATGGATCTCGAGTGGTAGTAATAGTTTGCATGTAAAAATATCTTTAATAATTATACATATTATTATTCTCACCTTTTCTATCAAAATTATAAAGTCGATGAACGGTATCTAATGGTTTATTAGTTGATACACTTTTATGTATTTTCATTCAAGTTGTCATGCACACAGACATGATGATTAGGTATCCATAAACAACTACATAGCAACTAATTACATAACACTATCCCATAATGTATTTCTTTTACATATATTAAAAACATTCTTCTTTTGTTATTATTAAATTAACATTCTATTAAGTATATTGCTTATGTATGAGCACTTTCTGCCCAAGGTGCAGGTAATTATTAATCTATCCAAAGTATTTCGTTATAACCGCAATGGGACTATTTTACACCATTTTACGGCTCAATGGCCGTAACTCTGTAACGATGCATTTCCCGACATATGGTCATATGAACTTTTTTGCTTGTCTACCCATAACGAATACACCCATGAAATTTTGCCGTGCCTTTTTATTACAATCTGTATATATTTATATACTATTTCTGAAAATATAAGCACAGTGTTCTGAAGACTGTGTGTCCTGTTTGTTCTACATTTTTAGTTAATTTTTTAGAGCGTTTTAAAAGATTTATTTTAAAAATATTTTTAGCGTATACATCCATTTTTAATTTTGCATTTTCTGCAAATTTGTATTGCAATAAAATACTGAACGTAATAATAATTATTAATGCAAGTTTATTCTGTTCTTAGTAAATGATTAATATTAATAATAATATGTTTAATATTACTCACTGAAATCGATCAATAATCGACCATATCCCTGCCGCTGATACGGTGGTAACGTTAAAATACATGAAACGTTGTAGTTAAGGAAAGAATTCTTCTCCTGAAAAGAAAAAAAATAATTCTAATTTTTAATACATTACAGATTTTTTAAATGTACAGTTAATAGATTTATTATTAACAAAAACGATTAGTTTACTTAATAATACAGTTATAATTTTGTTAAAATTTTACAAACACAGACGTGCCATATTTGGCTTCTTATGTATGTAGTTCACCAAATTTGTTGGAAATGGTTCCTTATTGCACGTTGACGAAGGTCCGATGTTACTAATGTTCCCTTTTAATAGAGGATACTTAAATGTATGGATCATTTAAAATAAATGTTATCAGAAAAGCTCTTTGTTTTTTTTAAAAAAGTAAATAGTAAAAATTAAATGAAAATGATTACCGCTAACAAGAGAAACAATGTCGTTATAGAAAATATGAAATATGAAGCTGATTTACATACAGACCATTCGGTTTTGACACAAAGCTGCTGCAACATTCTTTTAAAACTCTCTTTAGCACTATTTTTTTTTAAGTTTCAATATCTTTAAAAATATTATTGAGGCATAAAAGCAAGTATTATTTAAAAATCGAAGTTTCAGTTCATAACGATATACATTATGTGAAAAGTACTTCTAGTTAATTGATCCGAAAATGCAAGCATAACTCTTATTAACCCACTATAAGCCGCACTACCCAGACAGCATGTTTGCTTGCCGTAAGCTTGCCTATCGCTTTTATTTGATTTTATTTCGCTTTGGCTTATACACAAAAGCTAATTTCTGCTTAGCGCAAGCCGTAGTGCGGGCAACCCACGCTTCGCTTGCGAGACGCTTTTCTTTAGATTGAAGTAAAAAGCCAGCGCGCGTTCGATTTTCAGTTGTTCTCAAAATCCACGTGACGCTGACCTCCTTACTTTCGGCGATAAGGTAGTGTTCGCGTTGTTAGTGTCTTGTTAGCATTCAGCTTGAATAAAGGACAAACTTAATTATTTTTTTTAATTGTTCCGTCTAGTACTCTAGTACTCTAGTCCCACGTACCTATAATATCGCTCTTTATTTCCTCATATTTCGGTAACTATGAGGCATAACGAATTGTAGTATTTATGTATAAAGCATAAATGTGAACATAGATGGCAGCAGATTTGAGCCTACTTATTTCGCGAAAGAATACAGAACTGTTGCATATATTTTAATATAAACTTCAAGTTTAACTTAAAGTTTACTATAAACTTTATCTGAACGCTGTGTTTAAAGTATAAACATTTTTCTGCGTTTTTATATAAAAAGGTAGAAATTTCAAGTACTCGCGGCTAATATAGCAACATGTTAGATATTTGTAAGAAGCAACGGCGCGTTGCGTCTCACAACTAAACCGTAACAATTATGCTTATTTTATGTTTTGCAGAAGCGGATGGGAGACTTGGGTGTTTTCATGGTTGTGCATGTGCTTCAATAATTGGGGAGGTGAGGGGACAATATATTGTAGCATAGATTTAGTCAGACGGTTAAGTTATACTGATTTCATACTGTTTTATGTAAATTCGCTTAGTGCAAAATTCCATATAACTTCTTTGGCGTGTGTTTCGCTTGCAATAAGCTTAATAAAGCTTGCCATTGATGAGAATACGCTTATACTTGGCTTGCGTTTGAGATAATTTGACTTGTGTTTAACTTGTGAAGACAAGCTTGCCCCAAGCCTTGCCCAGATGTAACTAACTAGCTTGCCACAAGCTTAAAGCAAGCTAATTGGCTTGCATAGCATTGCTTGCGGCAAGCTAATTTACCTTGCAACAGCAAGTTTGTGGCAACTTGCAGCAAGTTTAAATTGCTGTCTGGGTAATGTTTACGAAATTGAACAGTTTTATTAAACGCTAACAGGATACCCGTTCTTCGCACGGGGAGAATAGTTTCGTTCTTGACATAAAAAGTACTAATGGGGACTGAATTTGGATTTTAACGGAATGGGAAGTATCACTGTTCGTCTCAGCGACTCCGAAAACTAGAATTTGTCATTTTCAATCATATATATATATATATATATATATATATATATATATATATATATAGGGGAAGTCAGTTTAATATGAGCAGCACGAAGCTTAAACTCACACAGCACACATATACCTTGCGCAAGAGTAAAATAACGAAGTTCATAGCATTGTTTGGAGTTTCATGAATTTGCACAAGGTAGCCCAAGTTCGTTCGCTGCAGTTGTTGTGAAATAAGAGACAAGTTTGCAGGCACGAAGAATAAAAAAGTGTAGCTTTTTAGAGCTATAATTAAATCAGGGTAATGGGTAATAAGCTAAAACTTGGTATCTATGCGTTGTATATAATTTGTGACTGAATTTATAGTCAGTTCTGTCTAGGAACATAACGCCAGTCTTTTGTTCACTTCTTTTCTATAAACAGGGTTGTCAATCACAACATGTTAAAATATCATTAACAGCCGGTGAAATATGAGCTTTTGAATTCAGTTCAATTTGGGCATATATATATATATATATATATATATATATATATATATATATATATATATTTGAAAGTAATGAGAGAAATGGACGTGAGGAGCTTTTGCAGATGTTAATTAAAGTAGAGAATCCGTAATAACATAATTTATAATAACATGGATGATATAAATTCTACAATCTTCAAGTTCATAATCAGCTTGGATACATTTCGTCGATTTCAAGTCTATCACCCCAGCTCTGTGTGGGATGGGTGTTGTCACAGTCCATACGTGTGGAGAAGGTGAACAAGCAGACATCTATAAATAAATCTAAAGCTCACAGATGCCCATAAATAAATCTTAAGCTCGCAGACATCCATAAATAAATCTAAAGCTCAAGTGGATTATAATAATTTCATTGAAAAAAAAAAAACGCCAGGAATGCTGCGCCAAGAAAGAGGGCAGTCACATTCACATACTGTGAGGGGATGAAAGTCTTTGCCATATTTGTGAAATTTACTAGAGACTCCAAAGGGTAAGAATTGATCAAGTGTGATATGCTTCAAGACTGGTATCATGTTCTTTGTGTGAACGTTAAGTCCCCTGAGTTCTTTGCTTGTGATTATTGTAGCAGATTTAATGCCTAGATATTTACATCAAACCAATAGACAGGACTCTTGAAATGAACTGTGTTTTACGTGTATGTGTAACTATCTTTTGCTCGTTATTGTAATCATTTACGTTTTATTTTTTTTGTACATTTTTTTATATCTGCTTTGCATTTTATGTGAAAATATTAAAAAAGAAATGCTGCTCATATTTGCCATACGAAGTAGCGTACTACGGAAAATATGAGCACTGCGCACCTACCTTACTAACCTGTTTATTACTCACGAACAAAAGTATGTATAACCTTGTACTTTTCAGCGTTTGTAGATGAAAGATCAGGCCTTCTTTTGGTGAAACTTTTTTTCTTTCTGTAATACATCATTTTTGAGATATATTAGTATTTTCATTAACTATGCTCATATTCAACTGACTTCCCCTATATATATCTACCTTCCCACTTCCGTAAGTTGCACCGTCGAAGGGAAATGATAAAAAAAACATTCCAGGACCGAACCTAATCAAAACCGTCCTAGGATCGATCCTAATCTAAGTGGCAAATTTGATCGAGATCGGTTGCGTGGTTCAAGAGTCGGTAAGTTTTATTAATTTTTATACTTCACCTCCTCCGCTCCTCTACATTGTACCGTCAAAGTGAACTGATAAAATCCGACCCAGGCCCGACCCTCAGCTATATGGCAAATTTGATCGAGATCGGTCAGGGGTTCAAGATTATTAAGTTACAAACACAGTGACTCTCATTCGTATATAGATAGATGGAGAGAGAGAGATATATATTGCATTATGCTTAGCTGCAACTGAGCAATAAATTGATACTTAATTTTAAAACAGTTGGGATGCTTTTGTATGAGGCGTACAAAAGAATGCCCTCGAAAATCATCTGAAGAAATAAATTTAAAATTACTGAAATTTTGGAGTTTGGAGAATATTTACCTTCACCTGATTGATTTTTTTTTTTTTATTCTTTCTTCAGAAAACTGTAAAATATAATTTCAATATCGACCATAGTGTTTGGAATTCTTAGTGTAATACTTTCTGAGATTTCATATATTAGTTATATACCCACACTATTTTATAGCTCTAGGTAAGTCGAAAAAAAAAATGTTTTTAGAAAGTAAACAGAAACAATCATGTTGTGAATTGAATTTTGACACTAACTCAACAACAACAAAAAATAAATAAATAAATAAATAAATAACAGAGAGGCTTTTAGCTTTGTCCACACTATTTGTATTGGTGGCAAGTGATCTAGAGTAGTAATATACGAGGTGTTATTCTTTTAATGATTTACTTATTGCATCCTTGGGTAGAAGATGAAGTAGTTTTCGAATTATTTTTATGTTATTGGTTGTTGTTGTAAAATCCTTCTCGAGAAATGTCGGTCATAGGGAACCGGTAGACTGATCGTACATGGGCGCCCGAAGGGCAGGTGGGGCAGGGTGGGACCCGTGCCCTCCTTTGGCTTATGAAAATGTGTACGTAATATAGCAAACAACGTATATTAAATACCAGAAATACAGACGTAATATAGCAACCATGGAGATGCCTCCCCCCTCTTGAAAATTTTCTTCGGGCGTCGCTGTGATCGTACTATCAAGAACAAGGAAGAAACACACTGTAAACCATAAATATATTTATTTCTTTCAGTTCTTTCAGTAAAAAAAAAAAAAAAAAAAAAAAAAAAAAAAAAAAAAAAACTACGTTTGTAGCATTTCTAAACTGTGAAAATGATAGTGGATATTAAATTATAGAAATTCATTATTTCGATTCATCCTGGGACCATGGTCATTCAGTGCTTAAGCGCTCACTTCTGGTGCGAGTTGTCTCTGGTTCTATCCCAGGCAATATATTAAGTTTGTGGTGAACAACACCACGTTCATGTTTTTCTGGAGGGTTTCTTCCATTTTCTCGCATATTCCCATTTCACCAATTATTTCACAAGCATTTAATTTCATCAATCACCATCTCCTTTAGACTAAAGGGATAACCGTTGAATGTTATTTTGAAATTTAAAAAAAAAAAAAATCCTTTTCTTCGACATTTTACGTGAAAAGGGGCAATAACAGTGCTCTTCACAAAAGACAATCAAGCGTTCAGGTTTTTGAAATGCCATTCTCACTGTCAGCTACTGTTAAATTCACTCTGCATAAATATTAGTAACAAAAAAGTCAACACGTAGAATATAAAAGAAATTAGTATAAGGAAGGATTCGGCTACGTGGGAAGAATTCATTTACTTTTATAGATGAATATATGACTAGAATAAACAATCAACGAACGAACGGTAAGGAAACACTGTGTTCTCATCCCAACACTCTACAGAAGAGTGCACTTTGAATACCAACCCTGACTCCACTAGCAACTTTCTGCCCTATTGCAACATACGATATCATTTTTACAATCAGATGTAGTTATCATTAAATGAACGGAGGTGAAATTGTTGCGCAGCAATTTTGGTAATTCTCTTTCCGAATGATGCAATTTTGAATTTGATGATGAGGGTGCATATTTAAATGATTCTTGACTTAGATAGTGGCAAGCATCAAGGATGACCCGTCCTGGCACAGCTTCTCGGAAATAGTTAACATTCCATTCAGTGCAGACTTAGGCAAGCAGAACCCAAGGTGGTTACAAGGTCGTTATGAGTCATCACCCGAGGCTCTGACGACAGAACTATAACCACTGTCTGACGTTCCACAACAGCATTCTATGGATCAGGCAACATCCGGTTTCCCACAGACAATACTTATGTTTCGTTTATTATTTTCAATATGTCCAGCGCTTTCGAATGGTTTACAATAAGCAAAGCCTACTTTCTGCTCAATGACGGACACAGAAAACATTTGGGACACAACCACGTGCAAGCACTATGAACTTGTACTTGATATAAAACATTCCAAAGAATCCCTAAATGAATTTCCACAAATTTCTGTTGTTAAATCATCTCTCAAGATTAAATACACACGTTTCTAAAATATCCTCAAAATTCACTCTTTAATAACATTTTCCTTGTCGAGAATGCACCCAAACAGCGGCGCAAATCTGTCTTCAACATTGGGGGGGGGGGGAGGGATGGGTAAGCCCGTTCCCATAATTTTTTTTTAAGCGATGTTTAAAATACTTATGAAGTTGAAAAACAATCCTGTGGAGGATCAGGGGAGCAGAGTTGTCTTCAACATTGGGAGGCGGACAGATTTGAGGTTTATTCTGGGCGGACACCAATTTCATCTCACTTTCCTTTGTGGCAATCAGACACAATTCATCACATTTCTCCCCCCAAAAACACATTTTAAATCGGATTATTGGGGGGGGGGGACAGTCCTCCAGTTCCAAGATTGGAGGGGACATGTCCCTCTCATCCCCCCGGGATTTGCGCCAGTGCACCCAAATAAATTTATACAATATCATGAAAGTCGTCGGGCAAAATTTTCAAGTCACTTGAAACAGGGCTTTTCCAATGTCGCCTCAAATCTCAAATTTCAGTGACAAGTCACACTGTTCAGTGCCTTTTGAAATTTGATTGCAATTGGTACAGATGTGTTCGTTTATTTATTTATTTATTGAAATTTAGAGCCTCTTTACAGCACAGCAGCTATATGAGTAGAGTTGTCAACTCTTAAAAATTAAATTACCGGCACCCGCTCATAAAAATAGTTTATTTTAAATTTTGAAGTACGTAGCTGAGTCTGACCAAAATCTCGGTGTGCTGGTAAAATACCGGCCAGTTGGCACACCTATATATGAGACGTGGACCTAGAGCTTAAGGTGGAATTCGAACCACCGTAATGCGTTTAAATTTTTGAATGCTCTCCCACCGGGAATTGAACCCAGGCCTTCCAATTTTTAACGCTCTTCCGCTGGAAATCGAACCCACTAGTTTTTGTGTTAGCCAAGTAAAATCTTAAAAATGTAGAGGCGAGCTCAACGAAACATCTAAATTCAATAACTGTATAAAACTATAATTAGATGTATCAAAATTATACCCTCGTTTATTTGCTAATACACAATATTCGATGTACGGGAAATGAATTGCTTACATTATTATCAACGCACTTATAGGGATACCTAATTCATTTTGCTCATCATATGCAGTTTATTAAACGTGGCACTAAGACATCTTTCAACGCGATCTTGAAGACGATACAGTTTATTCACTGTCACTGAGAATGTGCAAAAGTAAAGACGTAAAAGTTAGTTTTAAACAAGAATACTGTATATTACGTATAGGCTACTTGAGCTTGAAATATTCATTTCATGCACATCATTTCAAAACATCATTCTCCTTGCATTTAATGGAGAAACTGTTGCTTTTGTTAGGTATTTGTACATTTTTGGTACGCAAAATACATGGTTATTACCAAGGCTCGGATTTCTATGACATACCACATTTTTATCCTGACTTCTTTTCCCATGTCTAATTAAATATAAACACGTTTCAAACTCCTTTGAACAAGAAAATATGATTTTTATTGGTCATATAGATGAATATTTGAACCATATTTCAGCTTTAAGTTATATTTGGGCCCGAAGTGATATATAAAAGCATTTTTTGGTCATATTTTAGGCGAGTTTCACTTATTTCTCAAAAATATATTTGTTAATATTGTGAATGAAGAGGTCATTTAACCTTTATGTTTATGGGGTCAGCAATGTCCTGGAATCGATGTTTTAGAGCTTGAAGAAATTTATTCAGGACAAAATTACTAGTAAACTTCTTAGTAATTGCTATTCTTAGGAATTTTTCTTAAATATTTATTTACTTTAGTGGGTCATTCTGTCATATTTTAGATCATATTCATTCGAATATAAATGCACGCATATTTTCAAGTTTTTTTTTTTGGGGGGGGGGTTCATAGAAACAAACCCTTGGCGTAGATATTACTGTACAATGGTCTTACCTATTAGAAACACTTGTAATTCACGTTTCATAGTACTCCCAATACATAAAAAAAATATCAATGGGAAGATAAATTGAAAAAGTTTTCGGTGGCTTGTAAAAGTATCGCGTAGACTAAATGACTACCTAGACTTAACTAGTCTGTTGCTAGTGTGCAGCATACTTTTCGATGAGAGAGTGGTGAAAATCCACAAAGTGGGGATATAATTCACAAATTTTACTCTTATTTTTGAAGTGTAACTGAGCTTCTACCATTCGACTCTTTTACGTGGTAATTTGTGTTTACTTGACCGTCTTTGCCACGATTGCATTTGTAAAATTTATCCCATTTTAATGAAACCTGAAATATGCCTTCCTCCAACCTTCGGAAACTAAGCATATTATCTGGGAATAAAATCTATCAAGAAGAAAAAGATAAAAATCAACTCTATTTTGCAATTTTTTACTTATCCATAATATGACTCCAAAATTATATTCCAATTCAACTTTGGTAAAAAAATTACGCCCTATTAGATTTTCACGAAATGTGGTACGTTTTCTTCTTGAGCTTCCTAATCATTCTCCTTGCCTGGGGATTGAAATCAGTCACGTATAATCAGGAGGTGAATTTAGACCCTCCTCCTAAATATATTTTATGATAAATTTCATTCCAATTCTGATGTGCTGTTTCTTTGCGGCTTGAGATTTAGTCCTATTGTTTATGGTTTTAAATTAGACGAAAAGAAAGAAGGGGTGATTCATTCCATTTTGAAAGTAAAAACATCTCAAGCAACATTGGAAATTACCAGATTTATTAATTTTTCGTAAAAATTATTTGATTTTTCAATTAATATGTCGTATATTTTCTTTCACTCCAAAATCTTGGGCTTGAGGTCGAGATTTGCCAAGATCGGAGGGGTAAATGTATACCAAATTTTGAAATATATGTCTGACGACAAAAAAAAAAAAAAAAAAAGCGTTTTTCTTTGAAACTTCAGATTCATACCATCTTGTAAACTACATTTTTTTTAAGAAAAGAAAAAAACTATCTGTGAAATTATCAATATTTCATGAAGATGTGTGTTGTTTCAATGAAGCTTTCCATCGAAGCTTATTGCGTGGAGTTAAAACTGCAGCAGGGGGATGGATTCATCTCTCAATTTTAAAGAAAGTGTGTTTTACGCTAAATTTCTTAAAATTATTATGATTTTTATGTAAGACAGCGTGTTTTATTTAAAATGTAATACTGTCGGGGACTGAAATTAGAAGCAAAAACATAAATTTGCCCATCTTAAAGAAAATACCTATAAGTTTGTTAAAATTACTTAATTTTCATCGAACGTGATACGAGTATGTGCTTTGATCGTAATTTGACAATTGAATCTATCGCTTGACTTCAAACCAGTTACAGGGAAAGGAGTAAATTTACTCTATTTCTAAAAATAATATTATTAAAAAAAATGACTGATGTGAAACATAGTACGCCCTGTCTTTAAGGCTTTGCCCATTATGGAATACTGCACAGGATTGCAGGGCATTTTCTAAGCTACCTTTTTGTATCCAAATGGATACCCAATCCCAGCACTTGGATACCCAGGCTCAGCAATTTGGATACACAGTGCACTTCATAAATCTTTAAATTACTGGAAGAGTACTTGAACAATAAATTACTTGAATTACTGTAAATTTAAAATTACTTCAATATACTTTAGTTTTGTGACTACATGTTTTAGCTTGTATTCTGTGCATAGGTATAAAATTGGAGAGCTTCATTCTTGAAATTTCAGCTATTTCTCTTTCCTTCGTTTCACATACTCATTTGTGTACCTCGAGATGGTAGCACTTTCATTCTACTCTAATACAGAGAAAGTTAATGGACCGACTAAAGAGGCAGAAAGGTTGAAGCCGAACTCTCACATCAGTAACGATCCAAATGACGATTATATACCTTTGAATAGTCTCTGAGACAAAATAACAGAAGAAAACAACGCTATTTGGATATTTAATTTTTATGAAATGGAATTTTTACTTATCCTTAGCTTACAATACTCTTTTGGTTCGTTACAATTAAGACTCTGATAAAATATTGAGAATAGAACATTTACAACACTTTTGGGGAACACTTTGCGTTGTGACGATACCCACTTAGATCAAAATCGGCAATATGTAGAGCAAGAAGGAGCTGCTGATTCAGTGCCGACGCCGATGGCTTTTTAGTGAAAATCTCTCACACCAAATGATTAATGTAGCTACGTGAAGTCAAATCCAGGATCGTCGTCTATCTGTAAGGTAGTTCCACGTGTTACAACATATTTAAGGTTAAGCTAACCGGCCTATTGAAGAGGAGGTTATTGTCAAGTATTGAAGAGGGGGGAGGAAGTAGAGCGACAGAATGTTAGGTTTGTCATGTTTGTTTTCCTTTGCTGCTTGTATGTTTTCTGGAGACAATTGAACATCAGGTTTCTTAGCATCTATTTCCGTTTTATTGAGAAGAGTCGATCACAGACAATTTTTCCTTTAAAGTCAGATTGTCTTTTACTCTTTACCATAACGTGATTGTTTCACACATCTTACCATCACACCGGTCTACTAGGCACTATATTGTTGATATTCATTTGATGCGATGCATATTAGGTTTTAAATTTTGATAAAGCAATTTTGATTTTTTGCTTAGGTTGGGTCATATTGAGTGCATACATAATTTTGAAGTTGTTATTTTAGAAGCCTGTTGAGGCTAACTTTCAGTTATTCCTGAGCTGCACTCTTGAATTCGTATTGGTTCGCTTTCCAGAAATTCCCAATTCTCATTATCGCCGAATTCCAGTCTTCTCAAAGATTGTTCTCTTTAACCTAATCTGTTTTATCCTGGTCTAACATTTCCTGGCAATCAAACATTTCGTGTCTATTATGGGCAATATCGGTAACTGATATTTGTTCACGCATTTTTTCTGACGCAATTAATAGATGGCACAAACTTGTAAGAAAGTAAGGGATTGTCCATTAAGTACAAAGCGCTATTTTTAACATGTTTTTTAACCCAATTTGTTGCACAGTTACCTTCAGTGGCGGATTTACGCCGGGGGGAAGGGCTGAGCCCCTCCAAAATTTTAGAATTTCTATAGAAAACGAATCAAATGTTACTCATAACCTTCAAGCCCGTCCCCTTAAAATTAAAAATTTCTAAACACAAAATATTCCTAAAGAGAAGCCCTTACTAAAATATTTTTTTTCTAAATCTGTCGCTGGGTTACCTTCGTGCCCATCTCCTTTTTTCCCTTATACCCAGATGTTAGAATCTCTAATACTCAGATTATAATCACTGTCTATTTTCCCGTATTTTCTTCGCGCGAGTTTTTCTTAAATATTGCCAGAAATTTTTCCTTTTCTTTGGTAATTTTCGATCAGTGAGATGCCACAAAATGATTGAAAGTTTGTGACAGTTAAATTGTTAAAAAAAATTAAAAAAAAAAAAACAACTTATGTCACAAAGCGTAACAAATTGTAAACCTTTCTCATGCTCTGTAGCGTTACATAATTAATGGACTGTCCTAATAGTATCTAATATCGAAATCTGCAATACACCGCATGCATTCTATTTTCATAAGAAAAGTAGGGTTACATACAATGCTCCTGTATTGATTGCGATGTTGAATCGGAAATGAAACGGTTAGCAGAAGTCTGACAAATACGTCATTTTGTATGTCATTATTTCAAAAGTGTACATTATACAAAAATGCACTTTAAAAACTCTGACATGTGTGTCAAGGGCCCTTTTGTGCCTGGATACCCAGTAGCGATTTCTTAAAAAATGCACTGCGAGGATTGACATGCGTCAGAACCAACGGGGGCAAAGCACCTTCAATTATAAGAACATATATCAGGGAAACTTTCGTTAAAAGTAAAATTAAGTTTCAAAAATAAGAACAGGAAAATATTTTCATGAAAATTGCATCTCAGTGCTATTTACTTCAGCTTTGAACTTCGTACAACTTGAATAAAAATAAACTGTTTCCTTGGAGATTTAAGAATTGATTTTGATGATGGTTGGTTATCAAGAGTAAGTTGTCGAAAACCTCGAATGAAATTATTCGCTCGCTTCTACAGCGCATGGTACAATTACGTGGGTAAGGGAAGATGTTGCATCTCTAAGCAGAAGTCATCCGCTATCCTTCAATAAGCGTTAACTGTGAAGCTTATCCGTCCGTACTTTCACACGAAGCCAACGTAAATCTATCTTAAAAGCCAGCAAATAATTGCACATCCCACAGTCAATGGTGTACATGATTCTTAGCAAATGTCTGCAATTTTATTCCTATCTACTGTTTACCCTGACACAAGACCTGATTTTGTCGTCTCGAAAACATGTATATTTCTACTCAAGTGCTCTGTTTCACCTTGCATTGTGAGCAGGCTATATTGCCGATTCCAGACTCTGAAATCGACCGCAATGTGAAGCAACATTCTTTCCGTGAGGGTAAGCAAACTTTAATAGAAGCGGATAGTTCCATAAATCATTAGTGTTTAGTGACGAAACCATCTTCCATGTTTCGGACAGAGTGAACAAGAGTAACATTAGAATCTGGGGGATAGAAACTCATGATGCCTACGGCATTTCCGAATTCCTGAAGGTGAATATATTTTGCGCAATAAACCACAAGAAAGTGTACGGCCTCCATCTTTTTTTTGAGAACCAGAGGAACGTAACTCCATTTTTGTAGGTTTATAGGCGAGAGGACAAAAATATTATTTTCTTACGACAAGGAAAACAGATGGCGTTACATTCCATTTTCGCCAAGTGGGGCTGTCAAAATAATGTCCAAACATGAAGAAAATGAAAATCGCAATTTTGGAGTTATGTTCCTCTGGTTCTCATGCAACGATATATAAGATCACGGAAATTTCGTACTTGGATATGCTACAGAATAGTTTCTGCTGCAAAGAAAAAAGAACATCTCTGGCTGGTTAATATTCAACAGGATGGGATACTTCCTCATTTCTACAAAGAAGTCATAAGCCACCTTACCAGATTGGTTAGTAGAGCCAATATTAAAACTTCTTCCTTGCTCTTCCTTGGCCTTTCTGGACATAATGTCCCGTAATTTTTTGTTCTCTGGGAATATGTTAAATCTACAAACCACATACTTACACCCAACAAACACTATCTACGAGTACACTTCATAGATCAATCGATTGCAAAACTCAACAAATTATGAATTACTCGTATGAGCATTTCTAACCGGTAAGATAATTTATTTCTAAAGTAATGAAAATACGAGGGCCACTATTTATATTTTGAGCCTTGGCAGCACTAATTGTAGTTAGGCGCCATTTTTTGTTTGCATAGCAACGTTTGACATTGTTGACCATAACGTACTTCAAATGTTTTGTCAATAGCTGTATTTGTGTTGTTTTCGTTGACTTAAATATTACGTGACAAAAGAAATATGGAATTAACTCGTGAAAATTTTCGTACGATGATTTATTACGATTTTCGACGTAGATTATCAAGACAAGAGTGCATCGATCAACTTACTGCCACATTTGGCGATGAAGCCCCATCCTTTGCCACTGTGAAACGCTGGTATAACCATTTCTCTCGTGGCCGCCATCTGCTCACTAACGAAATTCGCGAAGGTCGTCCAAAATCAGTTGTTATTCAAGAAACCATTGGTGCTGTTTGGTCAAGAAAACCTAATACTGCAAGATCGTCATCTGACATACTGTGAGATTGAGGCAATCCTAGGCATTAGTTCCACCAGCATAAATAAAATATTACATGATCGTTTAACTGTGAGAAAGGTTTGTTCTCGCTGGATCCGACATAATTTGACAAAAACTCAAAAAGAACCTCGTGTCGATTGGTGCACACAAATGCTTAATAAATACAATGGCGATGCTTCAAAAGACGTACATAAAATTGTAACATGTGACGAATCATGGATATATGCATATTAGCCGGAACGTAAACAGCAGTCGACTGTATGGGTGTTTCAACATGAACCAAATCCAACAAAAGTTGTTCGCGCTCGAAGCACATCGAAACAAATGGTCGCCTGTTTTTTTTTTTTTTTTTCGGGAAAACTGATCATGTGGCAACTATGTTTTTTTTTAGAGGAACGTAGAACGGTCAACTCTGAATGGTACACAACAATTAGTTTGCCAGAGGTCGTCGGTCAAATACGGAAAACAAATAAACGCCGTCGGATCATTCTTCATCAAGACAATGCGAGCTCTCACACATCTCGTCTAACAACCGACTATTTGAACACTCAAAAAGTCGAATTGATGGATCATCCGCCATACAGTCCTCATTTAGCACCCAATGACTTTTTCTTGTTCCCGAATGTTAAGAATAAATTGCTTGGACAACAATTTTAGTCAGCGGAAGAAGCCGTTGATGCGTTCAACAAACATTATGGAGGTGACTCAAGAAGATTGGAAAAAATACTTTGACAAATAGTTCGAACGAATGCAAAAGTGTATTGACCATAAAGGAGAATATTTCGAAAAACAATAAATCAATTTTCAATGACAAATTACTGTTTTTCATTGTTAGGCTCAAAATATAAATAGTGGCCTTGTATCTCGAGGAAACGCGCCCTTATGGGTCAGAGTAGAACAAAAGGAACTTAAAGAGGTTGAAAATTTCAAGTATCTGGGAAGCATTTTGACAAGACATGCTTACTGTGCCAAAGAGACCAGGTCAAGAATTGCCATAGCCAAACCATTCAACAAGAAAAGATCACTCTTAACTAGCAATATTGGACTTCGGAAGAAGTTAGTCAAGTGCTATATCTGGAGCATTGGACTGTATGGTTCAGAGACTTGGACGGAAATTCAAGAAGAAATATTTAGAAAGCTTCGAAATGTAGTGTTCGAGGAAGATGGAGAAGATCAAACGGACAGAGAGAGCCACAAAGATGTTTTAAAACGGATAGGAGAAAAGAGGATACTTCTAGCCAGCATCCTTCGTAGGAAGGCCAACTGGATTGGACACATCTTGCGAAGAAATTGTCTCCTTCATACAATCATAGAAGAAAAGCGAGAAATAGGAAGAAGAAGAAGAATATAACTGATCGATGATCTGAGAAACAAGAAAATATTGGGAGTTAAAGAGGAAGCTGAAGATAGAAAAATGTGGAAGAAGCATTTCCAGTCCTAAATTTAAATTAAAAAAAAAAAAAAATCATTAGTCCCAGGACCTGTCGAAAGGCAGAATACTTAATAATAATAAGATAATTTATAATAGCTTTATATTATAAATGTTATATTCTTACAAGGCCTATCGTTCGGTAGCAACCGCTATACAACCACGAAGGGCTCATTCGTTGAGGACGGGGCATTTCAATGTCCTCAGTGATGATTGAAAAGGGATGGGAGGTTTCAATATCCTTGATTAAAAAGGGACATCTCAATATCCTCGATGATTAATGAAAGAAACAGGAGGTTTCAATACTTTCGGTGATGATTGAAAGGGACAAGAAGTTTCGTCGATGATGACTGAAAGGGACGGGAGGTTTCAATATCCTGATGATTGAAAGAGACGTGAAGTTTCAATATCCTCGATGATGATTCAAAGGGACGTGAAGTTTCAATATCCTCGATGATGACTGAAAGAGACGAGAGGTTTAAAATCCTGGATGATGACTGAAAGAGACGAGAGGTTTAATTATCCTTAATGATTGGAAGAGACGAGGGATTTCAAAATCGTCGTTGACGATTACAAGGGGCGGTAGTTTTCAATATCCTCGATGATAATTGAAACGCATGGGGAGTATCAATATCCTCAGTGGTGATTGAAAGTGTAAAAGGTTTCAATCTCTAAAATTATTAGTGACACTTCTGCATGTATTTATAAACACAGCATAGAAATTCGAATACATACCTTTGAGAACAAGGTAGATATTCTTTTAATTGAAATTAATATGTTTAAAACTCCTTTATAATAACGCATTAACCATAGCACAATATTTATCATATACTATCAGCTGAAAAAAATGCTACACAGCTATTCTGAGTAACAGCTGAAATGAAAAACAAAGCTTACTAATTTTTAAAAGCTTAAAAAGCAATTCTTTTTAATTTGATGGAGGTTAGTGTTCTGAAAGATATTTGCTGATGTTGACGAAGCAAACATTCTCCATGGTCAAGTACTCGCAGCAAGACAATGGATCTGAAGATGCTTAGACAAGCAGGAGCAATGATCTTCAGTCTTAAGTATTGACAATAGGAGTTTTACCGGTAATAGCAGCAGCAAATGCGCATCAACAAGAAAACATTCACACTCTCATCGTCTCAAGGTAAAACAAACACCGAACAGAAGATTTACCTGTCACAAAATTCAACTTCAACATATAACATTTGTTTTTATGAAGTTTATTTGCTGGTTCCGTCCCAATTTTTATTCCTTTCCTTTTTGGACCAAAACATCCAATATATTTTAGGCAACAAATTTCTTGTACGCCTTATATCTGGAAAACTACATATAATGTAGCCAAACCCAAACTATCACTTAAGTTAGTATGATGTGCTTATTCTGTAAAAAATACGAAAACTTTATTTATGGGCCGTTCAAAAATTTTGTGGCTCCTGATCCAAAAAATCCAATATATTTCATTCAATCAAAATTTTTCTTGTACATCTTATATCTCGAGAACTACATATAGTGTAGCCAAACCCAAAATATACTTAGCTCAGTATGATGTGCTTATTTCGTAAAAAATACGAAAACTCGATTTAGGGACCGTTCAAAACTTCTGTAGCCCCTGACCCAAAAACTAATCATTGGCCAAGATCACAATCTTTTGATGCGTTTTTTGGGACCATTCCTAAACTTCTTGGCCAAGATCGCAATCTTTTGATCCATTTTTTAAATCTTTCCTAAAATTGTTGTTAAGTCATCAATTAAAATTTAATATGGAATTATAGCAAAATTCTATTTGGTGAACATGGTGAACGTGATTTTAAGAAACTTCTCATTTTTAACAATTACACAATAAACAAGTAAACATGTTCGTTTTTAGTACTACAACTGTTTTAATTTTCTAAACTGTGATGAATAATACAACTAGGACTGATACTAACCAAACTTGGAAAAACGTCCATAAAGACTGTTTTAAAAAGCACTGAGGACGAAAGTACAGGATGTCACAGCCAAGAAGTGTAAAGTGTGTTTGATTAGGAATGTAAACACGTGAATGAGCAACAAAAATAGACTAAACTAGTTTCAAAATCCGACCATTGTAAACACTGGAAGGTATGGGAATAATCAACGCAAAGCAACTCGCATTTTAGTAGTAGTAAAATAATAATAATAATAATAATAATAATAATAATAATAATAATAAAAGGAAACAAAAATTTCAGATTTGTATAAAAGTAAAATTACAAAAGGACTAATGCCCAAACTGAATATGGTTGAGGATGAAAACGAACACAGCCGATTCTGTGAATGTTCTAAATAAGTAGGTAGTCGGATGAAGTGTAACAGATACATGATAGTTTACTTAACGTATAATTGTTTATTCTTCTTCGCCATTTTAGATTTTTGAAAATATATTTGAGTCTTCTCCAGCAGGGCTGGATTAACCTATCTGGAGGGCCGGGGCTAGAAAAAAATATGTGCCCCCCTGCTGATTTCGCCTAGTACATTTCTGTGAAAGTACAGTAGGAAAGTTAGGGCAATATGTTTCATATTTTGGTCATATTTTATTTTATGATGATGATTGTATCTTCATGTTTCTTTTTCGAGAGCCAGTTCAAATTTTGATTAGAGTGGAGGCCCTGGGCTATAGCCCCCCGTTAATCTGGCCTTGTTCTGTCGCGAACAACATTGTGTACGTGGACTTCTAGGAATTCTCCTGTTTCCTTCTACTCTTTTTAGCACATTAATATTTTCACTAAGTTTACATATTTGCCACTTGTCTTCCTTAGTCTACAAATCTTAACTGTGGAACGGTTGCATTTCATTTTTATTTCTCCTTATTCTTCATTCACAAATTCCATTTATCTTCCGTGACATTCCTCAAACTCATTGATATTTATGAGTACGTTCCTAATAACAATTGATGACTGTTTTAAACATGTAAATAATTTGCATTCGCCTTAAATCAACGCTGTCTTCCGGAAGTTGAAAAGCTTTGCAAAAACTGCACACAAAACCTAGGATTCATCTATATGACGGAACTGCAGTGAAATTTCTCTGCACAAGCACCCCTCGTCACGACCGTTTTTATTGTAATAAAATCATATTTCCATGATAGCAATAGACAGCAGAATTCCCCTTATGCTGACCACATCATCTAACCAGCCAACACTTTTATTTTGTCAAAAATATTTACTACAAAAACGAGGTCGGTGACATCTGGAAGTCACAAAAAAACACTTTGTATGGCGCCATGTTAGGGCCAGAAACTGATTGATTCCGTCTCACATATACCTAGGTAGAATTAATTGCGGTGACTACCTTTTCCTTCTCTTTACGTATTGTGTGTATAATTGTGACAGGGGATTCTGCTGTGTGGAGTATTTGGGAAGTCTGAGAATTTCTCTGTCCTGGTGTCTTCGAAAACATTTTTTTTGTATCAATAATTATACAATACAAATTTAAGAGGTTACATTAATAACATGCATGTTTGTACTTGCGATCTGATTATTATTTATTTATTTTTTTTGTCTTAATGATAAATAGCACAGTACAGAAGATGCAGTATAGGTGTAACAACGTAAATTATGGCATCTTCCCTTATCATTACTTGTATTACCCGCCAAGAAGTAAATTATTTTTCAAGTTCACTCTCAATACAGACATCAGAAAAGACGACAGAGTCTGTAATTCCATTTCAGAACCTAACATTTGAGTTTTAATGCTAACTTTAAAACCTCTGATAAAATATTCCCTCCAGACCGTGTTCCGAACCAGTGTGCCCTAGGAAGGTAAAAGGTGCGACGCGAACTTTCACATATGCTTGTACAGTACGTCATTTTCCCCCGAAGTATTTCATTCTTTGTCCAGATTTCGGCCAATTGTTGGAACGAAACAGAAAACAAAGAACATTCATGACTGTTACAATATACGTTTCGAAGAACGTACTTGGTTCTAATTATAAGATACCCGGAGACTGCGGTAGTCCAATGGTACGCATTCATTTCTGCTTAGGGTTGCCATATGTCCGTATTTTGTATGGACTGTTTGTATTTTTGGGTCCGCGTGTCCGTATCGAAATAGGAAAATGTCCTTATTTGAGAGTGTTTGGAGCTGCCCGAAAACTCCCGAGTTCGGAATTGCTAAAATCTCGGACGAAATTTAGTTTTTATTATTGACATTGGCGGCAACACAGTTACCGTGACAGATCAGAACCGCCGTATTACCGCTAAAAACAGTGAATGTTCTTCACGCACATAAACAGTACTATCATAGGCAATAATAAGTTATTTCGAAAAACCACACTACAGTATCAATATAATCATTCAATTAGTTTTCTTTTTCATTTTTGATAAGTTTGTTGTTTTTTTTTTTTTTAATTTTGGCACTCCTGGTGCGATAAAGGCAAAGTTACTATTAATAAAGTTACCTTTTTTCAAAAAACAAAGTCTCATTTTTACCTTCCAGGTCTCTCTCAGATAGATTTAATTACGTAATCTAATGCCATGGTTTACTATATTTGTGTTACTGAAAAAAAAAAATAAATAAAACATGTTAGTTTCCAATAGTGTTTTAAGTATTACAGTAAACAGTTGTGTGATAACCTCAAAAGGTGATTTTTAGGTAAGAAATTTCAAAATATTTATTCTGTGTTTGGCCACTGTATCTTTGACGGGTCGTCATTTTAAGGCTTGTCCGTATTTTGGATCAAAAAAAATATGGCAACCCTGCTCTGCTGAGAGGAATCCCTAGATCAATCTCAGGTTACATGAGATGATCTCATGTGATGGATAACTGTGTATCCGTGGGTTTTCTCGAGGTTCTCCTTTTCTCCCGCATTTTCATTCCACCAATTATTTCACAACCATTCACTTACAGGAATCATTTGTTTTCTTTAGCTTAAAGGGGATAAGTACAGGATGTAAAAGTAAAAATGTTATTTTATTTTTCATTTTATACGGCAGCTGAACTTATAAAGGTTAAGAAACCATACACAATAACTCAAGCATTGATAACATCAGCTTGTAGACAGATCGTAGCAATAGACGTGGGTTCAGAAGCTGCTAGTGCAATTTAAAAAAAAAAAAAAATCTCTGCTGACAATCGCCGAAATCATTTTTAAGTCATATTTGAGTGAGCCGTCACTGTT
The DNA here is from genome assembly GCF_964235325.1 of Thermobia domestica. NCBI lineage: Eukaryota > Metazoa > Arthropoda > Insecta > Zygentoma > Lepismatidae > Thermobia > Thermobia domestica. The sequence continues at coordinate 127,422,497 of NC_137458.1, read as the reverse complement.
GACGTCGACAGAAGTTAAAGCATCAAAAGGGGAGAAAAAGACTCAATTTGATCGGGAGAAATGAGACTTTGTACATTGTCAGCGATTCCTCTCCTTCACGAATCAGCTGATTGCGTGCAGTTAAGAGGCATAAGTACTACATTGAAGGAACGACTACAGTAACCTTACACGTAAAAGGTCTCAGTCTGTTTGTCACGTTAATTCCTAATAGATGTCGCTATCCTTAAATAATTACATAAATACATGAAGTTAGGGATGGTTGATAGGCAAACTACAGGGTGTCCAATATACAATGCAACCCGGAGTTTGGGATGGTAGAACTTTTGAACCGGAAGCGGTAGACAAATAATGGTTATACCAAAATGAAGCCTTGTTTATGCACATATTTTAAAACTAGGAAGCAACAATTAAAGTACACTAGGAACCACACAATGTTGGCAGATGTAACGATATATATATATATATATATATATATATATATATATATATATATTTACAAAACACGTAAATTAACTCAACTTATGTGTATATATGTTCTGTCTTTAATTTTCAGTTTGTATAATTGTAATAGCTTGGAAATTATGGAGCGGAAAAGAGAATTTTTCATTTCCTCCAATAACCAATCGGACGAGGCCTCTGTAAAGGGTAACTAGGGAAATCGTAGTTTTCATAAATTTACATTCTGAACCGGTAATACTGCTGATGTTTCAGTGCATCAAAAGGTGTGTTAAGGATCTGTCTACATTATGCAATTCCTGAAAACAATAAAAAAAGAAACATGGAAATTATCATGATAAAACTTTTACATACATGCACCCGGCAACACTGCTATTAATCACGAAGTGAATTGTCAGTTCTACAGCAGATGCTGGAAGTGTTCCCTTACGAAGAGTAGAAGTGTTAATATTCTTAGTGCCACTGCGAATGTTTGTTTCCAGGTCTTGTATAGTTCGAGGATTGTTCTTGTATACCTCTTACTTTAAGCAGTCTCATAGAAACGAATGGCAGTATTGCCGGATGCATGTAAGTAAAAGTTTTATCATGATAATTTCCAACATTAGCAGTGTTGTCAATTCAGAACGTAAATTTATGTAAACTACGATTTCCCTAGTTACCCCTTACAGAGGCCTCATCCGATTGGTTATTGGTGGAAATGAAAAATTCTTTTTTCTGCTGCATAGTTTCCAAGCTATTCCAACCAAACAAACTGAAAATTAACGAAAGAAAATCCATACGTATGAGTTATGAATCAATTTACGCGATTAAAAAAAAAAAAAAAAAAAAGATTTACACCTCTGGTTACATCTGGTAACACTGTGTGGTTCCTAGTGTACTTCAATTGTTGCTTCCTAGTTTAAAAATATATGCATAAACAAGGCCTCATTTTGGAATACCCATTATTTGTAAGGCTTCCGGTTCAAAAGTTCTACCATCCCGAACTCCGGGTTGCATTGTATATTGGACACTCTATACAAATAAATAAACACACAATTACAGCTTTTAACTTGAAGTGCGCAGTGGGACGAAGCCTCAGGGGCAACAACAATTAGTTTACTTTGACAGTAGTATATTTTCTACGTAGAATAACTTCACATGAAGCTTAAACTTATTCAAATATCTGCCAAATAAATATTAATCCATGTTGAAAAGTTATTAAATAAATGCATGATTCGATTTCTTTATAATAATAATAGGTTGATTATAACGCGTTTGTATTAATACTGCCATCTAATACATCTTTTAGGGAATACTGTTTTACTGTACCGTGTTGAATCATGGATATAATTTATGTTGTGCTATAAGTAGAAAAATGCTGTGGAACGTCACTCTAGGCGACTGGGTTTAGTTGAAAATTTTTGGGGGTCGCCTTAAAGACGTTTCACTGTATTTGACTGTCTGTTATTAAAATGAATACTTCTCGAAATGTCATGTTTCTCAAAGCTTAGAAGTAGTATGTGTCAGGAGACATGCAACAACAACAGATAGGTCAGTAGCCAGCCCCAAAAGGTAGGGGGCCCGACCCAACCATATTATAGTTCATTTGCAAGCCTACCGTAAAAATTTTAGGGAGCCAGCAAAAATTTAGGGGGACCAGGCCTCCCTAGAACCTCTAGGATACAGGCCTGACAACAGATACAATATGATACTGAACAGTACATATTTTCCATATATGGTACAGAAATTAATAAATAAATAAAATATTCTAACAGAATAAAAGCTATCAACCTGCATCAGACTAACAACGAATGACAATACTTCTTAACGAAATAAAACAAATCGATTTTTAAAAGAATTTCTCGAAAAGTACGCATGAGAATTTAACCTCAAGGGTGTCATTTTGTTCAGCTCGATGTCCTCTATCGATGTTTTATCTTTGCACAATATTATCGTAAAACAGAAATTAGAATTTAAAAGGCTAAAACGGGTCATATCTCATTACTCATACTATTTTATATCGCCTTGTTAGTATTATAATGAAAACTTTGACTAAAGTATCCTCCAGTATCAGCTTCGTCTTAATAGATGCGTCGTTATCGTACAGCATAAATTTTTAGGATTACAAAGATATAAGTTTTTCTTAAAAACTACGCATAAGGATTTACACTCATATCACTTTGTTAAGCTTAATCAGATCAATCGACTGATACATATCTCCTCGTTATTGTAGAATTTGTACCATTTGAAATTCATCCTCTTTTCTTCATTTTTTCTGATCTACTATTTTAAAATTAAAAAAAAATAAATCAGCATACAAATAAGAAGCATAAACGAAGACCTAGAAGCGCATATTGAGTTTTGGTTCTTACACTGATAACACCGAAATCTTAAGATGCAGAATGTCTGCAACGTAAGAAAGGTATTAGTTCACTCTCTGTAATCATGGTGTATCGTGTAGCATCCTCCGGAGAGAATATCTTAGATCGAAGACGGGTTGGGGAAATTCCTTGATGCTGCTGGTGGGTGGAGTTCAAGTCTCTTCTGCGATCGATACCAGACTCGTCTACGACCCAAAGGACGTGGAGGCAGGGTAGGGCAACGCAAGTGACGCTCAAGATGAAAACGTCCGAACAGCCATGTTCCTCTCCATTGCTCCTCAAAGGAAAAACCTTCTCTTGTATCCATGCTACATCTATCTGTCAGTTTTAGTTTATTTCTTCTTTTTTATCTTTACAATGTTCCATGACAGAAAGTGCAATCCTTATCTTAACCTAAGACAACCATATTATTTGCATTAGAAATCTCGAATTTCTGACCTTAAAGTTCAGAAGAAAGTTACCAAGATGCAATCTTAATAATATCTCAGACTGTGTGTCACGTCAATCCTAACAATAGACAGTTATGTTAATACTTATCGCTAAATACGCTATCGGGTGTTAAACTGTGCAGGCAATTTGTGGATTTAGACTATTCTGACGATTTAATTGCAACTTAAAAACTGTTGTGTTTCAATTTAACTATCTCCAAGTAGATAAAAGACCTGGAAAATTTTTCTCTGAATATTAATATTTCTATAATAAGCTACCTAATAACCTAACTGCATGTATTTGGTACAGATATGGTTTAGTTACTGTACAACTACTTTAACTTTGCTCATGGATTCGAAGGCAAAAATATTATTTAATGCATTCTTTGCACTTGCACCTATTTTGATGCACAACTCTTTGATAAAGGAGTGGGCCGAAGACGCGGGCGGAACACTAATTACAGGCTAAAAGATGTTGAAATAGGAAATTATCAGCTACACAAACTCTCTGTTATGCAACACTCAAAAAATTACGAGCCCTTTAATTCTACCGTATTATTACTGTTTAAAATTAACAAAGAAAATAAAAGATCAACCATACACCAATCGACAATAAATTTCACGGAATAGAATTAAGAATTAGATTTCTAGGTTTTCAGCATCTGTGTCCATGTTAGCCTGTCACGTATGAGGGATAACGTCCCTCGGCCATCATACAATCCGAGGAAAAGGGAGAAAGAAAGGATTGGGGAAGGAAGGAAGAGTCCTGGGACCTGTATATTAGGTACCATCCCCGCATTTGCCTGATGTGAATGAGAAAAATCCAGGAAAATCTCACCCAGGGAGGCTGGCCTGAAAAAGCTTCTACACTTTTTTGACCAAGTATCCTCAGCGGGATGTCACTGAATAGAATAAAATTATATGTATCAGTACTAAACATGATGCATATGTTTCCAGAAAACTGGATATTTTGTAAAGTTAAAAATTTATGCTGAACGAAAACCATGCCATCTATAAAGACGAGACTGATACTGAAATATATCTTCATAAAGCTCTTAATTATAACAACAGCAAACCGGAGTACGTAATAGTTAATGAGGTATAGTCCAAAATTATGATTATATTTTAAACTTTATTTTCTATTTAACTAAAATATTGTCCAAAGATAAGACATATACCAGTTAACAGATTACATCAAGGTTAACAAAATGACATGCTTAAGGGTAAATTCTGATGTGTGATTTCTGAGAAAATCGACAAAAACGATTTTTATGGCGATAAAAAGTAGGGCTATATCGTTCATTGCTAATAATAACTGCAACAGATTGTTTGTAGTTGTATTTATGTACTATGTATGTAAAAATACTCTGTTAACCGTTAAGAACACACTATTTTAATATTTTGCAACAGTTGGTTATTTTAATTCGATTTTCACCAATGTTAGTTTATCTTTTCCAAAACTGGAAGTCATGGATAAAAGGGTCTTTCTTAGGAAGATAGTGAAATCGATCCTTGATCCTAATTGAATCGTTATTAACCCAAAATGTCAGTTTTGACCTAAAACCACCCTAAAAAAATTTACGACCTCCTACACCACCCTTATCGAATTATTGTATCATACATGCTCAAAATTTATTTTTTAAATTCTGGTGGGGTGGTCCAAATAATTTGAAAGTTTCACAAATTGTAGATACTATGTAGGTGTAAATGTGAACACTTTTTTCAAAAAGATCGATGCGTTTTTTTCTCTTTTTTCTTTTTTTTTCTTTTTTTTTTTTTTTTTTTTGCGTTGAAAGTTTCAAAACATCGTGCAAAATTTTTTGTGGGGAACGACACGTACATCTTTGATTTTTTGTACAACATAAGTATTTTATCAGGGTCTGAAAGTGACGGCAATATTGTCAAAAAAACGGGCTTTGCTCGGAACGAAATTTGACAAATCAAAATTTATTTTTTAAATTCTGGTGGGGTGGTCCAAATAATTTGAAAGTTTCACAAATTGTAGATACTATGTAGGTGTAAATGTGAACACTTTTTTCAAGTGAATATGCATTCGTTCGGCATTTCTGATTCAAATGCATTTTTTTTTCAACTTGCTGTACATTTCTAAGAACAGAGACACTTAAAATAAAATTTACTGTTTCCCTCAGCCTTCATTAATCTTCTCGTATGTACAGAGCAAGGTAATTTTCTTCAAATAGATAAATTTTTGGCAGTGAAAAATTTGTATTCTACAAATCCGCCCTTCCAACTGAAATTTGCAATACACATACTTGATATGCTACTAGAAATACAAAAAAATATAGAAATCGTATCTGCATAGTTTATTTTGGATTGCCGAAAATGGGCTCTGCTACGTAAAGTTGCCACCGTCTAATTTGTTCTTGGTATAAATTGTTAATAAATCCTGAACAAACGAAAATTCTTCGTGAACAATCTGCATGATTTAATTTTCAAATTCTGAAAATGAGTTCTGCCGGGTTTAAACATATACTTTGTTTGGCTTCTTTCCTTCACGCTTGGCTTGGTGATATGTGTGTGTGTGTGTGTTTGTGTGGTGATGTGTGTTAAGTTTATCTCGGTATAACAAACGGTTCTGCGAACTCGAAATATTTTAACAACCGGTTCAGTCGAACCGATGGAACCAGCTAAATAGCACCACTGTTTATACGAGAATAATTTGATAAGTCCTCGATATGGCAGGGCTAGTTCCAAACAATTACGTTGTTATTATTATTATTATTATTATTATTATTATTATTATTATTATTGGTCATCTTCCATTAGGAGAATAACATCATTACTGCCCGGATTAGTAAACGAAAAGTGAAGTTACAGGAACTGATATCATGCAAGTGCAATGTACACAAGTTTGTTTTAAAATAATAATAATAATAATAATAATTAATAATGACAAACTTGAATCAGTTATGTATATATGATGGCAACAGAAATATATTAAGATACGAAAAATATTCTGTAATACTCAGCTCTATAATTTTCAACTGTGTCAGGTGGACACCTGGGTTTAAACACGGTTGTGAAAGGGTGGCCTAGGAAGTGGAGGACACAATGGATACATCCTCATTCTCCACTTCCAAAAAGACCATGCATGTGACGTGTGTTCGAACAATCCTCCCTTCAATTATCTGAGATGCAAAAAATATCCTCCTCATTGACTATCTTCCACCTGTAAAGACATCAATTACTGGTCAGTACTTAAGTAACTAGAGCCTCTCTATTTCAAGTGTGTCCCTGCTGGCGCTGTGGTCGATGCGTATTTCCCCGTACCTCCCTCGAAGACGGGTGGCAAGTTGCTTTGGCCAAGATCCTTGAGTAGTTGGATGCGGACAGGGTTGTAACATTGAAACATTTCGAATTATTTCACGGGCTTCGCTGTGTACTGTCTTGTTAATCATTCTAAGTAGCCTACCATCTTAACTCGCGAAGACCAAACGACTGAATGACAAATTGGCAACAAGCCGAGGTCATTAACTTCTTTCCCCCAAAGCAAAGGGAAGGCTTCCTCCATAAAAGGGTGGCGGGGGTGCGGCCGAGGCACGTTTTACATATTTTCCGAGGGCATACCTGAAATTAAAAAGCAATAAAAAAGCATCAATTTTGCCTAGATTCAGTTAGCAAGATATTTCTCATGTTAGTGAACACCAGGAACTTTCAAACTAACTCTGTGCCCTAATTACTGAATTCTTTATCATATATATATATATAAATATATATATATATATATACAGTAAACCCTCGTTAACACGAATTCCAAGGGACTGAAAAATCAGGAGTTCGTGTTAAAAAAATTCGTGTTAACCGGGGACCCAAATTTTATTATTCGAATACATTTTCTCCATACATATGCACTACAGTATACAGACTATACATACCACTACAGTATATTATGTATGTCATAGAAAATACTAGAGATGGTATCGAGACGAGACTGAGTAGTCTCGATCTGGTCTCGGTTCCAAATTCGAGGCGAGACCAAGACTCTTCTCCGTCTTGATACCATCCACAGAATTGTATCGAGACGAGGCTGAGAGTTTCGGTCTCGTCTCGATTTCGAAAAGCACGGCTCGGTCTCAAATTCGAGTTAAGATCGAGATCGAGACTAGTTTCGGTCTCGGTACCGTCCTCTGAAAAGTGAAAACACTACAGTAAACTTATTATCCTATCTTCGAAGATTAAAAAAAAATCCACGCAGAAAATCCAGGTCAAGTTATAAAATTGATAACTCCGCTAGCAGGTTGGGTACCGCTAGTAGCGGAGAGGTATTTATGACTGCTGTCATCAGTTTGGAGTTACAGGGGAGAGAAGATATTTTGTCTCGAGCTGTCGCCAGCAGCTCGTCTGCCAAGCTCCTGCATGTTCAGCGCTTGACGGAGGACAGAATCAACACCTCATAAGAGAGGAAAGATACCTGTTTCTGGTTTTTCTCTTATTTACAAGGCAGTTTTCGTCTGTATAAATACTGTATGACAAAAACTGACCTGGAGTGAAATCTGAAATAAGAAAAATGATCTAAAAAACAAAGAATTTAAAGTTCGAGTTAAATGAAAACCTTTACTGACTCAAGGGACTAAAAATTAGTTCGTAATTCGTGCTAACCGAAATTCGTGTTAACCGATAAAACTTCCTATAAGATAACATACAGCGATGGCGGGACCGAAATTTTGTTCGTCCTAACCGAGTGTTCGGCTTAAGCGAGTTCGTGTTAACGAGGTTATACTGTATATATATATATAAGAGGTTAATTCTTAATGCTGCCTTAATGATTAGCATACATCAATCAAGATTCCGTCAACTGATGCCACGTGCTTTGTCTTCTGTCATACATATTTCTACAAAACTGTAACATATTAGTCATTTCCGACTTTCATCTAATTATTTTTACTTCTTCTAGAATACTTTATTCCTTCTACGGACTTCATTTAGACCTACATAGCACATCGAAATTCACATCAACGAAAGCAACTACTTCAAACTACCTGAACAATAGTAAATTCTACATCTTCATCATAAACTTGTTCTCATTTTACACATTTGGTCCAATTATCTCATTTACCTTACCTACAAGCACCATGCAAAACTTTTGTACGAACTGCAGGGAAAAATAACGAAAAAATTGAGATTTATCAAACAAGAAACTCATCTTGCATCATGATAATGCTCATACTTATAGGGGGTACCCTTATAATAGCCATTTTCGCGTCAGAGTATGACTTGCTACTACATCCGACTTATTCAGTACATTTGGCACTATTAGACTTTAAGTTCTTCCCGAAACTGAAGCAATACCTTGGTGGACTTAGATTTGCTTTAGGTAGCCGAAAAGCTTAAGCATAAGTTAAGTTGTTTCGCAAACTTGGAGAAGTCTACTTTCCGCGACGGAGAAATCTACTCTAGCTTTAGAACATCTCTGGACGAAGCGTATTAATGTGAAGGAAGATTATGTTGAAAAATATCTATAATTTTTAAGAGGACAATAACTGCTTTGTATGCCGTTTCGAGAACTTCTTAATTTATCCTCGTGCACAGATATCTAAACTAGAATAAGAGAAAAAAAACTGAAGCACAATTCCAGGCAATATAAAACTAATTTTTAATTTTTTTAACTGTCTAAAAGTATTCAAACAAGAAATAAAAAACTTATGTAATAGGAAAATAACCTAATCATTAACGTTTGTAAGTTGTATTATACTACGAAAATAGTCAATGTCTTTGGGAGTAATTTGACAATTGTGGTACCACGATGTGTCTAGGTGCTATAGAATACAAATCGTGAAATCCTTGATTTTCCAGTATTTCATTTTTTTTTTTTTAAAGTGAATTGACACAAATGTTTTATATTGCACTCAGCGACCACTGTTGAGAGAAGTTACATAGGTAAAACTAGAGATGCAAGGGCTCGGAAAAAAAACGGCTTTTTTTGGAAAAAAAACTCGGTTTTTTCTGCTTTGCTTTTTTGCTTGGGAAATTTTGGGCTTTTTTCAAAATACTGCTTTAAATTGATAAAACAGACTTTGTATCGCTTCTCTATAACACAAAAAATAATTTAATTAGTGGTTGATGCTGATAATAATATAAAACATCGAAAATAAACTATGAATTTCGAAAAAATATTTCAAACCATTTTTCTTCAACATATTTACATTATGAATTCCACAGGATTAACCAATGTATATAATAAGAATTTTTTAACCTCCTATATACAAAAGTAAGCAGAGTTGGCAAGAACCGTGGTTGTTTTGGAAAATGCCAAAAACCCGTTTTTTGGGGATGTTTAAACCAGGCTTTTTTGGTTTAAACCAGGCTTTTTTGAATTAGATTTTTTGCTTTATGTATTTATATTACATATCCACAGAAATAAGTTTGTTTCGCCTTGATGTTATTATGCAACAGCGGGGTTATGCCGGAAGAACTCCTGTAAGCTTAAAGAAGTGCGGTCAGTAAATTTCTTAAGTTGAGAATCTCCCGCCCTAGCCATTGGGAAAATCCCGTCATTACTTGAAATGTAAGACAATAACGGGAAAATCCTGTTATTGCTTTGCATGTAAAATTTAAAGGTCAACGTACCATAATCAGTACGCTAAAACTGAGGTATTAAATTACAAATTTAGTACCGGTACGTAGATATCATTGAAAGTCCAATCCAAGTTAATGTTGGAAGCTACGTAGGCAATCGATAAATTTTGCCAATTTCTATCAATATATTTAAGCAATATTGGCTTCTTTATAAAACAACACGCATTTAGGCATGTAGAAATATACAATTTGGTTTGTTTCGTATATTTAGGCTTAACATCCTTACGAAATATCGAGGTTATCAAGGAGAAGACTTTCGCTTAAACTGACATCCGAACCGCTACTTGGGTTACGCATGAAAGAAGGATTGTGGTTCGACCGAGAATTGAACATGGGACACCTTGATTAAAAGGTGAAAGGGAAATAAAACTATTGCAGGTGGTTTGATATCTGGAAACGTTACCATGAAGTTCACACGATTCGCATTTTTCATTCTTTTTATTTTTGTGGTTTAAACCAGTTATTAAAAAAAAAAGTTGGTGTAAACCAGCCAACCCTAAAAGTAAACACTTCTTTTTAAAGAATACACAAATAACTAGCAAAATAGTATGTAGTATTTTTACTTCAAAATATTCCATACCCTCTTTTTGAAACAAAATAAAATTAAAATAAAACATAAGAGAAATACTTAGATTTATATGATACACTTAAAGGCTGCACATCTAGAGCTTTTGGTTCTGTATATTCTTGAAATTCTACAGTTAAGTTTTATAGAACCACCATCACAGTTTACCCAATCCTCAAGTTTTCTGAATTTTTAACAAGAGGGACTCAACATATCATTACGGAACTCCCCCCCCCCCCGCAAAAAAAAAAAGACTACGGAATATATTTAAGTTAAGCTAAATACAACTGCACAACAAACATGACTGAGTGATTAGCTTTTGCGCTTCTATCGGGAAGTCCGGGATTCAACCAGCATTCGACCATTCTGACAAAGCTTTTCTTCATTCCATCTGTGAATGTAGAAATAGTGCGTGTACTGTGAGTTGGGCGACTTCCTTTTTTATTGCTTTTAAATCGTTATTATTACTAATTACCAGCAGTGACGGTTTTGCGAAGGTTAGGGGGGCGGTCTTTCGGACTGAAGCTCGTTCCCCAAAGTTACGGAATGTCTGCAACAAACGAAATATCTATTATTTATGCCTTTACTCATAAACTTTAAGCTCCCGTCAAATAAAAATTACGAATGTTTAAAAAAACTAAACATTAGTAAGAAACCCTTCCCAAAATACTTTTCTAAATCCGCCACTGATTCTCAGTATAAAATGATTTTTAAAGTTGTATCCGGAAAATTATTGCTAAACATATAAACGAAACGAAATATTAGTTATGCCTGTACTCAAACTTCAAGCACTTCCCAAATAAAATTAGGACTTTTTAGGAAACGAAACAATCAGAAAACCCCTCCTAAAGTACTTTTCTAAATCCGCTACTGATTATTTGTATAAATTGGTATTCAAGGTTGTGTCCGGAAAATTATTGCTAAATCACTTCACAGATACAGTATAACAGAAATGTGGAAGTACGGTTTGACGGATATATTGAAAAACGTACGCTTTGACAGATAAATAGAAAAACGGGCAAGTTTAACTTTTGCGCTAGAAGCTAGAGTACTAAAAGCTCTTAGAAATGAAACACGGATGACAAACTAGAGAAGAAAAAATATGTCGATAATTCAAAAGTTAAAATAAAGTTAAATAGCCTCTAAAATTACCCTCAAATACTACATTCTTCATGTTAGCTTTAATTCGTAAAACATGTGCTCCATCCATCTTGATGGTGAATTTCAGAGCGAAATATCGCATTTAGGTCATGAAATTCTTATCTAACTATAGAATATACTATAAGAAAGCTATTTAGATAGAAAAATCATGAAGTTGAAAAAAGCCAAAATTTCCAAAATTCTCGTTTTTTTTCCAAAAAAGCCGGCTTTTTATGTGAAAAAAACCATCGATTCAAAAAAGCCGGCTTTTTTTGCATCTCTAGGTAAAACAAACCAAGGTAACAAAACCCACCTAACGTAATTTTTGTACAACTTATAAGAATTAGCAGATCAGAAAAGCTTTCTTTCCAAAGTTTACAGCGATAAAATTCTAAATTTCACCGATGTGATATGCCTCAAGAGGCACCACTGGCTGCACTCTACCATCTGAATCATATTTCTATCTTTCGATCGGTGCGGCCTTGATAGCGCAATGATTTTAAGTTATTTACATACATAATATCTGCTTCTTACAGGTACATGAAATAATAGTAACTCGTGCGGCACTCCATTACTATTCTGCTTATACACATCGGTGCTAAACGTCTATTTCCAAGTAAATTAAGCCACTATACAACTTTACTCTTATAAAAAAAATCCTTAAACAATAGAATTATTAATTCAGCCTCCTACACTCCCTACGGTGTTCGCAAACGCAACCCACATGTAAGCTCTCTGTACGACTTCCTGTACACTGACTTGATATAGTGGCTCAGCGGTAGCATAGCGGTCTTGTAACCAAGTGATAGCGGTTGAAATCTAAATATGGGGCCTTGTGAATTGTTCTTTTTTTTCCTTTTTGTTTTCCAACACTTAACTAAACAACGTTCAAACATACAAAATAAAAAAAAAAAATCCTATGAGAGTTTTATACGAATTATTGGATAAACAATACTAATATTATGCGATACAATATGACCCTCAACAACCAGGCATTTGTGATTATCTTATTTCAAATATATCTTAAAATAAACTCACTAAATCATTACTTTAAAAAACATATTAAACTTTATATGCAACACATTTTTACTCCATATACACAGCACACTATGCAGATAGTGGACGAAACATTATAGGAACTTCTGGAAGTAGTAACTCTATGTATTAACACGGTCACTTTTAACACGCAATACAGCTTAAATTCTGGTAGGAATAGAGGAATAGACCCACAAAATTCCTGAATTGTGGTTGCTCGGATTTGAAGCCATTCTTCAGCACAACCTCCATCCAGCTCACGTAGGGATAATGGGGCTAGAAATCGACACCTAACCCGGATTGCTAAAACAGCCCGCAGATTCTCGATGATGAAATCTGGAGTCTTGGTGGGGCAAGAAAGATGCTCAAACTTGTTATGTTCAGTAAATCCACGTTCAGACAGGACCAGCGGTATGAATGTAGGCATTTATCATCCTGGAATAAGCATAGCTGTCCTAAAATAAAATCTGCACCATTAGGTGGACGTGGTTAACGAAAAGTACTCGATATTCTTGAACTGATTCGACAAGGGTAGTTACCAAGTACAATGCTACACGAATAAGAACCGAGTACCATAACATGACTTCCAAGACTATAATAATAGAGCCCACATCGTCCACACAGAAACAGCAGAAGCTGAAAACACGTGAGATGTCTGGGTTGGCAACGGTCAGAGAGCCACAGTAAGGTCGCGCTGTTGGTGCTAGTGTGCTAGGGCGAACTCCGTACTACGTGATGAGAAGTAGAATGGCAATGTGCTGTGAAATGAGCAGACGGCGACAGTATAATATGAACGACATCCCTGATTTCCAAAGGATAGACTGTTGCTATTCAATTATTACGAGATGCGAGAGTGACGAATGTGATAAGTGTTGGATGGCGGTCTACAAAATTTAAGGCTAATTTAAGGCAAAATTTAAGGCGAAGACGAACAGGAGTGGGAAGGAAATCTTCTGGGACCAGAACAGTCGTGCAACTGCAGCGAAAATGTCGGAGATACTCAAAGAAGTACCTCCCAGAGTCTGTGTCGACAATCACAACGCCTCGTGAGATACATGAAATGGATATACGGCATCGAGTGGCACGGCGAAACCGCTGATAAGAAACCATAACTCTTTAGAACCAAGTCAATAGTTCCAGTCATGGACCACTGATGACTGGAAACTATGATACGGTTGGGTGAATCATCGCTCACCTTATTTCAAACCATGATCCGCATCTGTGTGGCGGACGCACACAAAAGCTATGATTCGCAATGTTTCCTAACAACGCGTGGAATATGGCGATGGCGGTTACATCGGCTGGAATATCCTGATTTTCAGTAGCTCCTGTGCTGATGCTTATTTTTATCAGTCGCGTCACTGCCGATTATTATGTTGTCACGTTAGAGAATCATATGCATGCTAAGGTCCAGATATTTCCAGGAAATAACGGCATATTGCAGGATGAAAGTTCACCCACTCACACAGCTAGAGATGTTAAAGCGTGGTTTGAGAAACATCGGGATAAAGTTGAACTACCACCCCCTACCAATTCCTGGACTTGAACATTTGTGGTCTGTTTTAGAGATACGATTCCCGGCGGGAGCTCAAGTGGTTCGGATTTCATGTTAAGTTATAGGTCCATGTCTCATATAGTCTCGGTGCAAAAAGGTACGTTAAATTCTCAATCAAATCAAATCAATCCGGTGCAGATTTCCGTCTTCTTTCTCTCTCAGGGAACTGAGTTATGAACTATACGCTGAATGGTATAATATTACACTTCCAACCATTCATGACGTCAGTGATTCCATTCCACGTCGCATTAGATCTGTTCTGAGAACGACAAGTGGTCTAACGAAGGGCGCAAAATTTCAAAGTGAGACTCACTCGCCAATCCAAAAATGATGGTCGCCAGTATCTCTTACGTACAAACTATGAGAGGTCTTCCCCACAGCATTTTGTTTGACATAGAAAGAGATTACATCAGGGCATAAAATTTCAAAACCAGACAATTACATTCAGCATAATCAATTTTGAACTGGACAATTCATATACATGTTATAAAATATATTACCTTAAGACTTCACGTTTGTATAACGCTCTCTCTGCACTGAAGTACCAATTGTCGATTGAAGTTTTTGGATCGAAGTCCTTAATTGAAGGGCCATTAACGGAAATTGTCAGCAAATCATCCAGTGTGTCAGTCTTCAGGGAATTCCTGTAGACCGTCTTAACTCTGTTGAGATTGCTGAAGCTTCTCTCATATGAAGCAATACTCACAGATAAAACTGCACAAAATGTGAGAACTGGAAGCAAATTTTGGGAACCTCATAATGAAGTTTTCAGTATCTGATTCAACGTCAATGAAGGAAACAAAAGTTTATATTCTGCCTACCCTGCTAAGACAAGGTCTACTTTTTACTGTATGCCTATAAGTCTGATTGCAAGTACCTAAAAAGCACTTTCCATGTCCGTTGTGAAGACTTCACATTCTGTGTTTTCTCTCACTCAGTGACAATTATTTTAGTGCGAAACAGAAACTGCACAGCCCTGTGAGTTTAGGCAGAAACCATTCCTACTGAACACTGGTCGCCAGCTTTAAATTTCTAGTTGCCAATGGCGACATGGCGACCGGAAATTTTGCGCCTTGGTCTAAGGTCATATTAATCTTTCTCAGGTGTTTCCACTATTTTGGTAACCATCTGTGTATATACTTGTATATAAATAGAGAAAGACAGACAGAGAGTTTAGTTTTCAGCCCTGTGATTATCCTATACATATTAAAATGCAAATTAATGATAATGAAAAGGAAAGAGAAAATGGAATGGAGCGGGATGAAATGGAATAACTCGTAAGAAAATCTACGGAAATAATGCTCCTCATATCACGGCCTAAAACCGTACAATGCATCATCTTCGAATGCAGCAATAATCATCGCTAGTTTCTGCATTTGATCGTGGAAGATTTGTGACTTATTACGATTGCGGACTATCCTTCCACGACACTGGTGCCTATATTGGACTGAGTACAGTCACGGTGATGTGAATTTGCGACTGTGACTCCACAAAGTCAGTACACAACTGTCAATATAGAACAGTTAAATAAGTTAGCGTTAGAAGTGCCACAATCTAGTTAGGTTTTATCTGTGGACATAGAGTAATGAAGAGTATGTTAGGGACGAACTTAGGTGTTGGATCGCACATATAGGAAGGATAAAATAGCCGTTTTTCTAGAAGTACCAGGGTGTTTCACCCAAAAAGCCGTGATTTTTAGCGGCTACAAAATTTATTTGAATAAGTATAGTAATATTTATATGTAAACACACAGCGAAAAAGGATAAATTTTGTTTTACAATGATTTTTTTTTAAGGTTCCATAGTCCAGTATAATAATGGCGGACCGTAGACTTACGTTGCAGCAGAAGATCTCATTGGTGCCTTGGTTCATTGAATCACGCTCCCTTGTTGGTCTCCAACGACGGTTCCGACTGAAGAATCATTGTGCATGGGCACCATCCACCAAGTCCATATGGCGTTATGTTGATCAGTTGAATAAGACTGGCAATGTTACAGAAGTTCGAAGAGGAAGGGGGCATTCAGATAAACTGTGCGTACAGAACAGCGTATTGCAGTAGTGCGAGCATCTGTTGTGAATAGTCTGACTAAAAAAAAAAAAAAAAAATCTCTGCAACGTTTGTCAGCAGAAAATGCAATATCCGTAATATCATGTTGGCGTATTCTGCGAAAAGATCTGAAACACCCGTTAATTATACAATATATTTATGTGCTAAGTGTTAGACTGTTGTTATAGTGAGAGTTTTAACAGGACGCGGTTTTTCTTAAATACAAAATAAAGGTATTATTCTGATGCGGAAGACAGTTGTCTACCCTGACAATGATAACTTTGGTGTATTTGCTTAATTTATCTCTCAACTGCTTGCTGCTTAATCGTTTTAAAACTACAATAACGGGATGTTGCAGGTAATATATGTACTTTTTTAAAAAAGAAATATGCATAATTTGTTTTAAAGAACATTAGATATTCTCTGTGGGAGCTTAGTGGTCGGATCACACGTCTCACTCACCGCACAGTTGTAACATTCTCTTCAGTTCTGGCAAATTACCCATTTGCAGCAGTTGGCAATAGAAAGTTTATACATATTTGCTTATATTTTTATTATTTTATGTTAATATTCAGAAAAATCATTTAAAAATATATTTCTTTGTAAAACTTTTCTGCAACTGAATTTAAAAAAAAATGTTATATATACGAGGAAAACGGAAGGATCTTGGACAAAATGTCAGTTATAGCATACAGTAGACATTTATTTAGCGTGAAATGTACAAGGTACAAAGGATATAGGTATATATATTCGCTGATTAATTGAATGGTTGTGACCACAAACATGAAATTCAATGATTCAACCAGCCATAAGTCAGTCCATTCATTCATCATAGTCCTCATCGAGATGATTATACTTGCTCACTTGCAAATACGAATAACTTCGCTTAACGGCGTTTTCAACAATATCGCACAAAAATTCAATAACCTTCGATGCTTCTTACAAACTATAATTAAGTCTTATAATAAGTAAATAAATCAAGTAAATAAATACAATACAATACAAAGTGGATATTTGGATATACACGATACCCAACTGGATATTTCATCGTAATTGTTCAAAATATTCCATTACTTAAGCAAAAAGGGAATTTTTTACGGTGAATTATCTGAGAATTGACAACGCCAAATTTTCAGCATGAATTATCTAAGAATTGACTACGCCGAATTTTCAGCATGAATTAGGGGCATTTAAAAGAATTATATATGAAATAATTGTTTTTTCGATTAGATTATTAAATGAGAATTGTTGTCTTAAGTGTTTAATTACAATTTTTTTCTAATATTACTTTTAAACAAATGTTACACATAAACGCAAAGAATTATATGGTGTTTTAATTGCAATTTCACACATGAAATCTTTGAGTTTTACGTCCCACGGTTATGCCGGTTAGGCTAAAGGAGACGATGATGATGAGTAATGAATGAAAAATGGTGGAATGAAGAATGTGGGAGGAAACGGGAGAACCCTGAGAAAACCCACGCACACGGTGTTTGTCCACCACAAAGTTCACTTGGCGGGGGCTGGGATCGAACCCGAGATCCCAAGCACCAGAGGTGAACGCTCTACTACTGAGCTACCACGGCCCCGCAATTTCACACAATTTAGGTACTTTTCGTAATAAGTTTATACGAGGTCTAGCAATAACGCCGTTAAATTCACGCGAGTTTTAAAGTTCTTATAAAATCACAGTAAACGAACTAATATTTGTTTCCATAAAGACCGCCCACAGAACTCGAGGCTGGAAGAAATAACATTCATTTATACATTCCTTTATTTAAGAACATTTGTATTGAGGTTTTCATTTAGTTCAGAACTCAACATGGTTTCTAAATTTACCGTTTCGTTTATTCTTTTGCTGTTTTCATTAAAACTTTTGAGAACTATGAGAAACGTTACGGAGGATCTTAACTGCGTCGAGAACAACTTTATGGTAATCAAGAAAGAAGAAAAACGGAACCAATTTACATTTAATTTTTATTTTGGTATCTCAACTGACACACGTATCAACTACATTACTGCACTTCACAATTTCATTTACTGTCCAAACAAAATCTACTTAGGCCTACATACACACACACACACACACACACACAAAAAAAAAAAAAGAAAAAGAAAAAAAGAAAATAAAAATAAAAAGAAATACTGATTATGCTACATAGCAAACAAACAAATGTTATTTTTGGAAGAAAAAAATTATAATAAATTATCTGATCGTAATTAGTAGAAACCATTTATCACATACACCCCTGCATTGATCAAGTATAACATTCTAGTTTATGTATTTATTTGCTTCGACTCTTCCGGACTTAAGTTATAAGTAAAAAGACGTTAAGAACAAATAATAAAGAAACTAGGTCGACCTGTTTGATAACAATAAGAAATGATATAAAATACAGTGAGCTGATCAGTACGAGACTGTATACCTATTTTTAGGCCACCCTATATTATATATATATAGGCGCGGATCCAAGCGGGATATAGGCGCTATACCCCCCATGACGCTCACGTATACACCGGATAAAATGGGCTTCAATCAGGGTGGAAAAATCATTTTTGTTGATTTTTTGGATTTAAATCAAATCTTTCTCCTCGTATAATACAAGTCGCGAACTGAAGAAAAACATTAGAAATTAGTATTAAAAGTCAATTGTGCCATTTAAGTGAAAGTACTGGGGTTGAATTTTGAATTAATCCCCAATCATTAACTTATTTCACTCCCAAACAATGTTTCTTAACCATGAAGGAAAAAGTAAAGCAACGTCTATCAACATGACTAGAGACCGGATGTTTAGGCACTAAAAACCTGAAAAATAGGCAGGCAAATAGGCACTAAAAATTTAAAAAATAGGCAGTAAAATAGGCACTAAAATGTAACTCGAAATAATGAAGATAAATACTCAATGCCATTAAAAAATAGATTCAAATCATAGATAATGTTCAAAGAATATAGCAACATACTTGTTTGTTAATATCTTCTTTTATTGTATATATAAAAACGAAAAGCTTGTTTATATAAAAGCTTGTTATGCATTCCATACATACTGGGTGAATCTGAAAGATGTGCACATACTTTGGGAGCTGATTCATGACATCAAAAGAAGACAAAAAGTGCTGTTGCATGTTGTCGAATTCTGCGTCGTGTACGAGTAACAGGGGGGCCAACTTGGAATCCAAAATCGAATCCTGACAATTTTAATGAGACATAAAGGTGTTCACATACTTCGGGAGGTGATTCGTGACATCCAAGAGGACTTTTTGTCTTCTTTTCATGTCACGAATCACCTCTCAAAGTATGTGTACATCTTTAGGTTCCGTTCCAATTGTCAGGATTCAATTTTCAATACCAAATTGGCACTCTGTCAGTCGTACAAGGCACGGAATTCGACAAAATACAAGAAAACATTTTGTCTTCTTTTGATATTACTAATCACCTCCCGAAGTATGTGCACATCTTTGAAGTTCACCATGTATATATATATCGTAACGTACCACGTGCTTGTGTTTACAAGCACTTAATATGTGTGTATTATTTATGTTATATAAATTATATATTTTCCCAATGAAGGCTTATTTTGAAGAAAATGCATAGAATAGGCAATATTAGGCACTAAAGCAATCATTTAGGCACTAAAGGTCAAAATAGGCAAAATAGGCAAAATAAAATTGACTTAAATCGAAAGTATAAACCCCCATATAAACTTTAAAACGTTATTTTTGATCATATCTTTAATAATAAAGAATAGGCATTTTGCCTAACATCCGGTCTCTAAACATGACACTTTTCTTTTCACGAAAGTTACTGATATTTGGCAGGGGCATATTAAAAAAAAAAAAAAAAAAAAAAAAAAAAATCGGAACTAGCTAGCGGCACGAAATATATATGAAGTACATAAATTTCACCTAAAATTAAGTAACTAACTCTATGGCCTATGGAACCAGGGGCTTCAATGCCACGTTAACAAAAGCTCTCCATTGACTTCTATCCTTAGACAACTGGATTAAATTTCTACTTTGTATTCCTATTTCTTCAAGATGCATCTTAATATTGTCCTCCCACATGCGCCTATGTCTTCCTAATGATCTTTTTCCGATTGGTTTTCCAGTTAAGACTTTGAAAGCGTTCCTACCTTATTCCATCCTGGCTACATGACCTGACCACCTGAGTCTTCTAGACTTGATGACCTTAACAATGTTTGGTAAACCGTATAAATTATGTAGTTCCTGGTTATGAAGTTTCCTTCGTTCCCGTTCCTCTTGGGTCCGAATATTCGTCTCAGGATCTTGTTCTCAAATACTTTCAGCCTATGCTCTTCCCTCATACAGAGGTTGTTCAGCCTACGTTTGGCCGATTTCGTTCCTTCCCCCTCCCGGGCAGAATGGACTCACCCGACCTGGCTCGTGGCGTCCTACAGTGTTGTGCAGTGGCTTCCTGGGAACGGAGTTGTTTTTCCGCGCGGACGACAATAACGCACAAAACAGGACCATTGTTGTGAGTGTTATGTTAAATTTTTTTCCAAGTGTGTGGGTTTCCGCTCTGTGACCAAAATACCGCCCAAACTAAGCCGGTTTTGGGAAGGCTATGTTGCGGCTCTTTATGACGCCCACTTTAGAGTGTCTGTCATTAGAAAACAGTGCAAGAAGAATGGTTGCAACATCAGTTTAAGTGGAATAAAAAATGTTATTAAAAAGTACAAGGGCAACGAAGCTCCACCATTTGGATCACCAGCGAAGTTGCCTAGGAAGTCGGAATACGCCAAGGAAACTTTGCAAAATGGCAATGCAAGAAAATCCGCCAACACAAAGGTGTATGGTTAATCGTCTTGACGTGTCTTTGGGGACTGTGAGCCGGACGTTACACCATCAACTCAAGCTGGAAAAAGTCATGAAAGCTCGCGGCCATCTTCTCACGAATACCCACCAAAAGTAACGAAAGTGTAAACAATATATATACAGCCGAGGATCCAGGATATGATCAAGAGAGGGGCTAAACCCTTATGATGTTTGAAAAAGGAAAAGTAATGGAAAAGAAATAATAATATTACATCCTGTTAGGATCAAAAAATTTGCTCACATTACAAAGTGACTCTATCATTCTTAACTGAGTATAAAGCAAACTAAGCTCACTCGAGTACCCTTGTTTTTTTTTAATTTAACGTCCCACGATTATGAAAGGGGCCAGAGGCCAATGCTGGACTTAAAGAAGAGCGAGGAAATAAAAGAACCTATGCATATGGTCTTTGTCCATCACAAAGCCCACTTGGCGAGACCTGGGATCGAACCAGGGTCAAAACACGCAAAGGTGAGCGCTCTACCAGAGACCCTTGTTTCTAAGCAACTACCTTGCTCGATAACCGAATCATTTTCTAATTTAAAATATTATACACTACATACTTTATTTAGTAAAAGTATAACCAGTATAAATAAATAAAAAAATGTTCACTGTATAGGCTACTGTGTAACTTGAAATTTAAAATAACTGAAAGAAAGGAACAGGAGGAGTATTTCAAATATCGTCGTTGAAATGCATAATATATGTATCTCAAAAATTGGGATTTTGAGATAACATCAGTAATTATCTGACTTTACGAGAGTTACCGATCGCTGTAAGAATCTTCATTCCTGAGATACTGATTTGGTGAGAAGGCGAAGCGACCAGTAGATCTCTCACAACTATTTTTTGCTTGTTTTTTGTAAGTGAAAGGAGATAATGAAATGCAACTTACCACAATCATAGATAATGTTATTCTACAACAGAAAATATGAACCTGAAGAATTTTTAGTGTTGCCAGAACAACAATTCCCCCAAATCTAAGTTAAAGCGGCGACTAGAGGATCGAACTCAACTGCATTTGATTATGTATCATATTGTTTTGGTATCCTGTGAACTGCTTTTTAAATAACATTATTATTTAATTTTAATAACTGTATAATGAAACTATTTTATTACAAACTATATACAATTATTATCGTAGTTCACAGGGTACTAAAACAAGATGCGGAATCAAATGCAATTGAGTCGCTGCCTTAACTTAGATTTTAGGGGAAATGTTATTCTGGCAACACTGTAATTTCTATGGATGGCAACACTGAAAATTCTTCAAGTTCATATTTTCTGTTCTACAATAACATTATCCATGATTGTGGCAAGTTGCATTTCATTATTTTCTTTCACTTACGAAAAACAAGAAACGGAAAAATTGTAAATTGTGTATTATTTTTAGTACTATCGCAAAAGGGCAATTCTTGAGATACTCCTATTGGTTATTTTAAAGATGATATACGTACCATGAAATCTAGTAATTTTCAAAATACTATGAGATAATGTTACTTTATCATTAACGTGATAATTTTACTATTGTTTCAGATGTCAAATTACGAAATAATTACATATGCAATACAACGTTACTAGCGTTTAACGAAAAATAAATCGGTTGCCAACATTCACAGCAGCCAAGCAGGGGGAAGAAACAATCGACTCTCTATGCCTGTCGTCTGCAAACTTGAGAGATGCACAGGGAGTGATTTACTTCAATCTTTCCCCGTATATATTATATGAGGAACATAATAATGAAAATAAAGGCGTTCAAGTGACACTGGTCCGAAATAACGCTGTTGAAATTAATTGAATATTCGTTTTCAATATTAGAACAACAGTTAGAGTAATTATTCGTTATCCGATTATTATTAATTATTCAAGTAATTATTTGAAGAATCCTTTATTAGCATTTTATAGCAAGTTTGGACATACTGCTACAATTATAAATATACAAAAGCTATCCTTGACTGGAGAGCAAGAAAAAGAGAGAGCTAGAAAACGTTCTCATACAAGATGGAAGGAAGAAAGTAACATGCAAAAATGTTCAAGATAAAGATTTGAGGGTTAAAGTAGGGGAGACCTTAACAAAGCAGCAGATTTACCATTATTTATTATAATACTTTTACATATATACAAATATAAATTGAATTTTCCTTTATTTTTGATTAATTTTAACCCAAAGCAACTTTCTGCACCTCAAAGAAAGCATATGCACTTCACTAAAATCGAAAAAAAAAGTCAGAAAAATTGAAAAAAATGATTGAAGGGCTTTAAAAACCTTCATAAAAAGATATATTAGACCCCTAAACAAATATAGCTGAAGCTTTCCATTTTGTAACATCTTTGAACTCAATATTTATGATAATGCTTATAATAAAAGAGAAAACGTTTCAGTCTGTGAGTAACGCTAATTCCTGACATTTAACAGTCGCTGCTTCGCTACACTCGCTGTCTGCCTGTCTTTATTCGAAAATGGATAGTAATGGTGCTGAACATGAATGTGTTTTACGGTTTAATACTAAGACAAAGGCTGTATTAAAGTGTAAATAAGATTGTATTTATTTATATAAAATTTATAAGTATTTCTTTCACGTCAAGCATAAGTTGGTAAGTATGCAACATGAACAAAGTATGTAAACTAGAGACAGTTAGTTGTTCCGTTTACCTTTCGAACAGTGCAATAATTAACAAGCTTTACTGTCAATCCACATGAAGCATACTATTAACAGGTCGTAACCATATTTAGAGTTTGAGCATCAATATTTGTGTAAGAGCACAGTTTTTAAAAATCTTCTTTATACTTGATTCATACACTGACCGGTGAGACTTCTTAGGGTTCCACAGCTAAACTATTATCTTTTCTTTCTTTCTAAAATATACATTTCTACTTTCCGCAAAGTATTATGACAGACTTGATAGATTTACAGATTTTAGAATTCCTGATTGTTGAAAAGTTAAGTTTTCGAAGTCATCCGATTATATGCAGAGGTTATTTACCGTTTTAACTATCACTGGAAATGATGTTATGCATTTTCTTAGAAGGGGTTTTGATCTGCTTTTACTCCCTCAAATAACATAAATTATTAATGAAGAAAATCGAATTATAGTTTTACTGATTGGTATTCCATAAACGAAATTATTTTATTCACTTGTTAGGAAAAATAATACCAATATTGTTGTTTACATGTGCGTTTACCACTGAATGAAACAGACAAATGCTTAACACGAGAGCAATATGCGATTATTTTGGAAACAACGAAACGAAACTGAGATGTTACAAGATTAGCGTACAACGATAATGTATATCTTATGTACTTTTAAGTATCATTTTTATTTACGGGCAAAATGAGCTATTTAAAAGGGTACAAGCTAAGAAGAAGAAGAAGAAGAAATCGTATAAAGAAATAATTTAAATATTTTGTATTATATTGAGATTTTGTTATCGTTGTTATGACGATTTGTTTACTTGTTTTAAAACATTTAGAATCAGGGCATATGTAACATAGTTCACAACAGAATTAGCGTTACATATTATATGATGCCGGAACCGTGGACTTTGGAGATCAGTTAGAAGTAAAAGTAAACTATCTCTCATCACCACGGATTATTTATTGCTTCGTAATAAAATAAAAATTTACAGAGACCCATAATGAATGTGAATACCGGAATTGAAGAAGTTGATATTCCTGGAAGTGAAACTTCATCAGATGTAGTTAAACTTTTACAACAGCTAGGCCAACAAATGAATTCCATGTCACAACAGATGGATACTAGTTTGGAACGTGACACAAAACATTGATTCCAAATTGAACACCAGATTGGAACAAATGGATTCCAAATTAGACACCAGGTTGGAACAAGTGAAACTACAAATAGGACATGAGTTGGATACCAGATTGGAACAAATGGATTCCAAATTAGACACCAGGTTGGAACAAGTGACACGACAAATAGAACATGAATTGGATTCCAGACTGGAACAGATAAATACCAAATTGGAAGTAACTGACAATAGGATGGAACAGATTGTTCATAGCTTTGCATTGGTGAAAAGTAATGTGGACGTAGTTGAAACCCAAGTCAACGAACATGCTAATCAAATTCGAAGATTACAGGAAGAAATCCATACTATTAAAGAGACCAATGCGGTCATCTGTAATCCTGATCCTGCCTTCAATGCTGTGCGTGATGAATATACGAGACCTGAACCAAGACTCTGTGATGAACACAATAATTCATCCGAAATCTGTTCTGACAAGGAAGATACCATTTCAAATACGGAGAATGAAGAAATGAGGACACCTCCCAGGAATCACATGCACAGAAAACGACATCTAAAGGTGAAATTCAGTGAAATAAGGTCACTAACCAAATTCAGTGGCAGATCAGAAGATATTCCTGCAAATATATTTCTAGAAAAATTTAAGCAAGAGTGCGAGTTAATAGGCATAGGTAAGGCCAATTTTCTTAAGATAATACCGCATATTTTGTTACCACTCTGTTCTGTATGGTTTATGGCAATTAGCGGTAATTTACGTAACTATCCTGATTTCAAATATGCCTTGCTAGCTAATTTCAAAAATGACTTTATGTTAGCACACAGGAATGCTCAGATCCGGAATCGACATTTTGATCCAAAAGTCCATAAAAGCCTTACCGATTTTGTGATCGTCGTGTATAATGATTTGAAACAAATCAATCCCTACCAACAGGAGTCGCGTATTATCGCCTCAGTACGAATATTACTACCGTTTAAGCTTCAGCAAGTATTAATCTCGTCACAATGTATAATTTTCAATCACTTAATTATGATTGTTCAAAATTATGAAAGTCAGGTTAGATTGCAAAGTACAGTAATAGTAATAGAAATCAAGCTAATTATATTCCTGTTCGAAATATACATGTTAGAGAGAATTGTAATCCTAGTACAAGAGATAATGTTAGATTTACTCGTAACGACAATACGACAGAACCTAACTTCAGAAGAAACAGAAATAATAATAGTACCGTTTCTAGAAATAATGTAAATAATCGAGTTAATTACTCACGTACTGCCAGATTCCGTAATAATTACCTAGATGGCAGATATTTTCGAAATAGAAATCAAAGAATTAGTGAAGTAAACAACACACAGGACTGTAATCAAGATTGTGCTATTCAATGTAACCTAATCAAACCTTTTAGTAATGCCACTTAACCTAAATGTAGCTGAAGTGGGTTGGATTAAAGCCACGTTAGCAATGGATTCTCAAGGATATAAAAACAGTAATTTAAACTTAAATGACAATGTTTTAAATCCTTTAAATGATAGCAACTAATAATATATATTTGAAAGTCTTTCTTTTTGTGATACTAATTAGTTTTTGTTTTGTTTCATTTTGAACATTGTTCTGACTTTATTGTAATTCTACTTCGTTCATACTTTGAATTACACCTATGCATCGATACAAATATTGCCTATCAAATTTATGCTATGCCCAAATAAATGAAATACGTTAAGTTATATTTTAATGTACACCAACTTTATTGTTAATATGTATAAATGGCATTGAATTAAATAATTTATTTAGGACCTAAAAATAACCAACAAACGTACCACATTTTGAATATTTCCTTATCGTCGGTAATTTTATAGACTTAAAATAAAATTGATTATGGAATAAATATAAAAATGATATTGAGATAAAATGAAAATATGTTATTTTATGAATTGTAATTTATACATACATACATACACATACATACATACATACATACATACATACACACACACACACACACACACACATATATATATATATATATATATATATATATATATATATATATATATATATGAGGGTTATTCAAAAACTAAGGTAACTATTGTATACGAAATGTCTAACGGTCCAGGATTTTCTTTAATTGTGATCAATGTAAAGAAGTCCCAGTAATTCGAAAGCCATTATACAACGATAATGTATATCTTATGTACTTTTGAGTATCATTTTTATTTACGGGCAAAATGAGCTATTTAAAAGGGCACAAGCTATCAAGAAAAAAAAATCATATAAAGAAATAATTTAAATATTTTGTATTATATTGAGATTTTGTTATCGTTGCTATGACGATTTGTTTACTTGTTTTAATGTCGTTATAGTAACTAGAAAGATAAGATGTAACAAGATAAGATCTTGTGTAATCTGAATGTACACTATTTTTAGGTGTCGAACAAAATATACGTTGAAGAATAATGATATATATATGAAGTGCATTAATGTGTTGAATTATTCCAGATAATCTCGTGTATTGCCTAAACATTTAGAATCAGGGCATATGTAATATAGTTCACGACAGAATTAGCGTCACAAGTATCTATGCTTCTAGTGAAAGTCTCCGATTCAATTTCCAGTGGAAATGCATTAACTTGGATCTGAGTACGTGCACTATACATATACTCTCGGTGGTGAAAAGGAATATTAAAATTCCAATAAACAACGAAATGACATAACGGGCCAATTATTTAAGAGAACGGTAGCAGAAATACCTTTAAATAATTTAAAATAGAAAAAAGAACACTGGTAACTCTATTATAGCAGTTATTCATTACGTTTTTAAAACGTCGAGAAAATTCGAACTTTTAAAACATTTAAAATCCCGGAAATATATGGGCATCCTGAAATATTCTGTACTTTTTGTTTAAGTCCCGAATTTGAACATTTGGTTGTATGTTGCAACGTTATGATTATAGCCGCAAGACAGCGTTTAACTCTATATCTTTGAAATCTTCGATTTTTTTAAAAAATTACAATCTGCAGTAACTTCCCTCTCACAATGAACATAAAAAATTCATCAATAAATATTATTATTAGATAAATGTAAAATACATGTTAAGGTGTTAAAATGAGTATTCTAGTTGGCTTGAAGTATGTCTGTAAGAAGAGATTGTTATTTTATTTTAGAAATCTATTCCAGTCTCTCTCTCTCTCTCTCTTTTTTTTTTTTTAAGTAATATGGAACTTTTACGTTTCTAAGATGAGAAACTTGCAATGATGTAATGGTGTATATACGAGAGATGCCATATATGCTGTATTTTTTAAAACAGTCGAAAGTATACCTGCCACAAATTCTAGCATTACATTAGTGGGAACTTGTAAACCAAGAGTGTTGTTTTTTTTCCTTCAAAATAGTCTGAACTTTAGTAAAAAAAAAAAAAAAAATAACTATGAGTAAGGTGTGAACACAGCCTTCAGCCATACTCTTAAATACATAAATTTTCAAGTGAGATAGATCAGCGCTGTCCAAATGGCGGCCCGCCAAACCATTTTCTGCGGCCCACAAAGCTCTCACGATTCGCAATTGTTATTAGCCCTACTGATATTATTTTCATTCATTCATTTAATGTTTCCACTCTTCTTTCGAAATAACGCATCCATTTAGCGCTTCTGTACTACAAAAAGGCGCGGACATCCACGGCAACACCTTTCCCTACCTAAAAACTGAGTTCGTTCGGAAAAGAGCGTCAATGTTTGATAGCACTTACTTGTGTAAAAGTGCATTTTCTACCATGAAAATTGTGAAGAATCGCTTCAGAAGCTGCCTTGGAGATTATTCTTTTTTACATTTCCTGCGACTCACAACAACAGAAATGAATGTAGATATTCCACCCCTTGTAAACGCTGCTAGTCACCCTCATTTGTCATATTGAATAGGTATATAATATTTAAAATACTTTTTCTATATTTTTCTTTTGTAGATTATTATTATTATTATTATTATTATTATTATTATTATTATTATTATTATTATTATTATAAGCTGCGGCCCTCCACTTTACTAGTAAAGACGGTTATGGCCCTCAGGCTCATTATAATTGGACACCACTGAGATAGATCAAAAAATCTTTTTACACTACAAACCATTAAAAAAATAATCATTAATTATACTGCCTTACATCTCACATTCTTCAAAATGGATGGTGGAAGATATATATATATATATATATATATATATATATATATATATATATATATATATATATATATATATATATATATATATATATATTTTTTTTTTTTTGGGGGGGGGGGCGAATGACTTTATATTTATTTAAACTTTAAACAAAGCAGTAAACCATTTTATATTGAAATATTAACAATACGAAGACTTAACTTTCTTTTTTGAAATTCAAATTAAGAAAATATATTTTTGCACGACCTGCCCACATAGCAAACGAAATACATTAGTTAACAAGGAGTGACATATATGTTATTTAATTAAAAAAAAAAAAAAAAAGAATGCGGCGTATTTGCTTTTGACCTAACGTATACAACGGAAATTCCAAGATCAGAAAGTTTAATAAATGGGTCAGCCCGGTCAAGTTTTATTTTTATTTATTTTTTTTAAACGTAAGAATTGGGCGTGTTTTTTGTTGAGGTGGTGGTAATTTTGGTGGTCGCTGTTGGTGGAGGAACTGGTGTTAGCTCCACCTCTTGGCAATCCATCTTGCAGTACGACGAGGGAATAATAAAAAGGGTTGCACCGGCTTCCAGGAAACGGTGGAAACGAATGCCGTATTAGGAATGCTTCTTTGCGCCACGCCATGTGGTAAGGCACACCCCTCTGCGCAGGAAATTTCGACCCACTGACTGCAAAATAGCGTGGGCGATCTTCACGTCATTTCCATGCCAAAATTACCCCTATTGCACACGGGGATGTAGTACTATTGTCATTATGATTCAAATCTGATTTGTGTAAACCTATTCTGTGTATATATGTACGTAGTTTCAGATGGCACGCAAAACCGTTATTATTATTTTCTTTTTTGAAACTGAGGTAACAAACGTACAATAACAGTACCGGAAAAATTCTCACTGAAATTCTGGACCATAGATATCTCCTATATAATTTCTTTTGACTATTTGTAGCATGACGTACTCAAAATAATAATATTAATAATAATAATAATAATAATAATAATAATAATAATAATAATAATAATAATAATAATAATAATAAATTTAAAAATGGTTAAGCTGTTAATAGCACAAACTTAGCCAATTAAACAAGTATTCTACACGCGAACTTTATTTTTCTGCTGTTGTTGCAAAAATCTGCTGCATTTCAGGTCTTGGTGTTTCCACTGTTACTATGACCTTATGGAGATAACTTCCAGAAAATATTATATACGCCCACTAAATTGTCGTGATATTTATTTAGCCCGTGTAATCTAATCGTAATCATCATGTTTGCGCTTTCACTTTGCACATAATTTTTCGACGTTTGACATACCACCACGAAGAAATTGAGAATCCGTTAGATCAGAAAGTAGCATTTTTTTTTTTTTTAAAGTAAGAATAACTTTTGTTAGTAATCTATGAACCACAATACTCTTGTCCTTCTTGAAAGCAAATTTCTTTTCTTTCCTTGTAAAAATGTTTTGAACATATATTAATACCAGTAAACTTATATTTTTATAGGCGTATTAGTTTCTCTGAATAATTGAATGCTACCAACAATATTTTATACAGTGCATACGATAATAAACTTCATAAAATGTCAGTTCTGGAAGAAAATTAACAACGCTTTCAAACAATGTCACTCTTTAAAATTTACGAGCGTGTGAAATGTAATCCATTTGATTATTATTATTATTATTATTATTGAACTAATGCTTAATCTAAGAGGACCAAAAGGGCAGAACTTAAAGACCACAGTTTCAGAAACATTGCTTTTGAAGTTCGGTCCACAAAGCCAAAAATGAAGGAAATACAAAACTCAACTATTTTTTAAAAATCTGGCTGGAATAGCATTTCGTAAAACGCAACAGCAGGCACGTTTTACTATAGTATTTACAACTGATGTAAAACTTTGTCAATTGGGTAGAGACTCAAAATGTTTTAATGAAAATTTCTATCTGTTAATGTACAATATAAAGGCGTATGTTGTATGTATTTGCCGTTACCAACTACGCGTACATTCTGGATATATATACACAGATCATTTACTCGGTTGCTTATGGTTTTCGATTTTCAGTTCAACGAACGTCAGAATGAGTTTTATCTTTCTGTCCCCGTTATTACAGAATCTTGTATGTATACAATCACCTCAAGAGATGACGAACCGTCTGTCACAGAATGGCTACCAACATAATAGTATTGAACAGAAGGCATCCTCCCACGAGTAAACTTTTGATGGTTGTGAATACATATCTTTTCTCTATTTCGCGTGAACAGATATATATACGCAGCTAAAATATGAATACGTGCATGTCGACTTGACAATCTTATCAGACACCTTGACGCTCATCCTCGAAAGAAAATCGTAATTTCTTTTTTCTTTTTTTCTTTTTTTGGTATTTCCGGTCCCTAAGCACAATGAATCTGCGAAGAAAACATAGCCGGTGGCTGGTGACACCATTGTCTTTCTTCTCTCGCCGACAAGCTGCACTAAGAAAGAAGAAGAAGAAGAAGAAAAAAGATTTGCTGACTCATTTCCATACCTATTGTCTTCATGACAGTGTCTTTTCATTTTCTGTCGGAGTCAAGAGAATATGTAATTTGCTCCTAGTTCGTCCTGAACTTGATTTATTTTCACCCACTTCTGTCAGACCTCCCTACTTAAATTCAAAATAGTTAAAGCTTATCATTTTTTCATAAGTAAACTCATAAAGTTGGTCACATCTGTTCGGAGTATCCCACTTCCAAATTTCTATTCTTCAAATTCAATAGCACAAAAGTTCATATAATTAACCTTTCTGTTCAGTTTTATTTTCGCATACTGTAGCTATCTCGATGTTCAGTGAAAACAAACAAATAAAAATTCTGAATTAAATTTACTTGCGAATCGTTGGTCGCATATATGTTTATTAGAATATAAGCGACCCCATTTTTTTAAACGATATGCTACCTTCTTCAGGATCGCTTACAAGTGGTAGAGATACAAGTACATGGATTTTTACTGATTTTTAAAATGTTGTAAACAATAACAATGGTTAAGGAATTTTGACAATGTAAAGTCCTATTGTCGACTGCTTAATTTCTCAGTTCAAAAAGTACATGTAAGTTGAAGTATACTGTTATCAAAATGGATAAAGGTACTATCGGTAACTAGTAGATACAGTAACTTCCGGTAACTCGAGAAAGATACTTCTAACAAGTTACTGGTTTGGCACCCAATTTTGAGTCTGGTTTGGTGGCTGCATAAATATTTCTGTTGTAATCTTATAGGTGGAGCTTATATCAGGATAATAAATGTATTTTCAAGACCAACATAAATTTTTAGGGAGGTGCATTACATTCGAATAAATACAATTTTAACTACCGCAAACATCTCTCTGCGACTATACATAAAGTAAATTTGAAAGTAATTTTGCACTGGGCAAACACCTTGCGAACAGATTTTCTCAGTACATGTCGATTTCTCCCCATGTCATTAATATGTAATATCATTTATTTGCATTTATCGTTGCCTCGTTAAGTACAAAAAGAAGGACCTTAAACTTCATTTCACTCGATTTCTAAAAGCACTCTACAAGCTTTAATCCCAGTTTTCTGTCTTGTCTCAACTACTGTAAGAGCTGCTTTACATCATACCAGTGGTTCTCAACCTAATTCCTATCACAATCCTCATTTTATCACATCTTCTTGCTAGCAACCCCCTTATAATTTCTGGTTTGTAATAAGGTTGTGTGGGATTTTTAATATACCTATTGCGGAGACCTCATGATATACATCTATTTCTATAATAGCTGAATCCATTAGTGGATACAGTAACTTCCCTAACAGCGAATGGATTAAAACCAAACTTGGTAAGTTTATTCATATTACAAATATCGAATCTGATCCGTCATTTTGTTTTAAAATAGAGGCAATTTGAAGCGTTTAAAATTTCTTAATTTTGGGTCATATGATAAAAAATACAGTGATTTCTAATTTTGGTTTTAAAAACTTTGGATATTTGTTTAAAAAAAAGTTATTGAGTAATTTTAAAAACTTGATAATGTGCGTCACAAAGACTGAATCGGACATTGCTGCACTAGTGAAATCACACCATTTTATCTAGATATCTCATTAGCTTTCAATTTTAATTCTATTTC
Organism: Thermobia domestica; assembly: GCF_964235325.1. NCBI lineage: Eukaryota > Metazoa > Arthropoda > Insecta > Zygentoma > Lepismatidae > Thermobia > Thermobia domestica. The sequence goes on along the minus strand of NC_137458.1, from coordinate 127,389,419 downwards.
AATATGCAGGTTTTGTTGCATTTGTATTTTTCTGGTATTTCAATATGCAGTTCTCATTAGTTTCATATCGAACCTCTTTCATTTAAATTGATTTTTAAACAACTCTGCACATATTGAAAATATTTAGTAGACCTGTTTTTTGTTCTCAACAGTATGAATAAAAATAAAATTATGCCTATCAGAACAAATTCACAATAATATTTAAAAAATATTTTCCGGTATTAGATTCTAATTATATTTATCTCTTCCGCTTCTCTTCGGACCCCCATGAAACCCTCTCGCGACCCCCAGGTTGACGGTTGAGAAAACACTGCATCATACTAATCAGATATTTGAACAGTAGGTAAAGCCTTCGAGACAAGAGCAGAGGCTGTCACATGAAATTGATCTCTCGTCTCGGAAAATGTATCGGTTTCTAATGGAAGAAATCTGTCTCATAAGTATATTCGCGAAGTGTCCCCTCGAGATTCGTGTAAAATTGATTCAAATGCAAAGTTCTCCGTGGACCAATGTATATCGTACTAATTTTAGCGGTCCATATTGGTAATTTGCATTTTTATTGGCCTTCCTAAATCCGGAATTCAATCATACACTCACTGAGAAAAATGATTGGGTTGAAACGTGACCACACGGTATGGTTAAAAAGTTTTAAACCAAATTGGTTTGTCTGGGAACGATGGGTGGTAACTTGCAACCCAACTGCATTAACCGTTGGGTCAACAAAATGGCTATATGTCACTGTAGAATATTTTAAACCAATACTTGGGTCATACCTGGTTAACGGAAGTGCCATGATGCGTGAAACACGTAGTCTAATGGAAGCTGATTTACGTGGACAATTTAGTACTGCAAAAATTCCAATATATGTTTCTTATTTACTGTCTATTTAGTCGAAATTATACAGAGTTATATCTTGACAGAGTACGATTACTATAGCAACGTTAGCCCTGGCCCAATCGGAAGGCTACAGACGAAGAAAATAGCACCGAAGAGAAAAAAACATTGCATCGAAGCCACAATGCACGAGCAGCAGTACTGTTATCTTCTTTCCTTATCTGATTCTTATGCCGTAGCACATAAGAACAACAGATGACACGACTGTTACTCCTGTAACTGTTGTCAGACTATTCACAAGTTTAAAAAAACTATTATTGTGAACAATTACAGAAAACACAAAATGTTATTTGTTAGTTGGCATAAGTGCCAAGTATACTGCTAAAAGCTTTGATATACCACTTACTGGCTATGAGCAATGCAAATACCTGATATGCTCGGAAGGCGAATATCACCCGCGTTGAATATAAACACAAGTAACATGCTTAAGGATTAATCATTTTGTGTTGGGTCACCTTTCTAACCAACTGATGCTTTAACATTAGCCATGGGTTGTCTTAAATCCTGTAACGGTGAATGTGATCTTGACTTTTCTTTAACACATTATTTTCTCATGTTTTAACTCCACCGTGGTCAATTTTACCTCATTGTTGGGTTATTTGCACTCCGTCCCTTCTCCAAGTGACCTCACAATGTGGTCATTTCTTATTCCACGCTTGTTCACTTTCAACTACGCGTTTGGTCAAATGCATAACCGGGTTAATGGAATTTACACTTTGTTGGGTCATGTACACCAAGTTGGGTTAAACATAATAACCGGTTATGCGATTTCACACCAATTGGGTTGTTGGGTTGAACTTCTACATTTAACCACACATTGGGCTGAAATTATTTCAACCCAGTTTAACTAAACGCTTTGATCCTATTTGGGCCGGAGCAGTTTTAGCCACCTAGTTGGGTTACAATATGCACCGATAGGGTCAATTTCAATCCAATCATTTTTCTCAGTGCTATAACACTCCGACACAAAATTGATTTTAGTTTCTTTAGATGTAACTGGACATGAATGTGGGTATATGCAAAACAAGTTGGATCAAGTACCGCTTTTCTGACACGTTACCTACCCCGCCCGCCATATTGGATCCGCCATACTGGATTCAAATTTCGTTTTTTCAAATGGGAGTAGGTGCAAGCGATACATCAAATTCATGTACAATTTTCTTGGAATTTCACTGGTGTAGTGAATTTTACCGTAGGTTGTACCGTTTGGAAGGCATTGCATGTTAAATCCCTCTAGGCACTTCGCGAACAGGCATTAGAGAGTATTATCAGTTACGCTTACGTTTTTGATGTTGACAAATCAAAACAATTTCTAACTGGAAAAATCTCTAGGTATAGACAAAATCTTTACAACATTGGTATCACAATCTTATTACATTTCTGTGAGTGACTGTTACTACTTCCATGCCTATACTCTTACAAGAAAGTATTGCATTACGGTCAAAATCCTACTGTGAATCCAGATAGACCAGATTTTGGCGAAGACTTACCACTTTCGTACTGACGTCTGTGTCTAATGTCAACGATAAATCACGTAGGAGATTAAATACACACACGGGGCCGGTACAACTTTCTATTTTGTTCAATATTCGTGAAGTGCTTCACATTAACACGCAATAGGTTACAAAAGGTACATGCTACGGTAAAACTCACTTCATCAATGAATTTCTGAGAAAATTTTACATGAATTTGATATTTAAGTTGCACCTACTCCTATTTGAAAAACCGATGGCGACCGGGGTGGGTAATATGTCAGAGAAGCGGTACTTGATCCAATTTGTTTTGCATATGCCCATATTTATGTCCAGTTACATCTAGATAACTAAAAGCAATTTTGTGTTCGTGCGTTATAGTAATGTATGATTGAATTCTGGAATACGAAGGCCACCTAAATATGCAAATTACTGGTACGAGTCGCTTAAATTAGTACAATACACATTGGGCTGCAGAGAACTTTACATTTTAATCAATTTTACACGAATTCCGAGGGGACACTTCCCGAATGTACCTTGTTAGAGATAAGAGCTGAGACTATTCTATTTCGATTAAAATGTCGTGAAACTGATGTTTCGTCTCGGAAACTGTATCGGTTTCTGATGGAAGAAATTGTTTCAGTCTCGAATCTCTGCCACGAATACTGTCTCGTCTCATCTCGTGGACAGTGCTAACGGCAGAAAACCAGAGTGGGATCACTCACCAGCTCAATTATCAGAATTTTTCCTAAACTGTTCAATACACAAATGTATGGCGTAGTAACTATACTTTAAAAATATATTCACTTACATTGTAGTCCACAATTTAGAAATTTGCTGGTCTATAAACTAAGGTATTTTCGCCCGGAATTAACTGAAGCCCACGCATAGACGCCCCCACTCTAACATACAGACATAGCCTGTGTGTCCAGTATTAGACTACGTGCATTTCGACAAATATACAGCACGTGAAAAAGCATATTGCTACATCAATATGTTCCTCATATTTTGAATGTGGGCTTTCTATAACGTAATTTCCTTAGCTGACAGTATGACCTAATAAATCAAGCACTTTTTTTAATGTAGTTTCTTGCGTGGGGAGAGACAGACAGCTTGACTTAGCGGTTACGGTGACAGCGATTAAAGTCTCTCTCGTGCATCAACCTTTTTGTCACGCCTGAAAGATGTAAAACAAAACGCAGTTTTTATTCTTTTTCATCCATATATTCAAGTATATTAACCCAGAAAGCACGTCAAAAAATTCTGAAATTAAAGATAATTATCTCGTTGTACTTTTCATCAAACATTATCCAAAGCTATAAAGAGAACATTTCGTGAATCAACATTTGAATTACCCATTCCATGTGTGTATGTGTCACTTTGGACTCTTTTTTAGTTCTTTCAACGATAATGATATGACTACAATAGTTAATTTTTTTTGACACGCTTTATTAAGAAAGCACTAGTGTATAAATAAATACCACAAAGACATTGCCAAGAAAAGATTCACAGTGAATGTCCACAAACGACTTATATTGATTGTGTTATTAGTTGTCTTAGCACTTGTGCTAACTGAAAGTAATTTGTCGCATATATCATATCAGATCATATGACACGTGATGATCACTGTAGAACACTTTATGTTCAACATTAAAACGTTATCTGTATATTATTAACGGTTGCAAATAGGAACTTTTGAGATTCAATTGATTCTTGAAAACTACCGATTATCTACACGTAAAACATAGTATTACAGACATGACTAGATTAGTACTGAAAAAGAAAGAAAAAAGCCAGATATAAATGTGCATTGATTACTTTAGAAATAGTATTTTGCTATTACCGCCAAAAAGTATATGGAAAATTAATAATCTGTTTACAAGTTTCTTTTTTTCCTTTTTAAATAACACGTAACAGTATATTTTCTTAAATTTTTTAATGCGATTTCTCTATTGATTTATTTATTTATTTATTTATTTATTTATTTATTTATTTATTTTTTTTGTATTGTAGGGAAGATCGGGGCTATTTGAGTCAAAATAAGAGCTTGTGAAGTGAATATTTCCTTAACTTTTAAGCTCTCTTGGTTCGTAACTTTCGTAGTACGGTGATTTTGGTTTTTAACTTACTATTGGGGAAAAATTCCTAACTTGGATAAAAGGAAATTTTGTAAAATATTTATTGTTATGTAATTTTCATGTGTAGAATGAAACATACGTATACAATATTTTTTATAACAAAACAAAATAAACGTAAATTACAATAACTCAATAACTCAGAGACCCAAATAGCCTCGAGTTTTCTCAAAGTTTAATTTTCTGTTCTTTTCATTTTTAAATTTATTCCGAATATCGATTTTATAAAGGGATTCTATTTTTTTAAAATATATTTTACAACAATAATTTACTAATATTTTCAAGCCACAGGTAAAATCGTCTATTGCGTTAGTTTTTAGGAAAAGCGATTTCTCTCTTACTATACTCAAAAAGACCCGGTCTCCTCTACATATTTTAGTTTCCAAATGCCTCCATTAACATCTTGTCCACTCATAATATCACAAATGAAATGAAAAATTAGGGTATGTCGAAGGATACGTTAAAAGTGTGCAGCTGTTGTAAATATTCTTAAATATTCTCCTGGTGAATTAAGAAAAAAAGCACTGCTGTTATCTATTTGGTAGAAACAATATATCAGCTGAACTGTCCGTGCTTCGTAGGAGAAGAATAAGTTTATGAGAAATATTTGAACCACCTTCGCCTCTTAGGATATGCATTTCAATGGGAGTGTAATGATAAAAACTCACAAGGTACTCGTACGTCCAGCATAAATTTTGAACCACCTTTTCCAGTTATGATACGTCCTTAAATCAAAGTGAGATGATAAAATCACAGCTCGAAATACGTACTATGTTCCAACACTTAGACATTTTCCTGTGATGCAATCACAAAAAACACATAATATACAGGGTGGCCCACAATTATGTATATGATGTTTCAAAGATTGCGGTATAAAGAAACCAGCAACGTAACTTAAACATGAACACAATACTATTATACTTTTGCTTACAAGAATTTGAATATTTGTTCTCTATGGCTTGGTACACCAAATCGACACATGCCTGGAGACGAAGAGCAACGCTGTCACAAGCAGCCTGACAGAACCTATTGGTAACTGGTATCCTATGGAACTCTTCTGTGATAGCTTCCCGTTGTTCGCCCTAATTGTGCACATGATGTTGATACACTTTGTCCTTTAAAACACCCCATAAAAAAGTCTGTTGGTCTCATATTGGGAGATCGAGTTGGCCACTCCACAGACCCACGTCGACTGATCCAGCGGTTCGGGAATGTTTCGTACAGCCACTCTCGCACTGGTATGGCATAGTGTGGCAGTTCTAAGCCCAGTGACTATTATTCCCAGTCTCATGTTATACAGTGTTGTCATATCGAAACTTTTTTTTGTCCAGAATTACAAATATTATAGTCAGCCAAACATCATATACATAATTATGGGCCATCCTGTAGATTTCAATATGATGTAGAAAATGTAGGAAGTACTTCCATTCCTCCTTAGAACGGGAATTTTCAAAACCGTTGGGACATTTTTCCACTTTTTTCGTGAGGAGCTTACACCGTATATACCAAGTTTCATTTTCCTAAAACTTGACGGACCCGTGAGATACTCAATTTTTGGCATAGGTTTTGACAACTCCCGTCTCTTCTTAAGATATGCATTTTAATCAAAGTGACATGATAAAAACTCAATTCGAGGTAGACGATAAGTTAGCTATATTCAAAAATTCATTTTAAACGGTTCAATCTTTTTGCGTCTGTTTCCAATACACATTACATACATTCTAATTCCATCAAATCTTTTAATAATCTTCTACTTCTATTAGTTCATTAATTATCAGTTTATTTTAGTCTACAAGCTTAACTGCGGGATATATAATACTGAAATATATTATTTTTCATTTACAACTGAATACATTTTAAAAATAATATTTACATTCTTAAAAGGACTAGTGTTGCCCACGAGACAAATTTCTCGTCTCATCTCGATTCTTGAAAACGAGACGAGAGTTGAGACGAAAAGTGTATTTTCCAATTTGAGACGAGACGAGAAATTACTCGAATCTCGTGGGTAATATAGTCACCCAATTCTTACATCTCAACCCTGTTTTAGTGTCACATGATTCACAATATAAGAAGTACAGGGTAGCCCAAAAGTAGGTATACAAAAATCTTTTAAGTTTTACGTCCCACGCTTATGCGGGTTAGGCTAAAGGAGACGGTGATGCTGAAAGATGAATGAAATGTTGAAACGAAGAAAGTGGGAGGAAACGGGAGAACCCAGGGAAAACCGACAAGGAAGGTGTTTGCCCACCACAAAGTCCACACGGCGCGGATCGAACCAGGGATCCCAAACACTGGAGGTGAACACTCTACCACTGAGCCACCGCGCCCCCAAGTATGTATACAGTCCCGTACTGATCAGCTCACTGTATTTCATATCATTTCTTATTGTTATTCACCAGTTTCTTTATTATTTGTCCTTAAAGACTCTTTACTTATACCCTAAGCTTGAACAGCCGAAGCAAATAAACTCATAACCTAGAATGTTATACTTGATCAATGCAAGGATGTTTATACTTTTGGGTCACCCTGTATAAACTGATGGTACAAACACAATGATGGACATTTATCAACGTTTTAAAGATACGCAAGCCATTTCATAATATACTCCAATAGCCTGATATAGTTTAAATGTTAAATCACATTGTTTCGTGGATCTCTGGTGACGCGGAAGGTTTGTGATAGCTTCTAAATGAATTATGAAATCATTGCATAAATTTTGTACAAAACTTACAAAACGAGACGATAAAAGCAATCCAAGAATCTGAAAACCAAGATGAGAAGAGAAAACCTTATTCCTCGTCTCGTCAGGAACACAAGGGACCTTCTTCATTTTTTAAGATTATAAAAGTAAATTATTTTTCTTTACATGTTTATAAAGGACTTTTTAAATTAACCTAAGTCTGTCATGAACAAATTCAATTTAAACCAATCGTAAGCAGAGGTCGAACAACACGGTTTTGCAGAACGCTGATGTTCTTGGAATCAATTAACTGCATTATGAACGGTATTCTTCTATATCAAAAGGTAAGGGGCTGAAGGAGAAACGTAGTGACTGTAAACTTCTAAGTTCGTGGTCATTAATTTACCAGTATATATATATATATATATATATATATATATATATATATATATATATATATATATATATATATATATATATATATATATATATATATATATATATATTCATCAAATTCCTTGGTGTTTGTCCTTTCGTGTAAGCCTAATCTGCTATAGCTGTATTCCGAAACGAAGGCTGTAAACTATTCACTTCTGGCTCATTCAATATTCACAGCTACCACAATATACACATTTCTTCCGGCTGTTTTCACTTTCACCCAGTTTACCTATAGTTGTTGCTTGCATTCGTATCCTCATACCATTCAGTTGGTCGTCGTGAGTGAATTTGGATGACGACTTTATACTAACGGATTTGCAATCATCATACGTTTTACATATACAATGTAATATACTGTCAGTTCTTTTTATTCAAGCACACTTGAAAGATTGAGTGTGGGTATCTCAGGTAATATATGTATAGTTAATTTGGTTTTTGTTGCTAAGTTGATAGATTTAATAAATTTCTTGTTTATTACTGTTGTCATATAATCTATTTGATGTATGGTTGTATTTGTGTGTGGGTGTGTGGTGGGAAAATCATTGCCTCATTTTAAATTATTTCAGTTTCAGTGTCTTGATGGCCACGTTTTATCCCCCCCTCCCCCGTATTTACTAGACTTCCAAACTATGCTATGAATAAGTGTCGGAAGTCTTATAGAACGGCTTTGTCTGTCTGTCCATCTGTCGACAGGTATCAGAGCAAAAATGATAAGAGATGTCGAGATACGTTTTGCGGCCGATTCAGCATCCCAAAAAAAGATTTCATCTCCTCCGTTAACTCTCTATTCAAACTGGAGGCGGCTTAAATTAATTACTTTCGGTTCGTACATTTATCGCCATAAAACGAAAACGGATAACGTTAAATCCGGATTTCGCACCGGCCATGATATCGGGCCACCTCGACCGATCGCCCACCTGAGTGGATAATTGCTGTCCAGCCACTGTCGCACGCTCTGTGAAAGTGGGCTGGGCAGCCATCATACTGGTAAACCATGTCTGTTTTTGTGGCTAGTTGAAACATTCTTTACCAGCATGGCCATTTCTTATCTTGGCTGAAGAGCGTAGGCTGGGTGCTTGCCACAATCAAGGGAGCAATTCGAACAAGATTTGTAATTTCCAAGTGTATTTTCTATTTGTTTAATAGAACTTGGTTATTTTGATTTTTTTTTTTTATTTATTTTTCTACACTGGAAAATTTCTCACGCTCAAGCAAATTTACTAATCAAACTGCAAGTTAGTGTTATGGAGCGCTGTGTCTTTTTTCTTTCTCGAAGTCTTTTGAAAGTTGACGTCATTTTTATCTTTGTAGGAAGGTTATGAACTGAAGTCTCATTTTAGCAATTTGTACGCCAATTGTCGTTATTTTCTTTTGTTATTCGCTTCAATATAAAGGACTTTTTTTTTTTTAAAAAAAAAAAAGTTGATTTGCAATGTATGACTCATTTATCTCTAATTTTATGGTAATTTTGGGCATGTTTTTCGTTTACACTAGTACTTCATTTGTCAGCTATTTAAAAAGTTGTCAATTAGGTGGTCAGAGTGTAGTAGTTCCTTCAACAATTTGCAATTTTTCGTTGTTAAGTTGGCATATTAAAATAAAAACCATAAACCTGCAAATTACGCCAAAACCACTGAGTTGCTACCCCATATCTCATGGGGACAATTTTGTTTCAAATTAGTTGTAGAATAACTCATTCAAGGGATAGGTCGAATTTCCAGTTATTTTATCATAACCGTAATATCCAATTTTAAATTACTTTGGATATGAATTCCCTCGCCCGTCTCAGTTATACTGTTAGTGAAGAAGAGGGTTTCCAAACTTTGGACGTTTGTGATACTGTAGCGTTCTTAGTTTGCAACACTGAATACTAAATACGTTACTGTAAGTTTTCGTTTGACATGGAGATTTGAAATATGTAGTGGTTTTGAAAAATTATAACTTTATATTGGATTGGTAACACGGTCCATCTGGTGATATTTAATATTGCAGAGTATGTCAAACAATAAGACGGGAAAAATAAATTTTATTCGAATCATATTTTCCGATTCGTCATAGATGAAGCTACAAACAATGAAAACTAGTTTCACTAACGCTTCTTCTATTGGAGCCACTACATTTCTTTCCAGGACAAATCTGTCTGCGATAAACAGTGTCAATCTTTTATCTTAAACGTTTTCTCGACTCGTGATTGGTGGCATAGAAGATTGCTCTGAATTCGGTGCGAATCCAGATAATTTAAACGTGGCACTGCAATTATGTGCGGTGGTAATCGTAGTTGTCTACCAAGAGTTTTATCAGTTGCATCTCTCCGTGATCCATGCCTGCGGTAACTTAGAGTCTATCCAATATTTTTTTATTATCTGACACTCACTTCTTTAATTGAGAAAGATATTAATCTAATTGTTAATCAAGAAGTTTGTTTATCACTCGCTTCGTTCGTTTATTTTGTATTATTTTTAGTTCATATTTACACAATTACTTCTTCTCGTGTACCACATCTTCTCCCATACAAATCTTCTTAACCCAACAATACACAAAAACATACAAGTGTTAAATTTGGTGCTTGAGGTAGCCAACGAATGTATCCATCACGCCCCATTAGGAAAGCTTTAGATGAGGGTATAATAACAGGGTCCGATCATAGTGAAAAATCATGCTGCAGAAAATGCAGATAGTTTTGACCCATCATTCATCCTGGTAACACAACGGAGCCAATAATTAGAGCACAAACGACTCCGCACCACACATTCAGTGCAAAACATTTGCAGAATTTGTCTGTATAGTTGCATGTGGATTCTGAAGCATCCATTGATGGACATTTCAGGTATTGTTTACGCTTTGTAAGGAGAATATAGCTTCGTTCGTAAATATAACTTATGGAAATAAATGTCTATCTACCTGCATAAAAATGTTTTTCGAGCAGTAGCCGATGCACATAGAATTGTGCTACACGTGGCAATCCGGCGTATGTTGGTTGTAGGGGTTCTTCGGAACATTTTTTTTAAGTGTCTTCGTTAACGGTATCCGTCAGGGGAGTTCAGCTGACAACGGTACACGTAAAAACATGTTACTAGTATTACGTTATGTCCTATACACAAGAGGAAATATGCGCCGATCAGGTGTTCTGCAGTCAGGGTTCCCTCGTCTATATTCTTTCACTGCACGCGTTTGAACTACCGTTGCAGAAGACATAGACAACGGACTTGTTTGCATATTCGGCATTTGTACACTAGTGCACATTTCGTAACCAACATTTCGTAACATTTTAAACTGTCACTATGACACTTTGTTACTTAACCGTTCAATAGTACGTTCTTTAGGGGTTCTAAGGTTGTTGTAAATTTTCGATTCAAACTGTAAAGCGTAACATAGTCCTAGAACATTTGCTGACTATAACAAGCATCCCTTCATAAAATATTAAGTTTCTTTTCGTAAATGTTATTTTGTTTCCCTTCGTTAATTGTTGGCTCGTAGTACTATCAACTGCGTTGCTATCTGTTGGTGACCAAGAAACACTTTGTATGACAACTTATCAGCCCTTGTTGCTGATACATAGTAGCTCTCCAGAAATGAAAATTAATTGGTCTCAATATTCTTTTATTTCTAACATGTTTAATATAAATTTGATATTACATATTACAATTTACTTTGAGATGAAACAATTCTTCGAATTTTGGAATTTGATGTGCTCGTTCTTCGTGTTATACCGCCGATGGTAGTGGTCAAATTGCGACACAAATTTGAGCATTTACTCCATGTGCTATACCATTAGAGATCGGTTTGGCACACGTCCCGGTTTTGAGGGGTCGTCCAGGTATCCCAGCCAATTGCGTGTTTAGTCCCGAACAACTTCTAGCACCTTTTCCATTGTGGTCTACTGACATTTTAGATTTACCATCTGGCAACCTTTTTAAGTTCTACGAGTTTGTATCTATGGTCGTACATAGAGTCGTCGTGTTGTAGTGTATGTAATAGAGTATTACTAATAGCTGATGTGTCTTTCAGTTGGTTTACAATGCCTAAAGATCGTGTACGTTAATGAGGAGCTGAACAACGAGAATTTCGTTGTGCATATGTCTTGCTGAGTGGCATTAACAATGTTCCAGTTTGGAGCTTTAGAAATCTGGCAACTTTGTAGAGACACTACTCAATTACTCTCATTAGTTTCTAAGATATAAGGGTTCGATACACAAATTTAAAGACAAAAATTTGGAATTAGAAATTTTTTCCGTATAAAGGAGTACTTGAATGTAACTAATGTTATATCTTTTGAAAGTCTCTTTTTTCTTTGATTATCTGCTTTTAAATTATACCAATATCTTCATTGTTATTCGAGATATGGGACTATAATAAAATGTATAGGCCTATGTAAGAACTAGTGATGGGCAAAACCGGTTTTTATAAAAAACCGAAAACCGGTTTCTATAAAAACCGAAACTCGAAAAACCGACATTTCGGTTTTCTCCAAAACCGGTTCGGTTTTCACCGAAACCGGTTTCGGTTTTCTCCAAAACCGCTTCGGTTTTTCACCAAAACCGGTTTCGGTTTTCTCCAGAACCGGTTTCGGTTTTCTCCAAAACCGGTTCGGTTTTCACCGAAACTGTTTTCGGTGAAAAACTTTTCGAAAACACACAAACCTATTTCTGTGGAAATGGATTCGGTTTCCGGAGAACAACGAAACACCATTCTGGTCAGAAATAGAACAAATTTTGAAAAAAAAACCGGAATCGGTTTTGAAGAAAACCGAAACCGGACCAGGTAAAAAACCGAACCGGTTTTGGAGAAAACCGATAACCGTTTCGGTAAAAAAAAACGAACCGGTTTTGAAGAAAACCGAAACCGGTTTCGGTGAAAAACCGAAACCGGTTTTTTGAAAATTTTCAAAAACCGAAAAACCGGTTTTTGTGCCCACCACTAGTAAGAACCTGGTCTTTTCTTTAATATACCGATAGCTCGAAAACAAAACCGAATCGACTCATGGTTCATGTAGACTTTTGCTTGTAATGACCCATACTCTAGCTTTCCAAAATATTGCTCTTCCTCCTGGAACAGTCTATATATAGAGAGACACGATGTTGTTCTCTAAACTAGGAATGTTCCACTTGATACAAACTAATATGTATACAACCAGAACCAATAAATATTTAATATCGAAAGTTGATCCTAGAAAATTTGCATTGCTTTATGAAGATTAGTGCGAGACCATTAAGAGATTATATCAGTTTTCTTCAAGATATCAATGTTTTTACAGTTACGTGAGAGTGGCATTTCTAAGAAACAAACGGTAATAAAGTCCAACCCTTCTTAATGATAATTTCTCCTTTAGCATGACTGAAAAATTCTATTTTGGGGGAGTGTTTATCCATGACAAGAAACACCTCCGAAAGTCTGTTAACAAATAAGATGCTAAAAGTTGTGAGGATGGGAAAAAATCACCACACCGTTAAGATAAAATACAAATTATACATTTTGTAAAATTGAACTAAAAAGTTTAGTTCTTCTGCAAAGAAATTACATTGTAACCAACTACGGCTCGATTCTCAATGAATTACAAGACAAGAGTGGAAGACAAGAACGGAACACGAGCACTGAAGCAATTTCCAGTAGGCTGCTTCTTGTGCCCAAGGTCGCTTCCGCACGTAACGGTAAGTTCACCGAAGTCACTTCATAGGAATTCCCGTCTGGAGCACTACCGGTCCCTTACAATTCACTTATTAACTACTGCAGTAATGAAATTTACAATCGACCTCTCTTTTCGTTCACCGGACATAGGCAAAGTAGAATCTGCTCTCTCCCCCATTGTTTACTCACTATCCATGCATTATAGCACTTTGTGATGGGAGCATATAATGCAAAAGAACATCACTAGCTGATCACTTTCAGATACTTGGCTACCACCATAAATGTTTTAGAGTAGCTTTTACGACAGGAAACACCGTCACGCTTCTGCCTTTGCTGCAAACCTACGCTCGCCCGTGCTTTTCCCACATTTGTCTCAAAACGTTATCGCTTAGGAACAAAAGAGAAATCTAAATCTCTTTTACCTTCCTATTATTTCTTTAAATTAAAAGATCTCATATCTAGAAGCTAATTGTAATATGAATTAGGACCGAAAAAAAGCTTTCGTTATCAATGAATACATATACACGTAGGCTCTATGTCATCTTTTTATTATCTGACCCATTCAAGATTTTCAACGGTACTACTACATTTTATTATAGTCAAGAAGTCTATTAAAAAGACTAGTTTAATTGGAAGTTAATCAAATCCCTTTAAGCCTATATTAAATCTTGTTAATACGTAAAGTTGAAGGGCTTAACTTAGTGCGCAATGCGCTGCAGCTTCAATCTGCTATATAGTTCGAGCCTGGATTAGTGCTACTAGGGTTAGTACGCTGAAGCCTAGGGCACCATAGAATCTAGGGGTGGCATTTTTGGCCCCCTGTTTGTATATAGAATTAATTTATTGTACTAAAAATTTCGGTCCGAACCCAGGGGACACTTTTCTTCCTCTTCTTCGTACCTGTCAAGTAAGTGTTCCTTCCAGATCGAGTAGCTCCCTCACCCCTTACATAAGGGCATATAATCTCTTATCTTTTCTTGCCCCAGGCGATAGTTCTAATATATTCTAATCTCGGGAACACAATTAAAATTGGAATTTACGGAGAAGCTTTGGAAAAGGCAACAAATTACTAAGTTAGATTTGAAGAATATGGATAATTAAGCAGTCTTACTGAAAAATGAAAGTAAGACCGGAGAAACATGCACATAAATTCCACAGTCAGAAAAGCTAGGTTTCCACTCACTTAACGTCAATATTCAGGTAATCTGAAACCCGAAATAGCGCTGTAAAAAGTGTTGCCTAACATTTTAGGATTCATACATTTCCAGAAATTCTTGCCTCTTTTTATTGCGGTCGAGATAAGTACTTTTCATGAAATAGAAAACGCAAAAACACACACAACACATTATTATTTTAATTTCTGCAAATGTTCAATCCATTTGACAATATATAGTGCTGTACAACTGTCTCTTAACTCTTAAATTGTCCGTCTTTTGATGTTCTTTATTTGAGTGGACAGGATGCCACGAGTATTTTCTTACATTTACAACATTCCGATATGAATGTTCTCTTTCCTTTTCCGAAACACTACTCGTATGCCTAGCTTTTCATACCACTTTTACAGGATTTTACAGTTTAAATATTTAAGTTTGATGCTGTAAAGAAAATAGCTACTCTAACTTGTTCTTCTAATCTACTGCCTCGTTACGCTAGGCAACTGAATTAGAAGGTACTTTTGGACAAAACACTACTACACATACCCACATATTAATACATGCATAAGTTTAAGAGGCTCAAACTCCATTTGCATCTTGTTAGTTACTGCTTACCAAATTTCTTTAGCCATTGCATCATATTTGATTATATATGTATATATATATATATATATATATATATATATATATATATATATATATATATATATATATATATATATACTATGTGATCAAAAGTATCCGGACACCCCCAAAAACATACGTTTCTCATAGTAGGTGCATTGTGCTGCCACCTACTGCCGGGTACTCATTATCAGTGACCTCAGTAGTCATTAGACATCGTGAGAAAGCAGAATGGGGCGCTCCGCGGAACTCAAGGACTTCGAACGTGGTCAGGTGATTGGGTGTCACTTGTGTTAGAAGACTGTACGCGAGATTTCCACACTCCTAAACATTCCTAGGTCCACTGTGTCTGATGTGATAGTGAAGTGGAAACGTGAAGGAACACGTACAGCACAAAAGCGTACAGGCCGACCTCGTCTGTTGACTGACAGAGACCGCCGACAGTTGAAGAGGGTCGTAAAGTGTAATAGGCAGACATTTATCCAGACAATCACACAGGAATTTCAAACTGCATCAGGATCCACTTCAAGTACTATGACAGTTAGGCGTGAGGTGAGAAAACTTTGATTTCATGGTCGAGCGGCTGCTTATAAGCCACACATCACGCAGGTAAATACGCCTCGCTTGGTGTAAGGAGCGTAAACATTGGACGATTGAACAGTGGAAAAACGTTGTGTGGAATGACGAATCACGGTACCCAATGTTGCGATCCGATGGCAGGGTGTGGGTATGGCGAATGCCCGGTAAACGTCATCTGTCAGCGTGTGTAGTGCCAACAGTAAAATGCGGAGGTGGTGGTGTTATGGTGTGGTCATGTTTTTCTTGGAGGAGTCTTGCACCCCTTGCTGTTTTGCGTGCCACTTTCAGAGCATAGGTCTACATTGATGTTTTAAGCACCTTCTTGCTTCCCACTGTTGAAGAGCAATTCGGGGATGGCGATTGCATCTTTCAACACGATCGAGCGCCTGTTCATACTGCATGACCTGTGGCGGAGTGGTTAGACGACCACAACACCCCTGTAATGGCCTGGCCTGCAGAGAGTCCTGACTTGAATCGTATAAAACACTTTTGGGATGTTTTGGAACGCCGACTTCGTACCAGGCCTCACCGACCTACATCAATACCTCTCCTCAGTTCGTCACTCCGCATAGTGGAACGAAAACGCAAAAAGCTGGCCAAAATATAACTATATTCAAATTGAATGAAATTTAGTATTAAGGGGTTATTGAGGTTGCTGATTACGATTCTGCAACTGAAATTGAAAAAAAAAAAACAAAAAACAAAAAAAAACAAAACAAAATGACGGATTCAAAATGGCGGAATAAAATTTTCAAAAGTCGAAAAAGTCGTAGAAATGTTCTCAAAAGTGGCGATAAAGGGGTTATTGAGGTTGCTGATTACGATTCTGCAACTAAAGTTTTAAAAAAAATGGCGGAGTAAAATATGCAAAATGTCGCAAAAGTCACTGTAAAATAAAGAAACGATAATTAATGTCAACATACGTCGTAATTTTCACAATGTATCTTTAACAACATTCACTTTTTTCACATATTTTGATGAACAATTACTTGCTACTTACGTTCTTATTTATTAGAAATGTATTATTACTTAAATGACACAAATTATTGGTATTTGATTCGGTTATGATAACTGCAACGGCTTGTCACTGTAACGTTAAATGAACAATAATTAACATCAACACGCTTCGTAATTTTCACAATATGTTTTCCTAAAATTCACATATATATTTCATATATAATATAATTCATTACCCAAGTACTTGTTACTTACATTCTTATTGATCACAAATGTTTTCTAATGTTAATGACACAATTAATAAAAATTGCTGTGCACTAGTGAAGACTGGGCAACGAATGATCTGTAATGTTTCACTTATTTTCATAATACCACGTAAAGGTCGCAACCTTCGTCATTTATAAATGTTTACAAGTGCATTCATTTTTAATTGCATATTTACATTTACGTGACCTTATTTGTTCTTTCAAGGGACATACATCCTTTCACCTCACTTTGCACTCATAACGTCCGCAGCATGCTTCGCATCCTTTGGGGAATCCCTTGCGCTCGCCTTGTACACATCTAATCTTAGTATCTTTGGATAGTCCATGTTGAGAGTCTGTGTGGGCCGCCTAACACCACCCTTCTATCTCTTGTCGTTTTGCCAGAATTAGCCTTCAAAGTTCATTTTCCCACCCTTTTGGACGTCCGTAACTCGGTTAGGAGGCCGAGATGGACATTGTGTTACATATATATTTTTACTTGTTTTCATCTGTAGAATCACCTCCCAAGCGTTGTAAACAACCTTTCTTTACACCCTGTATTATATATATATATATATATATATATATATATATATATATATATATATATATATATATATATATATATATATATATATATATATATATATATATATATATTGGTATGCATTCCTCTCACATTTATAATTCAGAAAATACGTGAACTATTTATATAATATATTCACTTTGTTTTCTTCTTGTAACAAATATTATTATACTATTACATTTTTGAAACAGTTTCTTATCCTCTAATATTAAAACGTTATAGTCATTTTCTATACCTGTCTCAAATTACCATTTCATGTTTTTATACAAAGTCTATTCTCTTTCTGAGATTTGTCAATCAGAAGGGAGAATTGTCTGAAAACCCATCCTGTATAACCGCCTCTTCTTTTTATAACCTTCGACAGCTTCCTGTTACACCACCAAGTACTTAAATCGTCTGTCATATCCGATTATATCAGGGAAGTAAGAACGAGTCTAAACTGATTAAACCACCGTTGTTTCATAGTCTACCCAAGTGATCGCTATATCCGTTTATATCTACAGTTCATCTTTTACCTACTGTACGACAAGGCGTTAAGAAAAAAAAGTGAATTACCATTTTGTCTTTTAGATGTTTACTATTACAGTGAAACCTGTCTATGTTGGCCACCATCGGTTCCATCGAAAAGTGGCCAACTTAGACAGGTGGCCAACTTACAGAAAATAAGTGTGATTTGTGTATTTTTAGAATAGGATTTCTAGTATTACTTGATTGTAAAATTTTAATAATCAGTGGCACGACAGCTACTTATAAATAATGTATATAGAATAATCATAAAAATATACAGTACTAGAAAATATTACTATAGTATGTTTAATATATGTGCATACCTTTCTCTTCTTGAAAACTAGTCTGGTGCATTGGATTATTCGGATTGAAACACAATAACACAAACAACCATGAAAAAGAAGCGTATGTACGCAGTTTATTGAAATTGATATTATAGCACACTGAGTTATTCAGATTGAAAACAAGAAAAGCTAAGTTATAAATTGAGAAATTCATATGCAATTTATATGACTTATTTTTAGTTGTTACTGAATGGTAGTTCATTCTAGACGTATTTGTTTTATTCTTTTTGGCAGATATGCACATTCTAATATTGTATTTAACTACCTCTTGTTAATGAGCTAGAAGTGTTTCCCTGGGAGCCAAAGATGTTTTGAGAAAATCTTGGCATTGATATCTCAAACACTCCGCTATCTTTTGACAAGCCGACAGGTGCCAATAGTTGACAATTGAGATGGTTAGTTTTAACCTTCAGAATTTTCCGGAATTACTAAAGCTCACCACTGATGAGAGGAGTTGATACATATGATTTTACCAAAACAGACAGGGTAAACAAATACGTACAACCATTTCCTGAATTCCTGTAGTGTTTTTTCTTATATTCACACCTTCCTTCACCACCCCTTTATGAGGGTAATGTTCTGGCCATTGACCTCCAAGAACAAATCGTGCGAATCTATGCTTCTTTGTGTCCAGTCACAAATACATAACATCTGCTTCTCATATGGGAATTCGAAAGAGTTAAGAAAAAATAACAAAACTGTATTTTGCGTGGCCAAGATACACAGGTAAATTTATCATTATCACCATAGGGTAAACATTGCTTCAGTGTGGCCAAATTCCAAGATAGACAGGTGGCCAACTTATAGGGTAGTAAGTAACGAATGTCTTATGGGAAAATGCAGGTTCAAGACGAACTAGGCCAAGATAAGCAGGTGGCCAACTTAGAGAGGTGGCCAAGTTGACAGGTTTCACTGTATCTTACACTTCGGGCCACGGCCGCGGTGGCTCAGTGGTAGAGCGTTCACCTCTGGTGCTTGAGGTCTCGGGTTCGATCCCAGCCCCCGCCAAGTGAACTTTGTGGTGGACAAACGCCGTGTGCGTGGGTTTTCTCGGGGTTCTCCCACTTTCTTCATTCCACCATTTTATTCATCAGTCATCATCACCGTCTCATTTAGCCTAATCGGCATAACCCTGGGACGTAAAACTCAAAGATTTCATGTATTATCACACTGTCAATGTCGCTAATGAGGACTTCAAAGCAGTTTCTTTCATATTGGCATACGTTTTATTTGGTTTTGAAGTTTAACGTCTCTTTTGAGCAAAGAGGCTATATGCGATATGGACCTAGAGTTTAGGGTAAAATCCCAACTAACATGAGTTCAATGCTCTCTCACCAGGAATCGAACCTAAAGCCCGTGTATCAAAGACACGCACGCGCTAGAACAGTAGTGACGGTCCATTAATATATTGTTGTTACTCCACAACAAGAATGTGTGATTTTTTTTTTTCAAATTCGTAGTCGCGATTTTAAAGCAGGGTGTCTATTAAAATTCCAAAATGAAATTTCGTGACCTTTTCTTTACCAAATCATAAAATTTTCTAACATTTTCAAGAGCAAATTTGTGTGCGAATTAGGCCGAATTTTCATCCATGCGATATAAACGTATTTTGCTTGCGATTTGGTAGCGTCTAAAGCCGACCATAGACATTTTTGGTGGTAATTTTGACGTTTTATAGAACAAAAGTTTTCAATCTTGCACAGTTAAAAAAAATCGTGACCCAAAAGTTAAATTTCGTGACTTTCATGACCGTTTTCTGATTTCGTGACTTTTTCGTGACATTCGTGATCGATAAACACCCTGTAACTCGTAAAAACAGAGACTATCGGTGTAGAGTTGTATTTACAGGCGTGTTCAAATTATTAGACTCAACATTCAGTTTCTGAATATTTTACTGTTCTTACAATATTACGTGAGAAAATACGTTCGAACTTAGTCCAAGTTACTACTTTGTAACTCTGTAGTGAATGTGTGGCATATGCTTTTCAATATCAATAGGACAAATGCGTACGTAACATTCAAATATAATTACTATAAAGTGTGTATCCAAATTGGAAACAAAAAATGAAATGGAATACTTACAAGAAAATTATCTCTCACACAAAGATTACTATTTCTTATGAAATCCCTTATTCTTTATTAAGTCTTTTATCCATTGTGGCATCCTATGTACGAATTTAGCACATTTGAAATTTGGTTCTAATGTGCTTCCTCTCTAGCGGGTTCATATCAGGACTAGTGCCTGGCCACGGAAGAACAAGCCAGGTGGCCTGTTGTCCTCGAAGAACTTTGTCACAGCTTTGGCCCGGTGGCATGGAGCTCCACCATGCATAAAGATGAACTGTACGTCATCAAACCAGAGTGCAGTCTGGAAAAGCAGTTCTTCTTGAAGAACTTGTAGGTATTGGTCGTGCTTCATTGTTCTCTCTACTATATACAGTCTTCCAGGCCCAAAAACAGAGATCACACTCCAGACCATGACTGAAGTAGGATGCTTCACGGTTTATTAAAGACATTCCAACTTGAATTCCTCCCAGGTCAACGTCGCAGATATTGTGAACCATCAGACACAAAGATACATGATTCATCACTGAAACATACTATCCTCCAACCGTCAGCACTCCAATATTCTAGGCCTCGAAGTATACGTCAATCAAGCTTTCTTGTTACTATACTAGCAAGACGATAGTACGCAATAAGATTACTGAAATATAGCAAAAATTTTTATTAACTCTCAAAAATTTCTGTTTGACTAAAATGCTGTCCAAATATGAGGCATATATCAATCAACAAATAGCACGGAACTAAACGAATTCTTATGGTATCATATCATTCGTTGTCAATAATTCTGCTGGAAGTATTTAGTAATGATGTCATACTTTAGGAGGTGTTTTGTTCATAAAATCCCTTTTGGACATTGAAAACATGTTTGGGAAGAGGAAACAATTTACGTAGAGGTCTGAATTTGTGAGTGCATGTAGTACGTGGTCATAAGTTAATATACAAAAATTTACAGAACTATAGCTGCTCTCAAAGGCCTGAAAAAATCGTAAAGTTGAGGAATTATGCCAATTTAGCATATTTCACTGTCCAATATCTCCAATGGGCCTGGATAAAAAAAATGAAATTTTGGGAATAGTTAATCCTTTAGTATACCATAACACACACAAAAAGCGCGTTTTGTGTTTTTCAGCAGAAGGGGGTCAAAGTACTAACAAACAACGTACAGAACAAGGCAGGATCAGATCCGACTCAAACTTCGCCTAGAGGACATATAATAGAAAAGAAGAAAAAATGCCAAATTTTAGCGGCTCCCATCGAGAAACACCGGAGATATGCTCCACAACATAACGCACCCCGCGACAATATGGTATAAGGTAAACGTCGCAAGATACCCATTTATGTCGAAAACGGAAAGGATGGGCAGCACTAAAATGATATCAAGATATTTGATATGCTATAACACTGACTTGGCGCCCATCTTGAAAGCCGCGATCTTGGGTATAGCGTGAGGTATTGAAATGAGAAGCGGGGTGTATGATATATCAATGTAAGGTAAGGCAAAAGGAAAACCAATAATGTAACCGCGAAAAACATGTGTAATGGTGTGGACGGGGCGAAGTGTGGAAAACTCGAGCAAAACAAACGTTCGAAGGACAGAATAACAGGGCAAGACCTCCACGACAATGGTACGCGACAAGTAACTACAACAGTGTCTGTGCATGGAAGTGCATCCGCCTTGACAGATTATGCCTTTCGAGGATATTGGGATTAAGTTTGATACAGTGAAAACAATAGTTACAACACTCGATACGAGCTCTCGTTTGGAGACTACATAAACTACAAAGGATTATCTCTTATGGCAGGGGTGCCCACAAGGGGGGCTATGACGCAAACTGCGTCATTGAAATATTTGGGGGGGTTAAAATCTATATAAATATGTTTGATGAGGGGGGGTAAAATTAATCGAAAAGAAGATTTTTTCACGGAAGAACACCTACGGATAGACAATTGGGGGGGGGTGCGTCATAGACATAAGGGGGGGTGGGCACCACTGTCTTATGGAATAGTAATTCGGCAGCTCGCTCTGGAGTGTAGAAGATATCATCTTGGATTGGTGATCAAAAGCACGACCTACCTGGGATTGAAGCCCAAGGACATTTCGGCCTACGTTTGTGTAAACAACACTATCTGAAGCGAAGTGTGTACGAATGAGGAAGCCTAGCCATTTTCTAGCTTACATTTCTTTACGAATATTTATTTTCCTTTGCGCGGTTTGCTACATTGTTTCGCGATGGACAAGCGCATAGGTGCCCCGAAGAAAATCAAAACATTCCAGAGGAATATAATGAGTAACAGACTTAGTGTGTTAGCTTCAGTCGCTACAGAAATGAACTCTGAAGGATATTAGTCAACAATACAGCTTTCAAGAAGAAAGTAATTGATATATTTGATGAGAAAAAAACTGACATTTGGAATTAATTTACAAGGTGATATAAGTAATGCAGATATTATTATTATTATAGTAATAGAGTTTGGTTTGGTTTATTATTATTATTTGGAATAGTATAGGTATAACATTGGCAAACAAAATTGAGTCAGTACAAAAATGTTTTATTAGGTTACTCTGCCATAAAATGAATAGAGATTACTACTCATGTAGTTATGAATACTGGTGTCAATTTTGGGGATTGCAGGCATTGAGAGACAGGAGAAAACTTATTGAAAGAGAGTTTATTAAATAGCTATCATAGTGAATATTGCTTGCATAATATAGGTATAAGGGTACCAATGTATAATACAAGAAATAGATCAACTTTAGTTCCTTTGAATCCGAAATTTTTAATTTTAAGAAGATTGACTAATTCTTTTAATTTAGTTTAATTTATTTTTTTTATCAGTATAAAAGCATGAATTTTAGAGCTTGACGAATATTATTTTTAGTATTTATGACGACTATTTTGAGACTAAAAAAATATTTGGTGTTAATTTGGCAAGGAATTATTAATCCAATATTATTTTACTTTATTTTATCATTATGTTTTATTACGTAGCTTACATTGTATGTAATGCGTGTTTATCTTGTCTGATAAAGTGCTGTATTTTTGCCGTTAGGCTGTTCATTGCACAGAAATAAACATTATTATTATTATTATTATTATTATTACTATTATAACATTGGGCCTACCCTGTTGAAACTATCACCCTTCGCCACTGGTAATGAATACATTGGTTCTCAGGCTAACAACCAGGCAAATTCAACGTTGTGCAACGCTGAATATACCTAGTTGTTAGCCCAAAAACTACTGCACTGGAGTAATGCCATAATAGGAAAGGAAAGTAACAATAATTTTAAAAAGTTTTCCACCCATAGTTTACATCGTTTTAAACAATACTGCTATCTCAATACATGCTTTTCACGTTTCAGGGACAATTTGAGATATTTGCTGTAAACTAAATTGATATTTTTTTCGGCTCTTGGAATCTTATAAAAACCAGTCCTTCTACGTGATACTTATCTATAAAGAGTTCAAAATAATCCTTTAAAAATTACAATGCGCAGTGGTAATACGCAGTGGTAAAAACGCTACTCGTCGAAAACAGTAATCCTAGTACCTCAATTCAATTGTAGCACGGAAAATGTGTTTAACATAACCTTGTATTTAAGCCTATAAATGATATATATATATATATATCTATGAATTTCAGGAAGAAAAGGAATCAAATATCACCACTATCACTTCCTTCTTTTCATATTTTCACACGTAGATCAAGAAGTTTCTGTGAAAAGGCGTAACACACTACAACGGCAAAAACTGGAAAGGGCAGTTTTTTCCTTCTCTCTCTCTCTCTTTGAACTACGTTATATAATTACTCGCTTGCATTTCACGCCATGGAAAAGTTCTGCCGTAACCCTTCCCTCCCGCCAGATTTCATTGTCCTTCACGAGTCTCACTTCGATGCATTTCGTTATGCATTACTATTATTGTGGTGAGCGCATTTGTGCAATAACGTTTTTTCTTCTTTCTTTCTTAAATTTATTTATTCATTTTATCTTTCTGGTTTCCAGTGGATCTTATATAGAACTGTGGCGCCACCAAAAGAGATTACGTTTGAAAGCCCAGCTCCTGTCATGGGTATCCACAAAACTCTTGTCACGTAGTGTGATCAATGCAGAAAAGTCTAGTGATTCCCGGAATCCATAATTTGCGTGCGCCAATAGGAGGAAACCAAAAGAAACTAACATCATCACGGAAACCCTTGGGCTGCATGATACTATTTTTATTGTTATTTTTATTATTATTATTGCTTCAAGGTGTGGACTAGAAAGTGCACTTACCCACCTGCACTTGTGAATGCACTACCACTGCATAATGCGCCACTTGCATAAAGATGGGGGAAAAAATCAGAAGAAAGATCAAGATAAAGAAGGAAAAAAAGTGAAGTACAAATAAATTGCATGCGTTCCACAGCACAGCACAGACCTTAACTCGTATCCTGTTCCATCTATCAAATGGAAAACTTCTCAGTACATTCTCATTGCACTATTTGCATACTGTTCTCTCTCTCTCTCTCTCTCTCTCTTTTTTTTTTAAGTAAAAGTACTCGTACAACAAATTGTGTGATATTATTTCAAATAATTAGGAGCAATCAAGTTTCGTGCTTATACTATGAACTATAAAAGTGTATACTCTCTGTTAACTTTTCTCTTAACGGTGTTGTACAGAAGATTGATCCACTTGTATGTGTCCGATTTTGACATCTGACCTCCATCGGCTGCCCTCGATGTGAACACCATGTGTTTTGGCAAAAGCCCTGCACCGTAACCTCCATTACAGGAGATTCCGTTGAAGTGCAGGAACGGGAATCTTGAGCCACTCCTCCTGGCAGGGGTAGATATTGTTTATCAATTGGTATGAGGATATGTTGCTGATAAAATGTGGAGTTGGTTTTCCACTTTTTGGGTACCTCCCAAATCGTTAACTTGCCTTCATAGTAGTGTCTCGCGGCAATCAGAAATCCCTATGAGAAACTTGCTTTCGTATGAAGTCAGAACGGATTTTGCGTCTCGTGGGGTGTACGTTACGGCTCGAATTTTCCCACAATCTGATAGATAAATCCATGCTTCATAGTGTTGACAAGAAACTTTCACTTTTCCCTGGATAGATTGCATTTGTAGAGGTGCCTGCAGTGCTCTTTTTCTCCCTCCAATGGGTCGCAGGCTCGCAGTATGGACATGTCCATGACTTTTAAACATTATCAGGAGGTTTAATTTGCCACGCAGGTTGCGGTTTACAGTTGACCGTGCTACATGCAATCGTCTTGCTATCATATGTTGTGTAGGAGAGTTTTCCTTCAAGGCCATTCGGCGCAACTTCCGAGCTTCAGGTGAAGTCACTACAGTACATGGTCGCTCTCTATTCCCCTTACTGGGTAAACGAAGTGTTGGAACTTTGTAGCGTTTACTTGATTAAGTATGCTCTTGATGGTGGTTGACCCCAATCACACAGCCATTTTATATGCACTGTTTCTGAATCCAAGCCACGGGAAACTTAGCGTGGAAAAGTGCTACGAAATAACGTTCTCAAAACTGGTTCACCTTGGGAGCCATGATGCACACACACACAAACCTGGTGTGATTCTTGACGCTTTTCGTTTACTCTTGCTGTTTGAATCATTTAGATCGGTCGACTCTAAGTAGGAGTGAAAGTTTAAAATCGGACACATATAGACGGATCAACCTTCTGTATACCTGCGTCATTTTCGTATTATTAACCCACTGGTTTATATGGAGAATTCTCTGAAACTTTAATGATTTTATTTTACTGATCTTGTATTTCATTTAGTGTTTCAGCGGTAAGACCTAGCAAGAAATCACGGGAATTTGTAGGCACATCTTCAACACAACCTACCGCGGGATCTTCCAATTTCAACTTGCAAGCTTCGAAATCATCAGATGCAAAAGAAGAATGTCACTACAACAAACAATGGGAAGAAAAGTACAATTGTCTGGGGTATAGTGAAGAAAATGGAGGTGCGTTTTACACAGGTGAGAGGCATGTTCATAACTGCTCCTTTTACATCTTTCAGAAACGATTTGAAAAAAAAAAAAAATATGGAAAATTAGAGAAACATGAACAATCTTCAGTTCACACTGTACGTGTAGAAATGGAAAACCTCAACAGACAGGCTACAAAGAAACCCGTTCATGCTTAATATAGTCAACAGAGTGAAAGTAAAAAAGTGTTACACAGAAAAGGTTTGAAAATATTTTGCAGAGGCTTGCAGTTTTTGAAGAAGGAAGAAATAGCTTCCACTACTAAATACAAAAGTATCATTGAAAGTATTCTGGATCAAATGAGTGATGAATTTTAAAGTGTGGAGAGAAGTTCTGAGTAATAGATCGAATTACAGCAGCAAGGACGCAGTATTTCAATTGCTAGTGCGTTTGGAAAAATATTAAGGAAAGAACTAAAGAAAACGTTCAAAAATATGAAGTTCTCTAAAAGGTAAAAGGATCTTTTCAAGTTATGAAAGGCATTTACAAGCTGTTTAGCAAGTTGCTTTAAAAAGAGAATATTTTGACGATATTCAAGGAATAACCAATGACCAGGTCCAGAATGTATTGAAGATGGTTGTCGCGTTACAGAATAATCAACACTGTCTACATTAGCTTGAAGTCAATAGTAAGCCTTGTGAGCTATATCCATAATAAAAGGAACAGATCATCAGTGGCAGGAGGCATCTTGCTAGAGATCAAAAATCAAAGTTTCATCATTACCTGCAACTTAATTAATGAAATTCTCAGTACAATTTCTATTCTCAACAACGCTTTCCAAAAGAAGGATTTTTTTGAGTCTGTCCAAAGTCATCGTACGAATTGACGATATACTGTAAAGCATCCATATAAAATTTAAAGATTTACGATAGGGTGGAAGACAATTGGATGATAGAAATAAGTGCAAAACTGGCTTTAACATCTAATTTAAACAAATATGTAGTGAAAGCAAGTTAAATAAAACGATGTAAAAAGGCAAAACATTTCTTCATATAATTCTCTGCATAAAATTTTCAAAATGACACCCATCGTTCAACTTTGTACTTACTGGTGATGATTTTACACTACACAAACTGGACACAAAGCAATGGGAGCATTGCTGGTGAAAGGCGTGACTCACACAGCCACAGACATTTTGTAGGTGATAACAGAACGTTAGGCGGAGAAATGTAACGAGTGGAAAAGGCTGTGTTTTGTTCAGTCAAATATTGCAGTGTCGTCAAGTAGATGAGCTATTTAAATGCAAAATCTATAGAGAGATGTTTATGAAAGTGGAACAGTGTGTATCAAAATTAAAGCGGTATGAGAGCACAAAACTGCTTTCAGAGTTTCCATGTAGCATGTGGTAAGTGGTGTCGAAGTGTTGCCGTATCGAACAGTTGAGATATGAGTGAGAGTTTCAGGAAGGCGGAATACCGATCTGGATAACTCTGAACTGGCAACCACACAATGGACATTTCCTTTTTGACCACAGGTTGTAATTTAAAGACATCATCGTGTAGAACTAGTCTTCAATATACCACATACCAAAAATCTCAGACAAATATTTCTTCGTTACGGAGATACAACGCTTCAAACTAGGCAAAAATCAGCTGCTTACGTCACGGCAAAACAAATAGGGGTTTTGGTGTGACATCACAGGTTTGTATCGCTCTGTGAGTCGCATTGGAAGCTTCAGGGAATCTTTTCATATTGCAGTTTCTTACTGCAAGCTACAAATTTAGTGGAATAGTGAAAGAAAAAATCTCAAAATAAGTAATACACTTACTGTATATAAACGTAACGTGTTAATAAGACTTATTTCCCTAGCCTGAAATAAATTAAAGGTTTTTTGCAATGTTCCATCATTACAAATATTTTAGATACTTGTACGCTTAAGCAGGATTACTTTACTATTGTATTACACCAAAAACATTAGGGGCTTATGCAGAATCGAAATGACGCATTATTATTAGTGGCATACTAACGAGTTTGATTAACATATGTTTCTTCAGTAGTCAGTCCTTTAGTATAATGTTAATCAGACGTCAAAACGACTCTGCAAGACGACTATATCAGTTCAAATTAAGTCATGCGCAGATTGAGAATATCTAGGCCACCATACTACAGCTTTTCTTTATTCTGAAGATTAATCGTGAATCTCCATGCTATTATACTACGGCAACAAATAAGCACTTTCTGCACCAAAAGGTCTTAATCCTTAAAAAGAAATCGTATCCTATTACATCCTTTCATTTTTTCTACCATTTACTGTGTATATTAGGAATTGGTCACCCTACACCATTGCTACAACTATTTTTATCTTAATGCTATAAAAATCGTATTATATAGCGCTTTACTTTTTTACTATATTTCTATAAGGGAAATGCTTTTGTGGTCAACACGGTGGCCTGAAGCTGAAGAAAGCTGTAGAGAATAGAGACAGACAAATGGTTAGGTTTCCGAAAGAACATCATAAAACAAGATATGTGCTCGAAAATTTTTCTTGTGTCGGTCTTCAAACTTAGGGACCATATTAATAATACAGTTTCATACATGGGCCTACATAATTTTATTTTGGATTTAACTTATTTAGTAGCTCGACTCGTATTTCCAATCACCGTGACCACCTGGCGTCCAGGAGTTTTCGAGACTGTACAAGAGGAATATCGACAGAAATTCATTATGTACTAGCAGCGTTCACCCCGCTTCGCTGCGGTCACCCCGGAACGCAATAAACTTTGTTACTTAGATAATTTTTACTTTTTCGCTTTCAAGTGATATGATAAAAACCATAGTAGATTGCAGTAAATGTTAACATTATATCGCCTGTCATTTATGTTAACCCGCCGAGTGACACGGTCATGCGGGTTGCATATAAATACGTTTATTTTTACCTATGATGAACTAACAAAGGATTTGTACGTTATGGACACTTGAATGGTCAATTATCTCAAGACACTGGTAATTGAAAATTAAAGTGATATGATAAAAACCATCTAGGGTCCAAATCCTAATAACCCCCCAAAAATGAAAGAAATTGGTTCAGCCGTATTAGCGTGATGAGGGAACAAAGGATTTGTGCGTTCTCTTTTATATATAAGATTAAATATGTCGTTACTTTGAAACTTCAACATTTTCTTTTCAATACCCTCACACGAAATATTGTACTAAGTGTAAAAACATAACTTTATTTACATTCTTTCTCCCCTTCAGCCAGGCCCATATCCACGAAGGTCACGGCGGGTTGGCTCCCCTAAATTTTCACGGCAGGCTTGCAAATAAACTATAATATGGCTGGATTGCCCCCCCCCCTACATTTTGGGGCTGGTTACGGGCCTGCCCTCAGCTCTGAGGTGATTAATGTTTGGTATATGGTGTACATTTGCAAAAGATTATATCATGAAAGTATTGCGTTTTGTGTTTCCGAAGTCTACAAGTAAAAAAAGCAAACGTTTGAAGAGCTCAGCGTTTTGTAAAGTTTCGTCAGATAGATTGATTTCTCTTATCTTGTATCACTCACTGGAACAGAATATGACCTATCACAAACAATCATTATCACAGAACACAGCGCTTACTTCTAGTGTAAGAGGTTCCTGGTTCGAACTCAGGCCATATGAGTTTGTGGTGGACACTCATCCTGTCTGTGGGTTTTGTTGCGATTCTGACGTTTCCTCCCACATTACCATCCCACTCATTCTTTTATAATCATTCATTCTCACTAATTACCCGTCTCCCTTTCCCTACAGGGCATATTCATGGAACATAAAAGTAGAAATTTTATTTTATTGTATTCAATAATAAGCTAATGTAACTAGTTTGTTATCATTAGAGCATATCTGTTTATTTATTGGTTTAAATGTTAACTCATGTGTTCAAAACATTTCAATCTGTAAATGTTCACATGAACTAATATAAACAAATTACGAGTATGTTCCATGGGATAAAGAAAACAACAGTAAACGCAAAGATATTATGGTGAAATAATATTGCTAATGTGTGAAGTAGTTCGATAATAGCACTGGTAAATTCTCAGCATGCTCATGAACATGATTATCAATGTAAGTTTGTGCGACCCCGTGTTGAACTCAGTAAAGAATTTAGGTATTTTTACTTGGGGAAATGTTTTTTCATGTATTAATCTCCTTGGGCTTCCCCCTGAGCGTATAACTATCGAATCCACGACGATCTTTCATATAAGAAATTAGCACTCTACTATCAAATAACTATGCTTTTTATATTGTTGATTGTTTCTTAAGAATGAATAAAATTCGCTTCGTATCGTCGGTCGCTGACTGAAATATGAAAAAGTTTATCACCTCAGGCTGCAAACAATGTCAACAATAAAGCAAATTAGTACGCTACAATTTTGTCCTAAGAAATTCGAGTATATTTAAGTATTTGGTAATAAATAAATAAAGTTTTGTTTTCAATGAAACCATAAATTCTGTTACTTGTCTTATTCTTTGTTATTAGAAACGACGTACACATTTGAAAACCATGCATCGTATCTTTCGTTAAGCCGTTTCCCTAGTGAGCACCGCAGACCTTTACTCCTGTACCGACCTGTGACGTACAAACATGGTGGTCATTGTTTTAAGCGCACGAGTAGCAGACCGGAATTCAATTGCAAACTTCAACCAGTTAGAACCATTGCATGAGCGAAAGGAAGTGTTCTTCGTAATCAGCTAGCTCTGAAGTTTTCTTAGAGCAATAATAATAATAATAATAATAATAATAATAATAATAATAATAATAATAATAATAATAATAATAATAATAATAATAATAATAATAATAATAAATAAATAAATAAATAAATAAATAAATAAATAAATAAATAAATAAATAAATAAGTGGAAATGTCCACCTGCTGAAGATGGATAGCTGGTGGACTAGGTGATTACCCGTGGAAGAAGGCGTATGGTCCAAAACTGTGTTCCACATCCTATACAACATACTTGGGTTGTGAAAAACTGACGAGTGGTGGATGTCCCATCAAACCGCCAAGATGCGAAAGTGACAACGTTGTTCAATGCACATAACTCTCCGTACCGCTACGAAAGCGAATTTGTCTACTCTTTTGAGGGATCGTTACTTCAGACGAAACCATAGTTCCTTGAATGAACCGCATCTGAAAGTGTAATTCAGTAACGAAAATATCTCTGGATCTCCTCGTACAAAGATAGTGCGCCCTACGCAAGCTGATAGTGTGGCGATGATATTCATTGTAGCCATTGGATAATTCTGCATCACTCTGTACGCCACGGGCGATGCAGCCTACTGTAATAGATATAACTTCATTCTACACTCAGAAGACAGCGACGGCATTTGCTGGCAACAACCCCAACACACCTTGTACGATAACGCTGTGTGTTAACGCTGTACAGAACCTGTGTAACTGGTAATAGGGAGAACTCAAACATCTATATAATCCCTGGATACGAATCCGTGGAATTACAATCTTTTAGCCAAGATGAAAAAGCTATCTCGCAACAAGCATTTTCACACAAGAGAAGCTATCATTGATGCTATAGGGTGGTCTATATAAAATCTCGACAAAGACAATTGTGCTAATCAAGGATATAAAATAGAGGATCTGCCCATATATATCTTCATCCTATTAAATAATGAAGCCAAAAAACAACTCAACATCGGCACGTCTGATTGGCTACTCTCGTTTCCGCCATCGTCTGATTGGCTACTTTCGTTTCCGCCATGTTTGTTGGCTCAAAACATTGCGATCCTAGTGGGTGGAGTGGGCAAAACTGTGACGTATGACTTCAAGATTTTGTTGTAAGGGCAGATCCTTTATTTTATAAGATTCTTGGTGCTAATGGTGTAAGAAGTTTTCCACTGGTATGGCGCAAAGTCATAGGCATGGCAGCCGATTACATTGAAGCAATATCACTGATACAACTCTTCCTATAGATAGGCAAAAATTATATCTATAGTTGCAAACGAGACGACGCAAAATGGAGATTTGAGACGAGACAGAGCTCTTCCAATAGAAACAGATAAATTTTCCGAGACATCACTTTCATGGCACACTGTCAATGTTAGAATGCCATCACCGGAAACGATGCTCTCCGTAAAATCTGCATTAAACCATACGACATTGAATGTACGCCATTCGTCATCCTTGAAATTGAAACAGTCATGTTGAGTTTGAAATATTCATTGTTTGGGATGTTCATTTTACTATAATTTGGACTAATAAAGCTTTTGAAATCAGATTTCTCTTAATACAATTACTAGTTTTATTAATTATAAACTAATCGTCGACTCAAAATGAATGTTAACTGTACTCACTATTTGCTACGGTATATTGATACAGCTGTTACAACTTAAACTTTTGTTATCTTTTCTTACTTTTTTAAAATAATATAAAAACTATTTGCATGAAAAATTCTTGTTTCTTTCCACAGAAACTTGCCTTTTGGAAACTTATTCTACAGAAGTAAATCTATATCTTTTATAAAAATTACACGAAATCTTATTTTAATAATTTTTATTCACGCATATAAAGGCAAATGATTCTGAAGTCAAATAACGCCACATGGGTACAATGGCCACTGAATGTTTTGTATTGTGCTGATAGTTTTATTGCATCAAGAACACATTTGGATCTCACGAAGAAATCTACAGTTTTGAAACACGCCATAACATGCTATAAGCTCAATACTCAAGAAGTTCTTTCTTATTTTAGACACCTAAGGCACATCAGTACTGCATGATTAACTGCATATCTTTCAATTACATGACAAGTCAGTCACAAAGTTTTCAGTGTTGTTTTGGTCATTTCGAACGTCATACTATGTAAAACAAACTCTAACTTGATATTGTGCTATTGATCTACACCAGTGGTATTCAACCTTATTTTTCCGCGTATCCCTAACCATACTTTTCTATCCAAGTCTGTACACAAAGAATTTAAGCTATCATAAATACAAATTACAGGTAACTATTATCAAAGTTTCTGTTATTGAGATGGTTAAACTTGTTTTCTACACAACAGCTCCTTGATTTGTGGCTTATTTTAAATTCTACGTAACTCCTAACGTAAAAAATCATCGCATATCCCAGGTTGAATACCAATGATCTACACATGTGCATTAAATTACAATATAATGAAAGAATTTGCCATATGATATAATTATTCTAAGTAAAACGCAAATATGTTTTCACCCTCTTAGTTCTCAGTTCTAGTAACATGACAATATGGACAAAACACCAGGAAAACGACTTTTAAGAAGGGTCTCTGAGAAATAAGAAAATGTATTAGCGAATAAAATAAAGCACTTCTGTCATACGTGTAATAAACATTACAAAAACTAAAAAAAAAAAGTTTCATATTTCATATTGTGAAATTTGAATGACAAAATATCATCAGAAATATGTACAACTCTGGATACATAAAAAATGAAAGATATCTAACATTAAAGTTAAAGCGTTAATTATGATTTCAGGTTATCTATTATATCTCATTAACCATATTGTATATTGTCATTCTGCTATACTATCAGTTTCACGGGTGACATGTCATTGAAGCTATTTTTGTTAGCCGCGAATGACATTTTTTTGTCGATCTTTTTCGAAAACTATGTATAAGAATGTATCCCCAAGCATGTCGTTTTCGTTCAGCTCTATGAGACCTATTTGCCCTACTAACGTATAGTAAAAGATATACAAATGTTCTAGATGGAAACTTATCAGAAAAAAAAAGCATTGGGCAAGCCATCAAGATAGGGAAACGCTATAAAGCTAGAGATCAATGACGTGACACAGGACAGAATCGAATTGTACCTTTTGTTCCTGCAGTGATGAATGTTAGCGACTCGTAACTCACAATATTAATTATTACATAATAATTGAAGTGGTCTTCTTCACCCGGTAACGAAGGCTGCTTAAAACATACAACATTCTAGCCTTGAGACCAAGAAACTTGTTGACCACGTTTAAATTCACTTGAATTGCGGAAATGATCCCTTCCCAAAAATTATTTGCTCGAAGTCGAAACCTAGCCGAATCTTTCCTCACACTTAAAACACGACAGAGACACTCAATTTCATGACGATAATTAAACAATCAATGCAGATTAAGAGTAGAATAAATTAATAATAATCATAATACAGGTAAAATCTGTTAATACCCAACGGAAGATAATTATGTAGGTGGCAAATATGTAGGTAATCTGTGCGTACAGAAACAGCGTTAACAAGTGCTTTATGGAAAATATGTAATTCTAATGTAAAGGTAATTTACGGTGATTACTTAGCTCACTTAGTTCAAGCGTGATTCTCGTACTTTACGTTTTTATGGCACGGTGTAGAAGGTACTAGAAGATCTTAATGTGAACAATTATTTTCAGTGGTGTTTCTCGCCTTTATGCACATGAGGATGCGTCAACAAAAAACTATGAACGCACAAGACATTATGGTATATTTCCATGAAGAAATGTGAGTTTAACTAAAGCAGCAATCTGATCATTTCACATCTTAATTCACCTTTTAGCTCCTGGCTAGTTTTCTGAATCTAAGCTTAACAATGTGAGCCATAGACGGATCTCGATATTCCATTAAAGAAACTGGTGAAGATTTTAATGATGGTGAAGATTTGTATCTTTTGGTTATAATGCCCTTTAGCTGTAGATAACTAAGGAACGTCCTAACAACTAAGAGTATACATTAATCTGTTTAAATACAATGCATTTCCTTAATAATAAGCTAATTAATAGGTATTTGGAAAAAACAGTTTTGAGTACAAGTCAACTTAAAAAAAAAGGGAGGGGGGAATACACCCAACTTTCTGGTGATGTCCTTTAATTCAGACCTGCAAATAACATGTATTGATATACAATGGAACTTACTAAAATAAATAAAATATAATAGGCAACTAGCTATTGTCTCACACCATCTTAATTTCGGATGAAATTATATAACTTTTATGCAAGATTCCCTTTTTTTTTTTTTTTTTTAATCTTGCACTGGCTACGTAGAATTTCATAGTATTGTAGTACACTAGTACTTTTTCTTTTATATATCTAATAAGGACATCAGTACTTTTATTTATTTTTGAGTTTCACATCCCATTGTTGTATCTTTTAGCGTCAAGCAGATGACAAGTGAGAAATAAGTGAAAGTACAATACATAAATAGGCTCTTACATAGTGGATTAAACTTAAACTTGTTTTTAAATAAGTTACGGAAACATTAAACATAAATAAATATTTGATCAATCAAGTTAGAGAAATATATTCCACGAATGATATATAGTACATTTTCCCAAAGAAGTTTAGTCTACACTCTTAACCCACTTTTAAACACTTTATTTAATTAAACCAAATATTTTTTTTTGTCTGTATTTTTTACTTTTTCTTGAGTTTTATTGCCCATTGTTCTATCTTTTAGGCAAAAGAAGATGAGAATGAAACAAATAATAATGCCATGTGTACAGTAAGTGAAGGAGGTTGATTAGTATCATATGACATTTTCTCAATTGGAAGTGGAGATTGTAGTAGATTTCAACCACTTCCGGTTTTAGCAGAGAGGTGGAATATTCTTGAACTGCTTAAATGATCGCAGAAAACCGCTGCTCTATTATCTATGACCATTTTTACTCTATGCCGATCAACATTAAAACAGGAAGTGGTTGCTGCCACTTTCGGTTTGAATACAGGGTCAGGAGAGAAGTTGGTACCTATTTTTACAACGCTAAATCGATTCCCAAAAAATCGCTACCTATCTCTTATCGTTTTTGTTCTATGTAGAACAATATTGAAACCGGAAGTTGTATTGGATTTTTATCACGAAAGTATTATTGAGGTGTTTAATCGATTGTAGGAAACAGCTTCTCTCTATCTATTAACGTTTTTGTTGTTTAACTGATCAACGTTAGCAACGGAAATGGTTGATTTACACCACTTCCGATTCGAATATCACCTCCATCAACTAATTTGATTCCTAACTTTTAACTTTCTACATCCTAGCAAAGATTGCTAGTAGTCCTTCAAGAAGTTCTTGTGATGTCTCCCGGACAGACACACGAACAGGCACAAGGTAACTGTATAAAGGAGTTTTGCTTTCTAAACCAAACTCACATACACTCATGTTCCCGTCACGAGACACAGTTCCTGCGACAAAGAGCCTAATGCCTTAGACAGCTTGACCATGGCATTTGAGAATATTTTTAAATTTCAACCTGTAATCCCGACAAAACCATTAAATGTAATTCCCATCAGTATATATTAATGTTTTACCTTGTAAACAACAAAGATATTACGGCAAAGTATGCAGCATCTACTATCTAAATATGAGTAAGATTATTCATTAGTTAATACGTGACTTAACACACAGTCGTTATCCCGTGTTTACTTTCTTACCAAACTTTCACAAATTAGCAAACTAAATTTATAACAAATTGTTTGATCCTGGCAAATTTCTTCTGTACATCACACTATATTACACTATATTAATTTCACAGAACTGTAGTTATTACAACATAGTACTGATAACTTCGATATTTTGCACCGTAAATATTATCACGCTATAGTTTGCATTCTTGAGCGGGAGCAGCCAGCAGTAATTCCTTTCCAAGAATCAAAAACGCAAAGCTGCTCTTGCGTCATTTTCCTCTGGCAATTTTCTAAAGAATATCCTCTGCCGCCTGTAGTATAATGTAATAATTTTTATTCTGTCAGTAACATTTAATATTCAATTTAACATTAATAACCTAAATAACATATGTAGTGTATAACGGAAGCTGTGATTACTATTCCTTCATCTTGCGATTACTGTTCGTACAACTACAATCGTTTATTGTCTTAACGGATCTTCGATACACGTAGCCAAACAAGGTAGTTGATTTCTTTCTTGGTAATTTTATCATCTGGAGAGGTGCCAATCTAAATGGTAGGCTATGTGTACAGAGGATATTCTACGGGAAATGTTTCCTTAACTATTTTTATTTCCCAGAATAATACACAGAAATGGACCGTATATTTTTATGACTACTGGCAACGGTACTATTATAACTAACGTGTAATAGTGAAAAAATAAATTGAATTTCCTCTGAAGATCAATATCCTCAATACCATAACCGGATACAAACATGAAAATACAGACAAATGTTAATATGTAATAATAAAAAGAAAATATTATTAACAAACTCTGAATTTCTAATATTATCTCTCGTAACAGGTCTTAATAAATGGGAAAATTCATCTCATTTGGGAAATAAAAACCAAGAAGCTATTAAATGTAATTAAACTTTTCAAATTTGATAGTCTGCGAAGAAACTCGGGAATTCAAAAGAAAAGAAAAGAAAAGAAAAGGAAAAAAAAACTTTGGCAATCACTTTGAAGAAAGTTAAGTATTGAAAAAAAAAAACTAAGACATAGTAGTTGATCATTTACTTTTTTTTTTTTTTTTTTTTTTTGGATGTTCTTAAGTGTGTCGGAAGAAATTATGAATGTCCAGGGTAAGAACACATTCCTCTGCAGTCTTCACTGAAAATGACCAATTATAGGTCTCACACTGCGCATCTAATATTAACAACTTCAAGAATTCATTACAATTTAAAAGAAAGTCGGACCAATTGCTGGTTTAGTTACGGAACTTGAAAAAAGAAGTTTTAGATTTTTCTCAACTTTTTATCCAAATGATTTGATGACTAATATATATTAAAAATACATTGTTAAAATAATACTATTATACGCTAGTATTGTTCACCTGGCACTGTGGAAAGAAATAAAGGGGATCAGTTGAGTAGTTGACAATAGAATTGAAAATAACACAGAATTCTGTCAACCTATGCCATGCGTTCAATTTCAATATTCTCCCACCGGAAATCGAACTGGGAACTGTGCATCAAAAGGTGCGCGTGCTACCCACTAGGTCTAGCGAGCACGGCATATAAATTTTGGTGATGCACTGTTCACTAGTGAGGGTCGTTTTGGATATACTAGTTATTTTACATTATAGCACTTTATAAGCATTGAGGAGTTCCCTGGTGAAATTATAATACACCTATCTTTTAATTTTTGTAGTTATTTGAAACTATATGAGAATCTACTGTAATTATCTTCAAAATAGTTCTATTGAAACATATATATACATATACATTTGTTTCGGCAATACAGAAATAACTGTCATTAAAATCATTACGAGAACTTGCTTCAGAATGTTCCTAAATTTGGAAGCTCATATGTACACATATTGAACACATACCGTGATAATTTTAAGGCATTGTGCATAAAATACATTGATTCGTTGTGCTGTTAGAAAATCAAACAAACAAAAATGATAAGGTGTATGTTACAGATGGAAGGCGAAGATGCTGGCTTTATCTAAAATTTAATAGAATTTACATCTAAAATTTGATAAAAAGAAAGAAGTACTTACACCATCTTCCAGGAACAACTTAATTTAATGTTATACATACCTGCAAAGAAATGAAACTGCAGATAAGTATTTTAAAAATAACGGTACAATTTTTAATGTTTTAATTCAGAACTTAAAATAACATAGCCAATCAATGTTTTGCAAAGCCCTGTATTTTTAACTATGGTTGAAATTACATTTTAAATATGTGATATCTTAAACCTCGATTGAGATCTTGATTATTATCGCAGAGCCGTAGTTTTCCGAATTTCGCATTTACGGTTACGATAATATGTCTTTTAAAAGATCAAAGTGCCAGGATTTTTTTTTAAAAGCGACTGTGCACATATACTTACATACATATGAAATATACCTAAATCTACTACCAATATTCAGACAAAATAACGCTAGCAATTATAAGAACTCTTGCTTCTACAGTAACTTCATTTATTTGCAATGACGGTTTACATATACACAATTGAAGTCTATTCAAATTGATCACATTATTTATGGTGTCTCACAAAACTATTTGCACTTAAAGACATGAATATTTTACAATTCTGAAATGGTGCTGGCTAAAACCCAACCTCATATTTGAGGTTAATTGTTCACGAACTCGAATCCTGTCGTCCATCTGAAGTATGAAGTAGTTAAATTCGATGTGCATCCGTTTATTCTGATGTTCTTACCCTGTAATCTACTATTTTATCATTGACTATTCTCTTTTATTTTATTCAACAATTTTATAGAATTATTTCCCTATGTATTTATTGGTCGTGATTTGATCTTTTTCTACTTGTATAATTACATTTGTATTTTTAAATAATAGAAGAATCTTTTTGTTTGTTTCATTATCATAGTCTTACAAATACATTTATCACAAGCTGCTATAACCTTTATGCTACTTTTGCTTTGCTGGAAAGAACTTAAAAGGTTAATTCATTAATTAAAGCTTAAAGAAGGTTGCGTTCTACAATTTTCGAAGTACTCTGATATTCTGAGTTATCATTTACAGCTTAGAAATGCATCATGATCACATACAAAGAGTATTTCTCAGCTGTAAATAACGTGGAAGATATAAATGCTAAACTCATATTTTACATAGAAATTAACTTTTCATTGAGAACATAAAACTATTTAATAAAAACTTTGATCAATAACATCTTTATTTTTACATACATTTTTAACATCAAAGTGTTCACTTAATCCGAAATGCGCACATTAAAGTGAAAATTAAAAATGTATCTAATTCAATTTTGAATCTGATTTGAAGAACGTACGTTTTCCATTTAGCCCTGACAAATATAAGTAAAATTACTATCTTTGTTGAACTCTAGAAAGCTTTGTCCGCCGATTTTTAATGTTGCTTTTTGTTTCCAGCAATTTTGAAAAAAAAAAAAAAGAGAAAGAAGTGGCGAAAATTATATCTGGATTGACTCAGCTAAGCTTTCACTCCATTTTAACATACGTTTCTACATTATTCTGATATTATATGTTACCTGGTCACAAATAAATACAAAACACAACTCTCCCATTCACTACGAGACCTACGAAAACCTTTCAAATAAAAGGTACGGGCCTCTGTATTAAACTTGCTCTCCAATTTCTTAAAGTAAATCACGTTATGCTCTAATCACTACCGAAACATTTATTTGTAAAACAAGAACAAAATTCTGCGTTTTCGGGATACTTCATTCAAAGAAAGCTCAACCCCAAAAGGACTCCCCTTTGTAGATATTTTCATAAAAAAATAATTTATGCAGTTCGACAAGAAACACTACAAAGAATAAACTACTGCTTGTGTGTATTGTTCCATGGGAAAAGATTTATCCTGTGTTGTGGGGTTATTAATGAAACACCTTTATGATATATGAACAAAATCGCCCAGGTCGTGCTTGAGAAAATCGCTAGGTAAAACTTACTATCAAAAGTAAGCTATTCCTTGTAGACTTTTTCAAGACAAATGAGTTATGGTACACTATCAAATTATAATGAAATATGTATTTATGAAACAAGAATAAAATCGCCTGAGCCATTTTTGTACAAATCGTCCGAAAAAAAAAAGAACCTCACCCAAAAAGTAAATCACCGCTTGTGGATATTTATGTAAGCAATTTATGCAACACTATAGGTTATTATTTGTGAAATATAAAGGAAATTTGAATAGAATTTGTAAAACATGTGATATATTGACGTTCGAAAAGAAACTCATACCAAGAGTAAACAAGGTTAGTACTGAAATGTTTATTTATGAAATATAAACAAAATAGTCTGAAAAAAAATCACTCTAAAAGTAAACTCCAAAACTGCGGATTTTCTTCAAAATAAATGAGTATACCAAATTGTCAGGTTATTAATGAAATATGAATAAAAATCGTCTGAG
The DNA here is from genome assembly GCF_964235325.1 of Thermobia domestica. NCBI lineage: Eukaryota > Metazoa > Arthropoda > Insecta > Zygentoma > Lepismatidae > Thermobia > Thermobia domestica. The sequence goes on along the minus strand of NC_137458.1, from coordinate 127,348,375 downwards.
TCGTTTTTGAGAAAATCGTTCAAAAAGAACTCACCCACAAAAAGCAAACTACTGCCCCTGGATTTTTCCCATAGAAATTATTTATACCACAGTATAAAATCGTTAATGAAATACTGATGTATGAAATATACACAAAATCGTTAGAGCCGTTTTCAAGAAAATCTATCTCTCTCTCTTTTTTTTTTTTTTAATTTTCAGCCTGCAGTAAATACCCTAATTTTTGGGAGTAGGGAGAAAGTTCGAAAATTTCACATAGAGAATTTAACAAACGGCTTCAAGTTTAAAATTCGATGTGGATACGATAAACGGTAAGGCGTCTAAGCAAGTAAATATGTTTACATCTGGATAAACAAGATTTTGAACGACTATAGTTTTTCGACGTGTAAGGGCCGTGAAACGTGTAAATCCGTTGAAATCTTAACTCGATTGTTTTTTTATCGATCACCATACTTTCTTCTCTCCTATCGTCGCTCGAAAGTAAAAAGTGAATGAGGATTCAGAATCAATTCTACAAACACCATCGTACAATAGTATGTCATCATTGGTAATGTTCTGAGCTTTTACTAGGAAAATATATATAGGACTATGCATACGAAAACCATAGATGCAACGGATATCAGATCATTTTTGGCTTCTTTCAGCTTGGATTTCAGACCAGAATAGATTTCGCTTCAACGAAAATAGTAATATAAACACTTAAAAAAAAAAAAAGTACTGGGAACATGGTGGCTCGGTGATACAGCGGTCATCTGTAAGCAGGGCTGGATTAACCCATCTGGTGGCCCGGGGCTAGAAAAAATTTGTGGTCCCTCTGACTTCACCTAATACATTTCTATGAAAATACAGTAGTAAAGTTAAGGGAATATGTTTCATATTTTTGGTCATATTGTATTTTATGCTGATGATTGTATCTTCATGATTCTTTTCAGATAACCAGTTAAGATTTTGAACAGAGTGGAGGCCCCCTGTCCGCCTGGAAGTCCGGGGTTATAGCCCCCCTAAGCCCCTCCCTTAATCCGGCCCTGTCTGTAAGCTTCATGCTTTGATCCAAGTTCAGGCGATGAACTTATCGTAGACAACATATGACCCGACACATCGAATTCTTCCGTTTTCTTCTCCACATTCTCATTTCATGAATTCTTAACACAATCATTCAGATTTAATTAACCATCCATCTTCTTTAATTCAGTGTACTAACTAAAAATTTCATTTAATTTCACTAAGAACAGTTCACTATTTCTGTTTTCTTCTCTTTTAAAAATCAAAAACTGAAAAATAAGAGCTTGGGTTCATAGTTATTCACCTTATGAAAACATTTTATTGTTCGCAATAATAATAATAATAATAATAATAATAATAATAATAATAATAATAATAATAATAATAATAATAATAAATTATCACTAAAATCTTCAAAATGCAATACGTTACCGAAGAGTAAACGACGCATAAGGAAGTGTTTATCAGTAGATATTAGTTTCGTGGAAAAGAACATAACGAAATTGCTTTGAAGGAAGGGCATGTTTTCATATACAAAGATTTTGAATTACAAGCATATAAAAGTGTTATAGAATTCAAAGTTTTATGACTTGTGTTCCTAATGCAAGAGAAATTAGAGGTGGGGATGGGAATACACATATAACATGAAAAGATGTTCTCCAATAATATACACGTGGCTCATTTTTTACTCACAATCAATTTTAAAACGAATAAAACTGTATCATTCTTTCGTTTATTTCTTTTTTTTTTTTTAAAAAGTGGAACTTATAACTGGTAATTAAAGAACTAATAATACTGATCTACACTTGAAGATAACTCTTTTTTGTTGTACTTCCTGTTCATTTGTTAGACAATCTGCTCTCAACATTGATACAGTTTTTGACTTCATAAAGATGAAGGGAGCGAGAAGAGTACTAAGTCCCTAATTGGCTCTGAAACAGCGAATGAATACAAATGAAGGCTATTTTCCGTGCTGAGTAAATACAAAAAAGAACTTCCGTTTCTGCTACTTTACAACGCACCTCTTGCTATTAAGTAAGACGTTTTACTGTTAACATTTTTTCTTACGAAGCAGAAAGAGAAATAACCATTCTTTTTATATTACAATAATAATAATAATAATAATAATAATAATAATAATAATAATAATAATAATAATAATAATAATAATAATAATAATAGTAGTAGTAGTAGTAATAATGATTTATTTATAGTGTTAAGACATAGTACAAACAGAATCAAATACAGTAGTACTTTGTCGAATTTAGACATTAGTACATTCAGAGCTTGATCTACAGTTTTGAATCAATCTTAATTTACAGCTTGACCTCTCGCATTAAATCACATACACTGTTACTCGTATTTTATTTAAATACGTGAGAATACAACTATCATAACATTTTTGTTCTTGTTAATAATAATAATAATAATAATAATAATAATAATAATATCATCAAAGACGACTTGATATATGAATATACGTAATGTAGGCTCTATGCAAGAAATATAAGATGACAAGGTTTACCGATTCCAGTTTGACAATTTTGGGAAATGGAAGGATTGGGGCTTACCGTCTTCCACCAGCGAGCCCACATGAGACATGGACCTACAGCTTAAACCACATGAGCTTTTGGCCGGGAATCGAACTAGGGTCTCCTGCTCCGAAGACGTGTACGCTAACCGTATAGCCACGAGGAAGCTCTTGACAATTTAATATTTCGAAATACACTCAACTCTCCTGAAACTCTTCGAGAAAGTTTTACGTGAGTTAAAAAAAAAAAAAAAAAAACAGCCTTGTTCAAAAAATCCTGGTCACTCACTTGACTTTCAATGGCTATATTCTCTTAACTGTACGTTAAAATTTTAATTAATAAAATAAAAAATTAAATAAAAACTAAATAAAAAATTATGACAACCTGTGAAAAGTCACACTGGTAAATATTAAATTTTTATCGTTTGAAACTCTGAAGGAAGACTACTTATCTTGTATACAACAATCAGTACAAAAGTGTATTTTTTTCTCTTAGTTGTAGCTATAAAAGTTTACTTATTTATTTTTAACAATGTGTCTTCTCTCGAGAATTGCTAATTCATAGAATGGATAGCGTCATACCAACGCACAAAATGTCTTGATGCACCACCAGCAAGTCTCTTGCAATGATATTACGGGTACGGATACAAAAGCAGGGTATCAACTGTTAAACGACCAAGGGAAATTTAAATATCTCAAGCGCCACTTTAATATTATAAAAGATTATTATATTCTCGACAAAAGATTGAGACACAAATGTCCATCTCCATTTTCATGCGAACAGCGGACTCAAACATTCAAACTCGCCTCCAATTCCTCCATATATCGTGCATATTGGAATGAAATTTTCAGATGTTAGTTTTTTTTTTTTTTTTTTTTTTTTTTGAGGAGGGGAAAGGGGGCATGTTTTGCGACTAAGACTTTTAGCCAGTCACAGCTCTCACTCTTTGGTCTTGGAGATGACCTACGGTTCTCAGTCCTCCTAGGAATTATCGTTACTACGCTTGCAAGAGGAATCAAAGAATTCGACGGAATACATGAGCGAATTTTACTTTGCATAGATTATAAAGAAAAGACTAATATTTGTACATAATGTACAAATATTAGTCTTTTCTTTATTAATCTATGCAGAGTAAAATTCACTCATGTATGTATCCTCGTCGCCATAAGTGCCTTTACATCGCAGTGACGGGTATGTGACCGCGCAGTACTCCAAGGAAGGGATGGTTGTATAAGAATTTGTGATTAATTTTGAAGAGTTTTTATTTTGACTAGGGAATTAACATAGGTGAAGGGAGTAAAGACACAGATTTGAAGCATCAGTTCACTGTTATTGAAGCATCAGTGCACGAAAAGATTCGTATTCTCAGTTTTTCTATTTATTGTTTTATATGTTAAGTTAAACACCACAATATGTATCACTGATATCGCAGATCGTATTATTTTTTAAAATCGTGTTTGTAACCTATTGTCAAAACATTCATCTCCAGACATGATGTAGAGAGAAGAGAAAGAGATACGTCATCTGTAATATATGCATATGTGATTCACTAAGTAACTGTAGAAATTAGTTAAAGGACACATAAGAGAGCGAAAAGGAGGTCTAGAAGTCTGAACTTTTTAGAGACGTCCTAGATAGGTGAAAATATAGTTAAAAATTGCAAAGGGTATCATGTAATTTACCTTTCTTTTCTTATATTCTAGTATACTTTTTCTTTCACATCCAAACATCTCTATTCAGAATTATGAGATAAAGGTGAAGAGAGAAACATTTCCATTTCAAGAATTATATCAGGAAAAAAACTTTTTGACTTAGACTAGACTCGAACTCGCAACCCTTGAATCCATGGCTCAGCGCTCTACTGATTGAGCTAACAACTTCTGTTGGAAAAACCTGATTTCTACAACTACCGGTTGCTGAATGGTGTGTATTAACCAAGTTTGCCGAGATAATTGCTTCATATAGCTATTGCAATAATAATAATAATAATAATAATAATAATAATAATAATAATAATAATAATAATAATAATAAAGCAGAAGAAGAAGAAGAAGAAGAAGAAGAACAGAATTTAAAAAGTCGCATATGTTAAAAGTTTGACGTGCAGAGTAAGTCCTAATGTGAGATTTTATTATTTATATATAATAAATGTAAGCGTGGTTTGTTCGTGCGTGCTACTCAAACTGCGCAACTCACTACCTAGTCCCATAAGGGTAGGTACAGTAGCCTTGCGTCCTCCAACCGTGAAGAATATTTCGGTTTGAACCTATGCGTGTCCTAAGAGGAAGGAAGAGATTGAAAGAAAGAAAAGTGGTTTAGAAATTATGCAAACGTAGAATATCTCACGAGGTGAGGTGATATAGAGTTCAGCGTGTCTTTCAGCTACTACTCTATACAAGACGTGCATCTACGACTTAACGTGAAACCAGAACCACACGACTCCTGACGGGAATCGAAACCCGTATCACCTCTAGTTCTATTATGGGAGACACAGGAACATGTAAAAATAATCGAAAATGAACGATATTAATGTTAAATCCATAGCTTTTGAGTACATGAATTATGTATGATACCCTCTATATCGTTCACATCAAAGTTTAGCATTATCGGCATGGAGGTTTAATGGGAGGGGTGAAAATTAAAAATTCCTAATTGAAAGATATGAGTGTCTATTCAATAGCTTTCGGGGTCGCTGAAATGAATAATTACACTCCCGATACTATTAAAGCCCAAAGCTTTACTCTTTCGTTAGCAGGAAGTTTATTCATTTACTTAACTCAGGACACCTTAAAGTTAAGGATATGAAACTCGATGCATATATTTCTAATTCAAAATTATTAGATACGTATTGTAGCTTAGACTTCTAAGGAGGGGAAGGGACAATTTACGCAATGATTTCCTTCACATTCGAATAAAATACTGCCCCATGATATTGCGAAAACTCATTTCAAGAGGTGTCATTGCTAATAGTTTTCCGTATTTGTTTATATCCCTACTCATTTATAACAGTATCTCATTTTTCCTGTGACGGGAGCAACACCTAAGCGAGCATTCAGTAAAGTAAATGCCATTAAAATCTATATTCATAGCACAGTGGTGCAAATAAAGTTGAGCTCTTTGGCAATCTTTAGCATGGGAAGCGAATAAAGCCACCACTTTGGAAAAGTAGCTAATGAATTTCTCTCCGTAAAATCTCACCCGCACATTTATTTTACAGGTGGTGGTTTATAGCTATATTTAAGTTTGTTGAAATTGCTCCAGTGGGGCGAGACACTGAAGTCATTCGTAATAAGGGGGGAAGGGACATGTAAAAGTAGTCAAATATGAACAATACTAGTATCGAAATCATAGTTTTCGTGGTCGCAGATGAATAGTGACGCTGTCGTTGTTGCTTAGGTACACATTGTCTTCGGGTATCTTCGGGAAAAAGTAAACCAGGTTCGAACCTCGAAGCCAACCTTTGCAATCGGGAAAAATCTTGCAGATGTGTTTTTCTTCTTTTAAATATAATAACACTTGTTACCAATTATATATAAAAAAAGCAACATTGATTGAAATACTTAATGATACAATATTTCGAAACTGTATTAATGCCAGCACATGCTTGTTTGTCATTTTGCTCTCCATACTTAATGGAATATTTAGATACGTAAACGAATCTTTCCATATGTAAAAAAATGGTGAAAGTTAACACATAGAACATTATTCTCTCCTGAGTACTAAAATAAGAGTCAAAGTAGAACAAAAACAGCGTTTGCAGTGGATATGAATGTAATTATTATCTTAAATACTGTTATATATCGCTAGAAGTATTGTTCGTGGAGCGCTTGTGTTAGCTCAGTGGTACGCCGTTGGATTTCAAATCGTAAGGTCAAGGGTTCGCTTCCCATCTGAGTCAATGTTTTTTTTATGAAATTCTATTTTCCGCAATGCATGAAAAATTATATAAAATAATTACATTAAAATACGTCAGTTGTATATATATAACATATAATCATTGCTGAACATAGTGATTATTATGTTTAAAATATAACAGGTGTTCACAGTACGTTGGTATTCTATGATAAATGTGAATGTTAAATACAAATTAAGAAAATAATATCATCTCAATAAATAAATTATGTAGTGTATTTATTTGCAGCTATTTGTCATATAGGGGTTACTTCTGAACATTCGTATTACAGTATGTCATTGATATTCTTGAAAAATTATCCGAGGCATAAAAAGAGGGTATAAACAGAGAATCCAAAGTCGGAACGCTCGCAAGAAATTCATGAACCCCAAAGGTCACGTGAGCAGACTGGAATTGTCCTTATGAAGCATGCCACAGCAGAAGGTCTTTACATAGATTTTCAATTCAATACCTGATATATGCTTTTGCAATGTGGAAGTGGTGATGTCTTTCGTCGCTCTCCCTCACTTTCTCGCTCGCTCACTCTGTATTTATATATATGAAAGTGGATGTATGTGTGTGTTTCGACATAATTCTGATATGTCTAGAGCAATTTTAACCATATTTCTTACAATCTGGAAAAGAGTACTGTCGGGATATATACCAAAAATGCTAGAAAAGGATCGATATTAGTATCGAATCCATAGTTTCGTGGTCGCTTAGGTAAACAGTTCTACTTTCAATTCAAGTCCAATTAAGCTCCCATTAGCACCCAGGGTGGTTACATAGCGACAAAAAAATATCGAAATCAACCAATATTAGAGTCGAAGCGTAAGTTTTCAGTGCCGCATTTCCCATTAGTCCAACTAGGCCCGTAACATATTTGAAGAGCGCAAAGTTTAAAATTTTAATTTTTTTCGTATGAAAAAGTTAAAAAAATCGAGAGCAAATATACTATTTCATGAGCAGTCCTCTTTTACTATTCTAATATATTTAATGATAGCGTAAGAAATCTGAAAATAATTCAGAACATGTTTCCCATTTATTTTTTGTTACGTAATTGTAGCTGTAGCATCTAAAGAGTGGTATTTAATTGCAATAAATTCACTAATTATGCATATTCGAATTAAGTTTTATTTGTAAGTTAGGGATCAAGGGACGGAGAAATGTGTAGTTATTGGGGGCGCCGAGAGCAAAAGTGCGTTGGAACGCCGAGCTTCTAAATGCAGCACTGTTCGCTGAATTAATTGGTAGAAATTTTAATGCCATTTAAGACCAAATTTAGTCCTAGCAGTGGCAGTATCCGTTTGCTGTCCTAGGAGGAATGAAAGGGACTAACATCAAAATTTTAAAAAAAGACCTACATTAGTGTCGAATCTATAATTTTGGGGGTCTCTTAGGTAAAGATTGGAACTTCAGATGCCATGTAAGTTAAGCCCTCATTAACACAATGAAGGAGTTTGTGAAATTTGACATGTAGAAATAATTGAAAATAACCAATGTTAGTATACAACCCATATCTTTCGTGGTCGCCAAGTTCATTGGGAGCAGTTCTGATGACCTTTAAGTTTAAGTTCAACTTCCAGTAAGAGTAAGATCCCCCAGCACATCTAATAAGGAGAGCGTAGTTCTGGAATGTCTGGGACAACCTTTACCAAACTTGGGGGACATATTACTTTCAATCAAAGAAGAAAATATTGTAGTAGTATGAAGTTATGGAAGTTGGGAGGTGTGACATGTAAAAATAATGTAAAACGACTGATCTTAGTGTTTTATCCATAATTTTCTCGGTCGTTGAGATGGATAGTGATGCTCCAAATGGAGGTTACATCCAAATTCATCCCCATCTTCACAGGATGATGGCCTGGGAGAGCTAAAAATAAAATCTCAAAAATTACTTAAATATTTGTCGAATTCATAGTTTTCGGGGTGAGAAAGCGTTTCTAATAACTTTGGAAGGTAATTTGTACCCACGTCTAGATGGGCTTTTTAATCATATCAATTTCTCACCTTAAGAACAAATTACCATTACAATTATGATATTAAGCCAACCTTCGCAATCGATGAAAAAATTATGTGGATGTATGTTTCGTCTTTTAAATGAAACAAGACATGTTAAAATCAAAGATGGAGTGGGTCAGTGGGTCGGTTGGTAAGTGGGTGAAATGGGTCAAGATTTGTGAGTGGATCAGTGGATCGTGGGTCAAAAGGACGTGACCTACTGCGAAACACCACTCACCGTGACTCACACTGGCCCACCCGGTGGCCACCCTTTTAGTCCAAAGATATTTCGTCCAAAGAACATTTCGTCCAGAGACATTTAATCCAAAGACATTTGGTCCAAAGGACAATTCGTCCAAATGACATTTCGTCCAAAATACAATTGGTCCAAAGGACATTTCGTCCAAAGGAGAATTGGTCCAAAGGACATTTCGTCCAGGGATGTTTAGTTCAAAGCACATTTCGTCCAAAGAACATTTGGTCCGGTAACGCTTGGGGGTCAAGGGTTTGTTTCTATTAGAAGAGTAAAAGTGATTCATATAACATTATGACTCAGTAGCTTCTTATTTCTAAAGGAAAATTGAAATAGAGATTTATTCCGCAATTTTCATTTTGATAGAACAAATAATGCTGAGATATTCAGAAAAACGTAAACGCCTGAAAACAACATGGCCGAACAACAGGAGTGAGGGAAAGGTTGTAGTGTGAAGTATGTTGCTGTATGTTGTGAATGAAAATTTTCATGTGTTTTCATTTTATTAATCATATCTCCAAGCCCCTCATCCTGTAAAGATGGGGATGAATTTGGATATAATGCCATTGAGTGCCTCACTACTCATCTCAACGACCGAGAAAACAATGGATAACACTCTACAATCAGTCATTTTACACTATTTTTACATGCCACTCTTCCCAACTTCAATCCCTTGAGGTATCTGAATTCCACAATATTTTTTTCCTTAGATTGAAAGTAATATGTCTCCCATGTTACGTAAAAGTTGCTCCAGACATTCCGGAGTTTCGCTGGAATATACACGTATACATACATCAAAACATTTAGAGCTGTGTGAGCAATGCTTTTGATGTTGCTCCTGTAAATTCAAAATCCAGGAGGCATAGTCGCTCATACCAAAACGTGGCATTAAGTGACATTGTGTTTGTAACAGTGTCACGAACTCAAACTATGGATTTCACACTAATCTCAATCACTTGAGACATTTTATTTTTCATCCTTTATCGCCCGCCATAATAATGGGTTTTGAACCAATTGAATTGATTTTGAGTTTAACGTCCCGTCAGCAGTGAGGCTATATGAGACGTAGACCTACTAATTAACGCGAACTACATGAGCTCTCGCTGGGGGCCGAATCTGGGTCTCCCACACCGAAAGCGTGTACGCTATACGCTTAACCACAAAGGAGCTTTACGATGAGAGTTAAATTTGGACTTTAACGCTTTCGGAGTTGTAATTATTAACTTCTGCAACAACGAGAACTATGGATTCGACACTAATATCGATCGCTTTTACTTTATATATATTGGCGGAGAGAAAGGGACCACATCCATATACAAAAGCCTTGCAGATTATTGAACTGAAATCCTTTGGAAAGAAATCCTATTCTGCTTTCTTTCTCGAGTATAAATAAGTCTCTTTAGACCTGACTTCGTGTTCGTAAATTTCCTGTTTACATAGTTTTGGGGATCGGGAGTTTTGTGTCTGTAACGAAGATTGGAGTTTGTATAATAATTTATGTTTATACCTGAATGGTCTCTTTACTTTTCAGAAAGCGTAAATCACTTGCTGTAATGAGAAAATTTAGAAGTAACTTCCGATGACAAATAGCTCCAAATAAATACACTACATAATTTATTCATTGCAATGATATTATTTTCTTAATTTGTATTTAACATTCACATATATCATAGAATACCAACGTACTGTGATCACCTGTTATATTTTAAACATAATAATCACTTTGTTCTGCAATGATTGTATGTTATATATATACAACTGACGTATTTTAATGTAATTATTTTATATAATTTTTCATGCATTGCGGAAAATAGAATTTCATAAAAAAACATTGACTCAGATGGGAAGCGAACCCTCGACCTTACGATTTGAAATCCAACGGCGTACCACTGAGCTAACACAAGCGCTCCACGAACAATACTTCTAGCGATATATAACGGTATTTAAGATAATAATTACATTCATATCCACTGCAAACGCTGTTTTTGTTCTACTTTGACTCTTATTTTAGTACTCAGGAGAGAATAATGTTCTATGTGTTAACTTTCACCATTCTTTTACATATGGAAAGATTCGTTTACGTATCTAAATATTCCATTAAGTATGGAGAGCAAAATGACAAACAAGCATGTGCTGGCATTAATACAGTTTCGAAATATTGTATCATTAAGTATTTCAATCAATGTTGCTTTTTTATATATAATTGGTAACAAGTGTTATTATATTTAAAAGAAGAAAAACACATCTGCAAGATTTTTCCCGATTGCAAAGGTTGGCTTCGAGGTTCGAACCTGGTTTACTTTTTCCCGAAGATACCCGAAGTTGGACTTAGAAAATTTTTGCCTCGAAACAGCAATAAAGAATGCGCTCAAGCTTTTTGAGACAATGTGTACCTAAGCAACAACGACAGCGTCACTATTCATCTGCGACCACGAAAACTATGATTTCGATACTAGTATTGTTCATATTTGACTACTTTTACATGTCCCTTTCCCCCTTACTACGAATGACTTCAGTGTCTCGCCCCACTTTAGCAATTTCAACAAACTTAAGTATAGCTATAAACCACCACCTGTAAAATAAATGTGCGGGTGAGATTTTACGGAGAGAAATTCATTAGCTACTTTTCCAAAGTGGTGGCTTTATTCGCTTCCCATGCTAAAGATTGCCAAAGAGCTCAACTTTATTTGCACCACTGTGCTATGAATATAGATTTTAATGGCATTTACTTTACTGAATGCTCGCTTAGGTGTTGCTCCCGTCACAGAAAAAATGAGATACTGTTATAAATGAGTAGGGATATAAACAAATACGGAAAACTATTAGAAATTACACCTCTTGAAATGAGTTTTCGCAATATCATGGGGCAGTATTTTATTCGAATGTGAAGGAAATCATTGCGTAAATTGTCCCTTCCCCTCCTTAGAAGTCTAAGCTACAATACGTATCTAATAATTTTGAATTAGAAATATATGCATCGAGTTTCATATCCTTAACTTTAAGGTGTCCTGAGTTAAGTAAATGAATAAACTTCCTGCTAACGAAAGAGTAAAGCTTTGGGCTTTAATAGTATCGGGAGTGTAATTATTCATTTCAGCGACCCCGAAAGCTATTGAATAGACACTCATATCTTTCAATTAGGAATTTTTAATTTTCACCCCTCCCATTAAACCTCCATGCCGATAATGCTAAACTTTGATGTGAACGATATAGAGGGTATCATACATAATTCATGTACTCAAAAGCTATGGATTTAACATTAATATCGTTCATTTTCGATTATTTTTACATGTTCCTGTGTCTCCCATAATAGAACTAGAGGTGATACGGGTTTCGATTCCCGTCAGGAGTCGTGTGGTTCTGGTTCCACGTTAAGTCGTAGATGCACGTCTTGTATAGAGTAGTAGCTGAAAGACACGCTGAACTCTATATCACCTCACCTCGTGAGATATTCTACGTTTGCATAATTTCTAAACCACTTTTCTTTCTTTCAATCTCTTCCTTCCTCTTAGGACACGCATAGGTTCAAACCGAAATATTCTTCACGGTTGGAGGACGCAAGGCTACTGTACCTACCCTTATGGGACTAGGTAGTGAGTTGCGCAGTTTGAGTAGCACGCACGAACAAACCATGCTTACATTTATTATATATAAATAATAAAATCTCACATTAGGACTTACTCTGCACGTCAAACTTTTAACATATGCGACTTTTTAAATTCTGTTCTTCTTCTTCTTCTTCTGCTTTATTATTATTATTATTATTATTATTATTATTATTATTATTATTATTATTATTATTATTATTATTGCAATAGCTATATGAAGCAATTATCTCGGCAAACTTGGTTAATACACACCATTCAGCAACCGGTAGTTGTAGAAATCAGGTTTTTCCAACAGAAGTTGTTAGCTCAATCAGTAGAGCGCTGAGCCATGGATTCAAGGGTTGCGAGTTCGAGTCTAGTCTAAGTCAAAAAGTTTTTTTCCTGATATAATTCTTGAAATGGAAATGTTTCTCTCTTCACCTTTATCTCATAATTCTGAATAGAGATGTTTGGATGTGAAAGAAAAAGTATACTAGAATATAAGAAAAGAAAGGTAAATTACATGATATCCTTTGCAATTTTTAACTATATTTTCACCTATCTAGGACGTCTCTAAAAAGTTCAGACTTCTAGACCTCCTTTTCGCTCTCTTATGTGTCCTTTAACTAATTTCTACAGTTACTTAGTGAATCACATATACATATATTACAGATGACGTATCTCTTTCTCTTCTCTCTACATCATGTCTGGAGATGAATGTTTTGACAATAGGTTACAAACACGATTTTAAAAAATAATACGATCTGCGATATCAGTGATACATATTGTGGTGTTTAACTTAACATATAAAACAATAAATAGAAAAACTGAGAATACGAATCTTTTCGTGCACTGATGCTTCAATAACAGTGAACTGATGCTTCAAATCTGTGTCTTTACTCCCTTCACCTATGTTAATTCCCTAGTCAAAATAAAAACTCTTCAAAATTAATCACAAATTCTTATACAACCATCCCTTCCTTGGAGTACTGCGCGGTCACATACCCGTCACTGCGATGTAAAGGCACTTATGGCGACGAGGATACATAATGTACATACTATCAGTGCTGTAGTCCTAAAATTTTCAGAGGGTATACGCTGTTTTGTGATCATCTATGATTGTCACAAAAGACATAGAAGGCATTTTTAATGAACAATGTAAAACGCATGTATTAGTTAATTCAATTAAAATATAAAGGATACACTACTGTTTTATAACATAAAAGCATTTCATGCTATTTTCTTGATGACTCCTTATTTAAATCACACCATTAATAGCAAATATGGGTGTAGGAATGAAGAAGGAACAACTCACTCCAAGGAACACACACACACAAAATCACGCACGATGTTGCCAGAAATAAGAAAATTGTGCCAAATTTAACTCTATTTTAGTTTCGAAAAAACACAAAAAGGCAGTGTGCTTAGAAAACATGGATTTTTCTCATGAAAACCCCTGCTAAGCCCTGAAATATCATGCAGGGATACTTGAACACCAGCTAAGAATATAAGGGAAAAAAAGTGATATAGTCACTTTATCACTTTAGTCATGGCCCGATCAAATACATAAATAAATAAATATAAATAGAGCAAAAATAGATAAATACCATATGCTTTGAAGCAGAAGGTACACTCTAATGACTAGGATTAAGCAGAGGGTATACGGCGTGTACCACCGTTTACCCTCGACTACAGCCCTGATAACAAATACTTTGTGCACAAAAAAGGTGTGACATGTTTGTCTAACGATAGACTTAAACGCTACACATTATCATCTGCAAGTATCGATGTGTTTTTAAGTACAATTTTGGAACTATGAATAACTCTTTATAGTACATTTCATTGAATTCGAGAAAAAAACGGGAGAAAATCTGTAACAGCTTTCTGTATTACAGCATTGCTCCGCTCAGAGACCAGTTTGCCAGCATCCGATTGCCATAACTCGCGGATACAGAAACGAGGCTTTCAGTATTTGTCAGTCACGTTCCGTACATCAGTTTATTCCACTGATAACGCAGCATATTCCAAATTGTGCCATACAGCGTTATTCGGTGGGACACTGCAATTTAATTTGAACGTTAAAAGAGTTTACTCAATTTAGTGTTGCTAATATGCTATCTCGTTATTCCTCCTGCGTAAATACAACGCAAAAATGTCAGCACGGCTAGCGCGGTGATCGATTTCGTGAGGGACAAAATTCCACAAACGCACTCTTCCTTCGTCAGACGGGTCTTTTGCTATGCAGTCTCTCTACACCATATCTCAGTGACAAAACCTTGCTATAATAAATTCCTTAACTCAACAATACATGCAACATTTAAAACACATATAATAATTCTTTTTCAGCTTACACACCACTTCAATCATTAAGTAACTAAACATAAAAAAAGAGAACAAGGAAATTTTAATTGCTTTTGAAAATGAGCAGAAGCAGGGTTTAATTCCGGATTTCCATGAGGATGCACTTGAATTTTAACTGACGGCCAAATTAATATGTACTTCAAGAGAAGATATTCACACTCATCATTCAATGCCGAATACTAGAACGGAAGTCCTTTTATGTCATAACTTGTGTAACGTAACAACTAAAATGATTTATTTAAAAATTAACTCATCCGTTAAATTAGCTTTATGGAGCTCTCGTGTGTCCCATAGCCCTTCTTCCTCAATACCAATATTTCAACGTCCGAAGAAGCTACTCAATTAACATGGTTACTAAATATTTCAAATTCATTTTGAAAATTACAACAACTGCTAAATATATAACTGAATCTACAATTCTAAATGAATATTCAGAACCTGGATCTTATTCGGAAACTGTTCCTCTAGTTAGGGCTGTTCCGATAATCGAGTAATCGATAACAATTCGATAAAATTTCAAAACCGTTTCGTCGATAAAGAATTTTAATTTTACCGAATTATCGAACTTTTGAGACTCTCGAAATGTTTGAAACTCTCGAAATGTTTGAAACTCTCGAAATGTTTGAGACTCTCTAAACGTTTGAGACATTCGAAATGTTAGAAACATTCGACGAATTTGAGAGACTTGAATTGTTTGAAAGCAGCAAATGCTAAAAGATCTGGAAGAAACAATGCAATCGATGTTATCATAGGTGTAGGCCTACATCGCAGTGTGTTCATTTTAAAAGTTGCTTCCCTTGAAATGAAGTGAAAGAAGAGTTTCTACCCACATGTCTTTAAGACCAATGTTTATGTATGTATAAGGATTAAGCAGTCTGTCAGGGAAGAGAGAGAGTTTTATGGAGGTAGTTGGAGAGTACTTTATATCATAGATCCGTAGTCAAACTCCCTCTAAAAAAAATTGTTGTGGAAGCACCTCAGGATTCTGAAACACGCATTTTTGGATAGGGCACATACTAGTTCCTAAGTGAAGTCTTGACCCGACTACAATAGGTCCCATAGTTTTGGAGCTATGAAGCTTTAAAATCCATTTTTTTCATGTTTTCGGCAGCCTATAACACGTAAACGACGGGGTTTTCGCCCTATGTTTATGCAACGTTCTGCAGTTATACACCCTAACGAGAATGACTTGATCGGTGGCCCTATTAGAATTAAAACTAGATATGCCACAATAAACGGCTACCTAACCAAACAAGGAAAGCAATAGCTAGAAATGATTTTCTCGATCAACTGTTGTAAAATAGAAGTCAATAGAGCGTCCTAGTTACCTGCTGTATCTACATTTGAGATATTAAATCAATGTTGTCGGGCTAATGTTATACGCTGTAGGCTAGGTTATAATATAAATGGTGAATTCAGTTGATGATTACTGGAAGGAAGAAGAGAGAGAGAAAGTGAGAGAATTCCAAGAGAATCCGCAGCCACTTTGCTATAAAAAAAAAAATTGCATGGCTGGGGTTGAACCAGGGACAGCCCGTGTCAGAGAGCATGTCGGATACAAACATCAGTATGTGGATTGAATACCGTGCATTAACCAGAATCGACAAATGTTAAGACATTTGAAACTCGAATATACCGAGAAAAAAAAAAAAACTTTCTTTAATTGCGTGACTTTTTACAACATGCAGTTCCACGCCATTGTGTAAGAAAACAATGACTTCCATATTTATCTTTCTTTGATAACATTTCTCACGGTGCGTTTCCAAAAACCTGCAGCACGTGTCAATAATACACTTGTGTTAACTCAGTAATCTCATAACCCTGAACTTTTATTTTTTGCTAATTCAAGCTTTCAAATGGATCTCCATTATGTACAAACTTATAAAACAAAATTCGTTAGTACCATCGACTTTCTGTGGATTACTGAAAGCATTTATCGCTATTTCTGACGCTCATCTAAAAATAAAATCTTTTAGTTTAATGTTTCATGGTTAAACAATATAGGTTACAAACCGAGATATTTCAAATACTACATTCTTTAAAATGCCTTTTACGCGGCTAGTAAGTAGAATGTGTGAACTAGGTTGCTATGAAATGAATAATCATATTTCTACTATATACACTACTATACTGTTTTGCAATGGAGGAAATATTGCATACCTATCTTGATTCACCCAAAATAGTTTTCGTCCGCAGACAAAGGTTCATAAGGTTCTAAATCTCTTCCCGGAAGCAATATGGCTTGTGTGGAACAATGAAGTTCCGGTAGGTAATTTTGGCATTATCTGTTTGCAGGGCCGTGCCGTGGAAAATCAGCGCCCGGGGCCAGAGTATATGACGGCGCCCACATACACATATTCTAAGCAATTTTTCCTATCTTTTTTTTTCTCTCCCGAATGTTTCGCCCCCCTTACTTCGGCGCCCGGGGCCGTCGCTCCGCTCGCCCCCTTCCACGGCACGGCCCTGTCTGTTTGTGAACACCAATTTTCACATGTGGCTTACATGTTTAGAATTACGTTAGTCTGTTGGTGCTAAGTCATGGGAGTATAGCGGCTGCTCGACTAATGTCTCAAAAGTTATTACGCTTTTCCTTCGTAAGTTTGGCGTGTGTTTTGGGGCTATTCTGAAAGATGCTTTCCTATTAACAACAGCCGGTTGACTTTTACACAATTATCGATGCATGTCGTTAAGTTTTGCAGCGTATGTGACACAGGAGAAAATAACTTACAATGGATGAAGTTTAGTTGTCTCCACCTTGTACAGCGTCTCTGGAAATTTGAAGGTGTACAACAATCACTTTGGTAACAAACGAAAAGGTTATGAGTCAAGGTTTAAAAAAAAACCGGGCTTTTTTTTAAAAAAAAAAAAAGCCCAACCCACCTGGGCCCACATGGGTTTTTTCGGGTATTTTCGGGTTTAATTGGTTTTTTTCGGGTTTAATCGTTTTTTTTTTTTTAATATTTCAATGTCTTTGGGGCAAAAGTGTTAAAATGTGATTCATATTTGTGATTTATATTTCAAGATTGTCATTGTCACAACTTGCAACAATTTTCTACTTACTGCTGTTTTGAAAAAATGGCCGCCATTTTGAAATTTTACATTCGATCGCCGAGAAAATCTATACAGCAAATTTAGCATATCTCGTGCTTCCACCATCAAAATTTCAACTTCAAAGATTGAAAATTGCGCTTCGTAGCGTGGATACTCGCTGTTTTGAAAAAAATGGCCGCCATTTTGATATTTTACGTTGGTATACCGCCAAAATCTATACAGGAAATTTAGTGTGTCTCGTGCTTGTATTCTGAAAATTTTAACTTAAAAGGCCTAAAGTTGTACCCTGCAGTGTGTGGGGTAGAGGCAGACAAACGAGTTGAGTTGATTTTGTGTTTAACGTCCCTTTAAGCAGCGAGGCTATATGAGACGGGACCTACTAATTAACGTGGAATCCGAATCACATGAGCTCCCACCGGGAGGCAAACCCGGTCCCACGCCGAAGACACGTACACGAACCGCATAGCCAAGAAGGAGCTCGGCAGACGAACAAATGTAGATCAAGTCATTCAGAAGCCTGACTGACGTTCGCCAAATATGAATGCCAAAAGGAGTCTATTAATTTAAAACAAACACACAATTAATGTTGTATGAAATAAATAAATGTTTTAAAATGTCATATGAAATTAACATCTTCCAGCGTAAATAAACCTGACATATTTTCTCCATGAGAATACAGGGCACCTCAGATCCCCCCCTTCCTCAACTTTCCAACACAATGATATGAACTGTAGTCTGGTTATGAACAAAACTATAATAGGCCGCGGTGGCTCAGTGGTAGAGAGTTCACCTCTAGCGCACATTCAGAACTCAAATCCTTTTATTATTATTACTATTATTATTATTATTATTATTATTATTATTATTATTATTATTATTATTATTATTATTATTATTTTCCGGAGAGGATCCGAGTTTCCATCAAGTGCAATGGAAAAGTAGCATTGCAAATTTCGCTCGCTATGAAGTCGAACAGGGTGGTGTTATAACTTCCTCGAAACTGTTACATGCAACAGCGTACTGTTCATTCACTAATTATAGGATTCCCAGCCAATGTCAGGTTTTATTATTATTATTATTATTTTATTTTATTATTTTTTAACTTTTCGAATAAGCTGATATTGATAGCAGAAATGGAACGTACTTAAAATACGGGATATTTCCCTGTCCCGACAAAATTTACGGGGACGCGGGACACTCGGGCCCAAAAACTGGACACTCCCGTTTTTTACGGGACGTATGGCAGGCTTAAACGTAAAATAAATAGTTTTATTGTTGAAGTATTCATTTCCGATCCTTCTTTGTTTAATTCGGGAATTTCCCGAGCACTTCTTTCACGGCGTGTACATCGAAACTTAAACTAGTACGGAAATTTGAACTCAGCACTTGAAATAGTAAGCGTTACATAGTCTTCGTAACTCCGAGCATTAAGCTTCTTAAATTTGACAAGAATTTTTACGCTATTGCTGGTGTTGATTCCACAGAATGCTTATTTGAAAAGTAGCAACAAATGACTGAATTAAACTGTTATTGTTGGAAAACCAAATTTTAGTTGAAAAACCTTGTGTTTGACATCAAAGGTAAGAAATAATACTAATAGTTTTACTAATGTATTTACATATGTACTATTAGCACCGGCACCTATGACCTTAAACCCGTCAAACGTATGAGTGATAACGTCCCTCGGTGTCGCCAAGTCGACGAGCATACTATTCACGGAAAATATTTTCTAAAGTACAAAATTGCTTATTTTACTTCAAATAGGCTATAAGCATAATCCATACATTAATTTGTTCTATAACTATCTTAAGCTAAGGTGCTTTTTTTTAAATTCATTTAGTGAATTCAGAACATTGATCACGTTTTAGTAGATAGAAGAAGACAATCTAGCATAATTGATGTCCGGTCGTTTAGAGGGGCTGATTGTGACACTGACCACTACCTGGTAGCAGCGATAATACGAGAGAGGTTATCGTTGAATAAAGGTAATATTCATTGTCCGAAAACGGAGAGATTCAATTTAAAGAAATTAGAAGAGAGCCAGGTAAGAGAGGAATACCAGATTGAAGTTTCGAATAGATTTTCGGCTTTAGAAGATTCGGAGTGCACTAGTGTTGAGAATACCTGGATTGAAATTAGAGGTAGCATTAAAATTTCAGCAAAAGAAAAATTGGGACACGCTGAAATGCGTAGGAACAAACCATGGTTCGACCAGGAATGCATAAAACTAGCAGAGAAGAGAAAACAGGCAAAATTACGCTGGCTACAAAATCCGAATGAAATGACTACACAAAATTTCGCAGATATCAGGCGGGAAACTTCCAAAACTTATAGAACAAAGAAACGCGATTTTCTGAAAGCTAAAATTAAGGAACTTGAAGATAATAGTAAAAATAAAAACATACGGGACATGTATAAGGGAATCAACGAATTTAAGAAAGGCTATCAACCTCGTGCTTATATATTAAAGAAATCTGACGGTACAGTTCTCACTGACACGGATAGCATCTTAAATAGATGGAAAGATTTCTTTGACGATTTGCTTAACACGCAATCAAAAACTAGTGTTCGTGGAGAAAAGGCGATACACACCGCAGAACCGTATATTCCAGAACCCAACCGAATAGAAGTAGAAACAGCTATAAAGAAATTAAAGAAACACAAATCTCCGGGTGTAGATGAAATTCCGGCTGAGTTAATTTTAGCTGGAGGCGAAAAATTGTGGAACAAGATACACAAACTCATTCTCCTTATCTGGAACAAGGAAGAATTGCCACAAGAGTGGAAAGAATCAATCATTGTTCCAATCCACAAGAAAGGCGACAAAACTGACTGTAATAATTATCGAGGCATTTCTCTTCTGTCAACATCCTATAAAATCCTTTCAAATATTCTGTTAGCAAGACTGACCCCATACGCAGATGAAATTATTGGAGATTATCAGTGCGGATTTAGAAAAAATCGATCAACTATCGACCAAATATTTACAATTCGTCAAATACTCGAAAAAAAGTGGGAATACAATACCCCGGTACATCAATTATTTATTGATTTTAGAAAGGCGTACGACTCGGTTAGGAGAGAAACATTATACAACGTTCTTGCAGAACTTGGAATACCGAGAAAGCTAATTAGATTAATTAAGATATGTTTAAATGAAACCCAAAGTAAAGTCCGGGTAGGAAAATTTTTGTCCACGAGCTTTCACGTCGAAAATGGCCTGAAACAAGGAGATGCGTTGTCGCCATTATTATTTAACTTCGTTTTGGAATACGCTATAAGGAAAATCAAAGATAGCAACCAGGGCTTACACTTGAACGGTATTCACCAGGTTATGGCATATGCTGATGATGTAAATTTAATAGGAGATGATAGGAGAACAATAGAAAGAAATGCAGAGATCTTATTAAACGCTTGCAGGGACATGGGTTTAGAAGTAAATGCAGAGAAAACTAAATACATGGAAGTGCGTCGGGGCCGGAATACAGCAAATTATGGATGCGTTAAAATACTAAATAATACTTTTGATAAAGTGGATACTTTCAAATATCTAGGATCAATATTAACAGAGGAAAATCACATTCACGGAGAAATTAAATGTCGACTAAAAGCAGGGAATTCGTGTTACTATTCGGTTGAAAATCTCTTGTCGTCGCGAATTCTGTCGAGGAATTTGAAACTTAAAATATACAAAACGATAATCATGCCTGTTGTTCTGTATGGCTGCGAAACATGGTCACTTACTCTGAGGGAAGAACATAGACTGAAAGTATTTGAGAACAAGATCCTGAGACGAATATTTGGACCCAAGAGGAACGGGAATGGGGAATGGCGGAAACTTCATAACGAGGAACTACACAATTTATATGGTTTACCCAACATTGTTAGGGTCGTCAAATCTAGGAGGCTTAGATGGGCGGGTCATGTAGCTAGAATGGAAGAAAGTAGAGACGCTTTCAAAGTCTTGACTGGAAGACCAATCGGAAAACGACCATTAGGAAGACCTAGGCGCAGATGGGAGGACAATATTAAGATGGATCTCGCAGAGATTGGAATACAGAGTAGAAACTGGATGCAATTAGCTAAGGATAGAAGTCAGTGGAGAGCTTTTGTGAACGCGGCATTGAACTTCCGAGTTCCATAAGCCATAGAGTTAGTTTTTTTTTTTTTCTTAGTTAGTGAATTCAGAATTTTATAAAGGTCTTATGTTGAATGTTGTTGTATACCTTAACGTGAAAGCCTATAATTCGCCCAAGGAAAGTCTAAAATCTGATAAAAATCACTTACAATGTGATCACCTTAGTTGTATCAATAATATACTAACAAATAGGTCAAAAACCCAGATGGGTTTTAAAGTGGGTTTTTTCAGGTGGGTCCAACCCGAAAAAACCCACCGGGTTTTTTTGGGCTGGGCCCACTTGGGCAAACCCTGTTATGAGTTGAGGTGAATTTCACTTTAGCGTCCCTTTTCAGCAGCGCGGCTATATGAGACGTGCACCTACTGATTACCGTGGAATCTGAACCACATGAGCTCCCGCCGGGAATCGAACCCGGGTCTTCCGCGCCAAGGGCGCGTACGCTAACCGCTTAGCCACACAGAAGCTCACGAAAAGGTTATGTCTACATGATGTTTGTTTGTTTGTTATACACTTCCCGCGGACCCCCTTCTTTCTTCGGTTATTTGCTGTAAATGGTTGAAATTAAAACGCTGAAGTTTTTGGCAGGTTCACTGTCGGTCGTATGCGGATTTGATACTATAAAGCATCCGTATTAACATTTGATGTGTGTTACCTTCTCCATCTCGGAGACTTCATACATGGCATATACAGGGTGCCTCCGGGAGGAAGGGGCAATATTTTGGGAAATGGTATGTGTGATTCTAAGCAAAAAGAAAAGTTCATATGAACATAGGTCCAAATCTCAAAGGTTTGAGAGCTATAGGTTGTGAACCATTTTTTACTTTGTTGCGTATTGTTCACCCTGCAACTATTTTACAGAGGTAAGACAGCGGATTTGAAAGGTGATGGAATGACTTTTCCAATGGTAAGCAGCATGTGGCAGTGTTGTCTTTGGAGGGGAAGCTATTTAAGGAAATTTGAAAAAGTTAAGGTTATTTAAATAAATTGGATGGCAACACTGATTCCAAATATCCCTCAAGAACAACTCTTCCAAAGACACCACTGCCACATATTGCATATCGTTGGAAAGGTTATTCCATCACCTTTCAAATTCGCTATGTGGCACCTCGATGGAATAGCTACAGGGTGAGCAATACGCAATATAAAGTAAAAAAATGGTTCACAATCTGTAGAACTGTGTAAAAATTCACTTTTGCATTTTTTAATGGTCTCAGGGTCAAATTTTATTTCTTTTTGTCTGAATTAATGGTCGCTCAACACATCCATAAATTCACTTAAAACTACTAAAATGTGAAAATTCCCATAAATACTATGAAATTCAAAAACATGTTTGGAATCATCCTTTACTAATATTTGTTTAACGAATGTATATTTTTTCAGTATTTTATTTTGCGAAAGCATACTGAACACAACAAACAAGATAAGAGTTGACTGAGAATGAATTTACTTGGAGTGAGGAAATTTCTCTGTGTGCTGCTCCAGAACTTGGAGAAGAAATTGGGCCTGATCTTCCTGATTAGTCAATTTTGCATTGAAGTTTTGAATCTATGTAATTTCTCGTTTTGCCAGTTCATTTACAACATGCAAAGCTTTCATACGCTCTCCAGCCTGAAGGAGAGTATCGTTTGTTTCTCATATTCCAGGATTTTCTAATAAAAAATCCGTGGAGATCTCCAGGGTGTCAAACAGTTTTCTGGTGTTCTTGGAAACGAAGTCATTACCGTAGTCTCCTCATATCTTAAGTGCTCGAGTTTTTTTTTTCCCCTTCACTTCCATCTCTAAGTAACGTTGTAACCATATCTTTCTTGACTGCTGCGGGGACTTCAGGATCAAAGAAACTGAGACAAATAAGTGGTTCGCTCAAATACCACAGATGTATTGAGAAACTGTGCATTACTGCTTCTGCAACTTTTGCACGAACATTCTTGTTGGAATGAATGCGTCTTAAAAGATTTAGTCATTCCTTGCAGCTGAAAGCGCAAGAGGAGAGGAATATTATACCTTCAAATACACTGCAAGGACAAATAAGTTTATGAGATGTAAGGTAAAACTGTGACCGGAAAAGATATAACTTCAATTTCGCCAGCCATCGTGCACGAATTGTAGTCTCCAGGAACGTAGAATGTGATACGCCCTGGAAGAACTTCGCCAAGAAATATGAGAACAAATTCTAAAACTTCTCTGTAATCATCTCTGCTTATACTGCGTCAATTGCTGCTTGAAGAAATATACAAGTTCATGCTTTGCAGGGCTCAAAACCTCAAAGTTGCCAGGCTGTCTCGCATGTAATCTGAAGTAACGTAAACGTAGTTATAAGTTTGAGCGCGTTGAGCGATCTTTAAATATTAAAATAATTTAATGAAATTTTGCACGCATACTTCAGTAACCAAAAGGAATAAATTTAGGGGGTGAGACTGTTAAAATAAATTTCAAATTTTTTCCATATAACTGGTTGGCAACCTATAACTTGGAAAGATGAACCTTAAAGGTCCATAGATCCAATGGTATGGGACCCACCTTAGTCAGGTCAAGACTTGACTTAGGAACTAATATGTGTGCTACCCAAAACTACAAATTTCAGAATTCTAAGGAATTCACGCATCAATTTTTATAGAGGGAGTTTGGCTACGGACATATAACCTGAAGTACTCACCAACTACCTCTATAAAAATTGTTACGGAAGTGCCGTAGGATTCTGAAACTTGGATATTTAGGTAGGACACATATTGGTTCCTAAGTGAGGTCTTTACTCGACTATGGTAGGTTCCAAGTTTCTTTCTTTCTTTCTTTCTTTCTTTTTCTTTCTTTCTTTCTTTCTTTTTTTTTACGCTATGGACGTTTAAAGTTTATTTTTTCATGTTTTCGGCAACCTATAACTCCGAAAGGTAGCATTTGTGCACCCAGGTTGGTCTATGTATTCTGTCTTATTTTGGTGTCAGGAATCACCTCCCAAACGTTGTCGGTGTTGTTTTGAAATACCCTGTATGTACCAGGCTATTTTCCAGTTACAAAGGTCACGAACTGACACTAAAAAATATAGAGAAGCATCTCGTGATATGTTGTAAGGAATAAAATCCTTAAAAACGATTCTTTTTGTATAGTGAATAGTGACGTTCGCATTATTTCGTGGAAAGTAAATGCACTCTAAAACACAATTGTGAAGAAAAACTAAAGATCGTGTTCTCGAATCACTGTATTCATTTTAATCTCAGAATTTGTGTGTGTTTTATATAAAAATAAAATCTGAAGAGAAGTCCATGAAAAGTAAAGCATACTTTCGATGTTATATTTCACCTACAAAACGTCGTCACAACTTCGCTGCATGTTTGAAAATGCTCTTTTATTGCACCGCTAATGCATATTAGGTGCATATTTTAACACATTTAACAGCATAGTTGCATGCACATTTCATGAATTTTAAATGCATAAAAATCAGATATTTAGTTATGACATTCTAATGGGGAAAAATAGACATATACAGAAACTTACAGCATACAAAAAGCAATTACTCGTATTTTCAGAAATATGCAAGGAACAAAGAAAAAAAAAAACGTTAAAAATCAAGAATATTCAACAATTGACTCGAAGATCTTATTGGCTTCTTCTACTTCCCTTCGACTGCCCTTATTTTCATTTGATAAAAAATGGACAAATAAAAATAAACTATTAATTGTCAGCTGGATTTACGTTACACAAGACATTATCATCTACAGATGGTCGACAGCTACGATTCAAATGTGATTATCGAAATTGTATATGTATATTCCTAATTGGTATGTACGTTACGGAAACAACACTTTTTGTCAATCATACTGAATAAATTCACCTAATCGCTTCGTTTAAACGTTGAGATGCTAGTTATAAACCAAAAGCACGTTACTACATTTCCATGCTTATTTCTCCACAGACGGGAAATACAGTGACAGCAAACATCTGGCTGGCATTCCATCCACCTGCAGGTACTGCCGTTTGTCCATAATTGATAGAAAGCAAAAGAAAGAGAGAGAGAGAGAGAGACTAGTTTCGATTACTGTATTTTTCCTAGTACAAACTAACTTAGCGTTAAATGAAGAGCAGATAAATCGAATTAACCCCCACTGGATTACTATTACCTGATTTCCTCCCTCAATAATCCCCTGGAGACAAAAGTTAAAGAGTGCGAAAAACAGTTGCATGTTAATTTTCCGCACTTTTTTTTCTTTTTTAAGTGTCGACTTCATTTTTCCGAATCTGTTCAGCTAGAGTTAGTAGTTCCTGGAAGTTAACGGTCATGTCGGGCGTTGCCCTTGCTTGGCTTGCATGGTACTTGTGCGTGTGAATATTTGAATGTATCGGTCACTCAATTGAATCCTCGTGCTTGCCTAGTTTTTCTTCTGATCCAACCTTCATGTCATCTGCTAGACTTCTAAACCTCAGGATCACTGACTGGGAATTCCGAGAAAAAACGCTTTTTATTGACCGCAAATGGAACGCACGCAAATACTTAAAAATAAAAATAAAAAAAATCTATATATAATCCATTGATTGCTTTCGCCATTTATATTTATACGCATACGATGGTGGCTTGTGTTGTGTATACTTAAAACTACTTACTTTTCTTTTTAAAAATAATGTAAGATAATAAGTATTTAATTTTGTTCCAAGGAACTAACATCTGATTTTGTGTACCTGGAAGGAAATGATTTTTATCTATAATCGAAAGACAAGGGGCAATTTCGAGGAAGTACTACGTAATTGTGCTTCTTCAAGGTCTTTCAATAGCCAATTAAATAATATATTTGCCGAATTATTTTCCATCGCCCAACAGAAAGAACAGATTTTTTTAAAAGGTATAATTTGCATGTCTTAGGAGTTAGTATTTACGTTTCGGCAGCGGTATTTTTTTCTAAATATGTGCACTTCTTTAACTCTTATTTCCAAATAATACAAAATATTCAAAAGTTAAAAATTAATTAATTATGAGTTCACAACAACGTTCACTGCACCAAGTTTTTTTTTTTTTTCTTTTCTTATTGCGGTTTATAAACACAGTGCAAAAGGCATTGCCACGAATCTCAGTCGGCAAATAGCCTACTAACTGACAGATTTAAAAGGTTCAAATTCTTTTCAGGCCACCCCACAATCTGATGATGATCTCAATTTGAACATACAATTTTGGACACCTGCTTTCAAAGTAAGAATCTCTGCCATTTTCTACCTTAACTCATCCATCCAGAAATAGGTTCAACGAAACATAAAATTGTTGTAGACTGAGGCAAGTTGATAGTAAAATTATTACATATTCCGCAACATTAGTTTACGCGTTAATTAATGAAACGTAAATGTAAAATAATTCTTTCGCATACGCTGTTCACAACCACTGAAAAATAAAATTAAGGTTTGAGTCTATATCCGAGAGAAAAAGCAGAGCAATGAGTAGACACTTCTTTCCACAACAAGGACAGTATGCACCAACGACAGTCAAGTCATGATTTAATTCAACGATGGTTTAAGTTGTTCAGTATTTAGGTACAGTAACATGTTAGCTATTTCCATCAATTACCATAAACGGGAAATCACTTATTTTTTATATTTAGCAGCAAGACTGAACCTTACTTCCTCCCACCCATTCCCACACACCAAGTAAGAACGATTAATTCATTTCTTGACTTCAAGGCCAAAATGTATCCAAAGCCAAAAAAAATAAATAACTAAAAAAAAGAAAGAAGAAAACAAACATATTAAAAGTATTAAAACATGCGTACCTTCAAACTGTCTTTAATTTTAGACTTCAATTATGTTTACCCATCCAGGTAGTAGCAAAGATATGATTCCAGTATCTTAAACTTCCTTACGAGACCCTTATTGAGTGTTTGTCTTAAACTGATTTCTGTGACGATGGACATTGATAAACTGCCGCGAGAAACATGCACATTGTTCATATTAACTTTGGATGCACATGTGACGTGTAAGGTTTACAAATATCTTAACAAACCGTTGCAGTTATACCAGATTTCATCTTGTAGATTTCAGTAATAAGTAATATTGTCTCTAGTTCTGTTTTACCATTGTTTCTAATAAACAACATGAATAACAAAATGGATTTCTATTTTATTCATAGAAGTTTTATTCATAATAGACGTAATAGATTTTTTTTTTATTCAGAACTTAGACAGATACGTAGAACTAAAGACTCTTTGAGTTCCACAACAAATTTTGCTTCAGAAAGGGTACTGCTGCTGAAAAGGTTTGAGGATAGCTGATAACACAAAAGAAATCCCTCTTCATCCTACCTTAGAGTGTGACAAATCGAATAATTTAGAAAGAGATATTGCTTAAATATGGATGTGAACATACATTGACATAAAAAAATTAAAAACATTCATTAAATTGTGTCACATGACATGTATATTAATACTTCTACAGCCCACGAGACGAGACAGAGCTCTTCCAATAGAAATAGATATACTTTTAGAGACAAGACTGAGCTTCCAAGTCACCTTTTTGAGACGAAACAGCTCCTACATTTTGTCTCGTAGCAACACCAATGCACGACATTACAGTATCGCGAAATTTTAACTGCAAATGCACTTATTAAAGTTATCTTAGTTTTCTTTTAAACCACATGCATAATAATAGTAACAGTAAGTCAGAAATACAATATAAATATCACTTGTAACTTCATCCATCTTGACTCTGGAACTATTACTCAAAAAATTAATACTTTTTTGACCACAGTATATACTTATTTATTAAAATAAAAATAAATAGTAACAGTTTCAATTACTTAACTTTATCTTCATCAGACATTAATTTCAGATTAAGATAACGGTAAGTTATTGGAACTGTTACAACTTATTTAATTTTAATAAATAAGTGGTCAGAAAACTATTAATTATTTGAGAAATATCACTTATATTATGGAATTTACGAAACTGAGTTCTTTACAAGAATTTAAGAGTTAGGATATAGGAGCTACTCATTTCTTTATTCGACCCCGAATTCAATTTCAAACACTTGGATTATTTGGGGGGGGAGGGGGAACAGAGGAAAATTTACGACATATCATCCCAAATTGTGCACAAATAATGTCAAAGACAGGGTCTATTTTAAGACGGGTGACCTATGCTACAAATATGACTATAAAACAAACTAAAAGGGATTGTTACTAACTAAGTCTAGTCGCGTGTACTAACTGTTTCACAGTCCGCTTGCGACGTATGTATGAGCATAACATTCATTTGACAAGCGGCTACCATGACGAAATATGAAGAAAAGAATACGGGATAGTCTCCCATCACATTACCATTACAAATCCAATGACTGGAAAAAAAGTGATAATAAAAAAACACCTGCTCTATCTGTCTTTATTTATAAATATACAAATAAAAAAAAGACACCAATGTCTTTGAAAAAAATATTTAATATACTTAAATCTCCTTTGTCATCTTGTTATATTTAAAATAAACTGCTGGTACCAAATGTCATACTTCAGTTATTGGGCTTAGTAACAGCATTGGCTTTCCTCACTTTTTTTCACTTCATTTCCATTAGTTCCGGTAAAGCCATATGAACTTAAAGGGAAAAAGGAAGAGAGAGAGAGAGAAAGAGGAAGGGAGAGAAAACGAGACAAATGGTGGAAAAGAAGATATTTCTTAAAAACTTTTAAAATATTCAGACTTTTAACAGCACACGCTTCATGCACTAAGCACACGACTGTCTGGAAAAGAAGCCTAGACAAGTTTTCTTCTTCATAATACTCTAGACAACTCCTGACACCAACGAATAAAACACAAAACCTTTTCCAGTAAAAGGAACGGTCTCAAGAGCTTTGACCTGACTAAATTTAAATGATTGACATATTTCTATACTTAACGTTTTAAATTCTTTTAAACGATTTAAATTCTTTTATAGACAGTAGGCGTGCATTATACTGAATTTATAGTTAAAGTTAATTACAAACATTTAGCTTTTGAATCAAGTAATAATAATAATAGAGCTCCTTCGTGGCTAAGCGGTTAGCGTACGCGCCTTTGGCGTGGGAGACCCGGGTTCGATTCCCGGCGGGAGCTCATGTGGTTTGGATTCCACGTTAATCAGTAGGTCCACGTCTCATATAGCCTCGCTGCTGATTTACATTTATGTTATACGTAATTCCAAACATAGAATGAGCAGGATTCAATTAACAAGAAAAAAAGCTATGCGTGCACTATGGGTCTGGGATAGTATGGCCTGGTCATTCCTCCAAACTATACAGTCTATTTTAAGGTTACTGACGAATATTTACCACAGTACGTAATTCAATGACTTTTCATATATGTCATGTGAGTGAAGGCTAAATAGTCTAGATTATATTAATAAGGGAAAGATGCAAAATACGTGGACGAAACGTATCTATTGTATGGTTGTTGTTAAAGAGTGAGGACCGACGCATGTGCACACATTTGATAAGGGATTCTTAACTCAGTGGTGCTATGAAATGTAGAAGTAGGCCAAAGATTTTGCCTCAACACGTTGAAAAATTTTATTACCAACCAGCAAGAGGAATTTCTTACTATTAAGCCAACACGAAAACAAAAGTACAGTCTTGTTTCATTAAATTCTGGAAATTCTACGGAAAATATCTTACTTCAAAAGTAAATTATTTTTACTTGTTTCTATGAGACAAATTGTTTGCGACCATTCAAGTCAAAACATATTAGCCTTTGTAAGCGAAAGGAAAAAACAAATTTTGATAACTTCTAAAGAAAAAGTGCATGATCTATTTTATCAAACGATTTACAGAAATCCGTATAAATAGTCTCCACCGAACGACTTTCATTACAAGCATCAAATATGTATTGAGTAAAAGGAGTAAAAGTCACTAGTTTGTAGCTGAACTCCTATCTGGGAGACAAACATGCTGATAAATGGATATAAATGGTTTCGCATGCGTAAATATTTGCACGTTTTCTCTCAACACCCAAAACAGCATGGGTCTTACACAAAACACACAATATGCTTCATTTTTGAAACAGGAAAATTTTATGAAATCCTGAGGACGAAAATCCGCTCCCTTACTCTACGGTAATTTCGATCCCAACCAACATAGATGAGTTCAACCCTTGCCCCTTACTGATGTCAACATCAAGCACTTTAGTTACATTGGGAAACCAAAAGCGCAGTTTTCATAAAAGTTTAATAATTATATATTTAGTCACGATAGGTTTAAAAGAAGGGTGCCGTTCTTGATTTGCAGTGTTCAAGAAGAATCAAGTAAAGGAAATTAAGATGAACACTGAGCATGTGCAAACTGTTTGTGTCAAGGTTTGAATTCATATACTATAATTCCAGCATATTTTCCACCAAAATCCAAAATTAACAAACAATTTTTTAAAAAGTTTTAAGGATGTTCTATATTTTGACAGGATGCTCGCAGTTGACGTATAGAACCTCCAAAGTTCGCCTTGACCATGGCGACTAGCAGAACCTGTAAAAGCTACTGGATCATCTTCCCAGAATCAATACTACAGACGCATGGTACATCTCTGTTACCAAAATTTATTTAAAAAATAAAACGCCTCATGATTTACAAGGTAAACCATTAGTCTGCCACTACAGAAGCTGTTACCATGTTTGTTACTGATATAAGTTACACAATACAAAATATGCGTTTGTCCATTAAATCAAGAATAAACGTTAGGAGAACATAACAAATTAATTGAAATTCATACGACGCATATCAATGAAAACCCTCCGTGGTATTTTGCCAATCTGACGAAACAACTTTTCCATTAGCCGTAAACTTCACCACAATAATATAGATCTCACGCGCTGCAAACACATAAGGACAGACAGCAAACCATGATAAACCCTCATGTACACGGCAACGTACAAAAAGCATTGTAATAGTTTTGTCATTTAAAGTAACTTAGTTTATAGATAACTAACTGTTTATTTTACAAAATACTTAAGAGGCATTAATTCTATTGTTACAGAAAAGATAATGTTTTGACTGCTCGAAGGACTTGATAGCGGACCGGCTTATTTGCCATGAGCGTACGTAACAAACTTCATTTGAAAAATCACTAAAACGATAGAAACTGGTTTAGAAACAAACAGTAAAGTATGACTGAACGGTGTTATGCATCAATTGACCAAGCGCCAAAACATGGTTCTGAGATATTGAAGGAAACACAAACATGTTACCATTACGATCCAGTTCTTGGCGCTTGGTCGAATAGCTTTTCCTGAACGTTTAAGCAAATAGTAGGATTTCAAACTTTTTTTTTTTTCAATATTACATTGTCTTCTACTCACTGACGCAAAAATCTCGAAAATCGAAAAATGGCGCTTGGTCAATTGATGCATAACACCGTCCAATCTGTTTATGGGCGTATAAACTTTTAGAAAAGCAGCCGATTATAACATTATATATTATCGGTCTAATCACAGAAACTAGAAGCAAGCAATCTATTTTTTTCTTCCTCTTGTATCAAATTTATATCACTGACCACATTAAATTTATCATTGAGCACATTAAATTTCTATTGATATTTGTTTGATTGCAATCCCATGTGGATCAGTATTTACTCAAAAGTAACAGACTCCATTCTAAATTACAAATAAATATAATTTAGCATTAATATACAATGAACAAAATGATCTATTTTCGATATTATAAGAATTATTATTTAATAAATTAGTTTCTTTGCCTTATATATATATAAATAGCTTGCTGAAAAAGCACAGTTTATTTTCTCAAGGGAAGCTGGAGCATTTCCATCAGGAAGCTAGAGCATTACGGAGAAAGCGTTTTACTGAAATCAACATTTATAAATTGGCATAGTTAACATTCCTAAGCTGGAACAGACATAATGGTAACAATTTTAAGGGTTGAAAAGATTCTGAAGAAAAGGACCAGATTGTACAAAATTATTGAGGAAAACTGTTATCAAATGACGCAACTACGAAATTGGAGAAAATTTACCCGCTTATCCTCACCAATTTCAACCAAAAGCACTGGAATTTCTCAATGGTCTAGTGCCTAACGCGTGCGCCTTTGGTGTACGAGGTCCCGGGTTCGATTGTAGGTGACACAACCTTGAAATTTGGACTATTGAACTATGTAATTCGGATTCTACCTTAACCTGTAATGGAACGTTAAACTCCAATCAAATCAATCTCAAAGCGATGGAGATGATCAGCAAGCACTAAAGAATTCATATTCCGTTCATATATATATTAAAAGAATCGAAGTTATATCGTAACATTGACATTACGTGTACGTGCAAACGTGCTTGATCCCTTTTACCTCTTTATTCTCAATTAGTGCTATTAAAATTATTGAAATATTCAAATATCCAAATATTCGTGTTGAATATTCGAAGAATTTATTATTCGAATAATGAATTAATTGTATTTTAACAGCAAAATTTTCAACTCTATTTTTGCTTTCTAGGGTAGAAGGAATGAACACGCCAATTTCCACTAAAATCGGATAAATAATACGACAGTAATCGCAGAATATAGAAACAGACGGATATATACGCAAATACGGTTGAATCGAGTGGTATAGAAGCTAATTTACTTCGCTTCAATATATCTCTATGTATCTTTCTTCTCCCTTTAAGACATCTGCGATACCGAAGTTACGAAGAACAAGATCAACTGTTAAAGTGGGTTTGATGCATAGCCGCCCCGCAAAGGGGAAACTGAATACCAATGGATTTTCAAAATAGGGTAATTTGTATAGTACAGCTATTGTGGTGGTGGAAGTTTGTTTTTAACTTCAACATTTGAATAACTTATTATTATTATTATTATTATTATTATTATTATTTTAATGTCATATTGACACTTAACATTGATTACTTTCACGCACGAAGTTAAGTTCTAATTTCGGAGAGGTTTCTGTTTTTCGAAACATATTAGACTTGCTTGCTCACTTACACACACACACACACACACACACACACACAAATATATATACTGCTGTATTTAATAGATCTATATATAATACTACAGTATTGTATAGCATATTAAGTGAAGTTAATTAAGTCATGTCATATGCGTAAGTAACCGTTCACCATGAAGCATTATATGCACACGTGGATCACGATGCGTGAGAATGAATTCGCAACTATGTGTTGATCCTTTACTCCCTCCCTGACTTAGTAACCAATACCTGGGTTTGTATCAAAGCTGCACTCCCAGTAATAAATGGCTTGCATCGAGAGCGACTGTTCTGGCCACAAACTACCACGGTTAGCCGTTTTTCTACGTGTGTATAGCCATATTACAAAGAGATGCAACTTCTTCTTCAATTTTGATAGGTCTA
The DNA here is from genome assembly GCF_964235325.1 of Thermobia domestica. Classification (NCBI taxonomy): domain Eukaryota; kingdom Metazoa; phylum Arthropoda; class Insecta; order Zygentoma; family Lepismatidae; genus Thermobia; species Thermobia domestica. The sequence goes on along the minus strand of NC_137458.1, from coordinate 127,314,262 downwards.
TAACTTTCTTCAACGTTCAACCCTTAAATGCTTTTTTCTTGGAGAAATTAATCATTGTGCATTAATTCTACATAGGTCTATAAATATATTTTACATGCTCAAAACAAAAAAAAGCACATTTATTTTATTCGTAGCAAAGCGTTGATACTTAATGACCTATTATAGATTTAGACTGTGGGATTAACAAATTACTGAGTTCAACTTACTGCCTTAGATCACGTTAGGATAATTATTAAACTTCAGTTTTCTGAATTTTCGAAGCCTAAAAGAGTAGTAACAAACTTTAGTCAGGACAATCATGATGTGTGATCAATTGATCACTAATTGGAATATTTTTACGATATTTCTAGCTTGGTAAAACCAGTAAAGTTTGACAATGCTTGATGTCAAGCATTCTTCTAGTTTGCACTTTTTTCTGGAATAGGTTTCATGGGCCAGATATACCATTGTACGTATCCGGTATGTAAATCCAATTAAATAGGTATATTGGACATACCTATTGCTTTCTCTCTCTCTCTCTCTCTCTTTTTTTTTTTTTTTTTTTTTTTTTTAAGGACCTATAAATGTTTATATTTAGAGAAGCCACACTACAACGGGCACTGATTTACTATAAGGATTCAGTATTAGTCACCTTGTCCTTCGGTCATCATCATCAACAATAATGGACTTATACGAGGGATTTTATGAAAGTTTTGAAAATGGGTAACAATGAGTTATCCAGTTCGTTGAAATTTTGAAAAAGGTTTAACAAATGACTGAATGAGGATGCTCTGTGTAGTGGAAACAGTTGTCATTGCGTGTTCAACATCAATGGATGTGTAGAGAGAACATTTTCGTGTAATGATTTTCTATGATTATAAAGCAGGGTATGACAAGAAAGCATTCCATGAAAGATTAATGGGTATATTTGGGGATATTTGTCCTTTACAAGGGCGGCATGATGGCTCAGTGGTAGAGCGCTTACCTCTAGTGCATGGGATCCCCGGTTCCATTTCCAGTCAAGCTTGTGGAGGATAACATCGTATCCGTGGGTTTTTCAGGTACTTCCATTCCTCCCACATTATCATTCCACCAATTATTTCACTGTCACTCACTTGCCTTAATCATTGTCTTCCTCAGTCTAAAGGGCAAAAACGTGAAAAATTATACTGAAAGATTTCATTTAATTTCATTTCATGACCTACACAAGCCACTGCCTACTGCAGGTTTACACAATTCAGGAGCAACAGCAACTATAAGTTTTAAAGTGTTCAAAGCGGAACAAATGTTAAGAGAAGATCATAGATGCACATATGCTAAAATCCAATACTCTCTCAACATTGACGTTGGGAAACTGCAGTCGTTGGATCCTGCATCAGCTCACCGATGATCAGAAAAAGATGTCAGTGGATTGGTGCCGTAAAATATTGAATAGATTCGAAGGAGGGCGGTCAAAAAACATTTTTTTTAACATCGTTACAGGTGATGAAAAATGGATACATCGGTACGATCTAGAAACGAAGCGGCAATTATCAGTTTGGGTCTTCCTAGGTAGGGATCCACCCTACCCCCAAAAAGAAGAAATCTCAGAGCGATAGGAAGAACAAAAAAACTGATGGCAAGGTGACGCTATGCCTTCCCAAATTGTTTGATGCAGTGAGGATGAAACATCCAAAGTCAGGTTTGCGCGGCCTACTCTTGCACCATGACAATGCATCTGCACACGTTGCTGGACAAAGAACGGTGTTTCTGACTGAGTCAAGTGTGAAAACTTTGTCCCATTTCTTACGGTCCTGACTTAGCCCCATGTGATTTAATTTTCTCCACTATGAAAAAAAAATCGTGGCCATCAATCTAAGTCATCAGAAAAGTGCTGTGGCTGTTTATGATGAGCACCTGCAACCACCCCTTTAAAAAAATACGGTGTTCGACATTTCAAAAATAGTTGTAGAAGATGGACTTTTGCACACAATTGTGGTGGAAAATACCACGAGCAAATGTCAGAGTTTGGACAATGTATGTCATTTTTTCAAAACTTTCAGAGTGATCCTCGTATGATGATGATGATGATGTCTAATAACTTCCATTTTTAATCTTTCTTTAGAAAATCACATCCCTACAACAGGAGAAGTTTGCGTTGCAAAACTTAAGAGCAGGATCGGTACATGATTGATATGTTCCGCTTTTATCTTGAGCTACATCACGTCGGGGATGGTGGATATTGCTAGTCTGAGGTTTTGACTACGTACTAAAACTTTCCACTTGCGAGTTTGGGTCTTGTTGGAACTTGTGTATCAACATCCATTCATTAGTTGTTGAATGATGACACTTCAAAAGACTGTTGTGTGGAGCAGCAGCTTGCTCCTGTGACATGCAAACAACCTCTTAACTATATAAAGGATCGTCTTGCTGCCTCAATACCTAACTCAACAGACTAGAAAGTGAAAATGATAATCGAATATACATGCATCTGTGTCCACAATTCGTAAACTAACGTCAGTCTAGCTATCCCATAGTTATATTACTTCCAATCAGCATTATCATCATGACAAGTATTATATCCTCACTTACAGGGCATTCGGTGCGAATTGAAAAGTTTCCGTGAGTACCGTCCTAAGCTAACCTCTTCGTCTTGACGTAGTAAACCACCCGTTAGTAATCTCTTCTTCAGATCTATCGTATCACTCACAGTCAGCATACCATTTTTTTTCAACCATTGTTCTAACAAGTTTATCTTCCTCTTGTTAATTACATACATTATTTTCTTCACTATTATTCTCAGAATTTTCTCAATGTCTCCTCCAACTTTTGGAAGTAACTCCACTGTGTGGGGTTGAAATAATCAAGAACAATGGAATAAAATTCTGCCCATATTGCAAAACTACACAAATAAAAAGGTCACAATAAAAACAATTTTCCAGTATAACCTTCGTAAAAAATATTCGATTTTGATACAATATACCTACAGCCCGCGCGCCACGACAAAACTCTATACAGAGCAGAAACGGGGTAAAGAGTGACACGGACAACTGTATTTTTAGAATATGGACGTGAACAATGGCTTATGCTTGGCTTTTCCGCGTGGGAGAAATGAAGTATCAATGGTTGCCAGCATTGTGCAGTGGTTTTACAGTACATTGACCTTCGAAACATTCGACGAGTTTGAGACACTAGCGAAACTTTGATAATATCCGACCTTTCAATAATACCCGAAACTTGGATACTATTCGAAATTTTGGAAATATTCCAAACTTTGATCATTTCAAATACTTGAACATTTTCGAGTAATTGAGGGCAACTGGATAAATTTTCACACCCGAAGTTCGATAGGTTCTCACCCCTATCGAACACCCTATAGTGTTTTTTTTTTCAGGAGAGAGAGTTCGGATATATTATCCCAGAAGATGATATTCCCTCCCTCCAGAATTTTTTAGACCAGACATCAACATGTGTAACACCAGTTTTTCCTCGAATATAAAAATACCAACCAAAGGAATAGCTCGAAAAGTAGCCATTTTTCAAGTTGGTTTCTAAGCTATGTATCAGTGAAAGTCGCACCAAAATGTATTCAATGGTTCTATGTTACGTGCAATATTATTTGCTACAGGTATGTTTTCTTTTCCCAACTCTTTAACAATTGCTCATAATATGGCAACCTTGAACCTATTTTTCAGGGTTTACCGTGCTCATCATACGATGTCGCGTGCTCGAATGAAACGGCCTCCCCCGCGCCAGTGAAATCGACAGCGTGGATACATGTGACACAACTACGTCAGAGGTTTTTCTCGTGGTGCGCGGATACTAGGTATTTTAGTCTTCCTATTAGGTAGGGTTGCCATATGTCCGTATTTTGTACGGACTGTTTGTAATTTTGGGTCCGTGTCCGTATCGTACAAAGCGTGAAATAGGAAAATGTCCGTATTTGACAGTTTTTGATGGTGCCCGAAAATTTCCAAGTCGGAAATCGCTGAAATCTCGGGCGAAAAGAATTGTGTTTTCATTTTATAGCTAACTTATATTTTAGTTACTATTAACAAAGTAGGTTATGTTTTTAAAAAGTGTCTTATTATTCATTCCAGGGTTCTTTTAGTTGGATTTAATATATATAATCTAATGTTATGATTTATTATATTTGTGTTAATCTAAAGAATTATAAAACATGTTAAGTTTCCAATAGTGTTTTAAGTACTGCAGTAAACAATTGTGTGATAACCTTAAAAAGTTATTTTTAGGTAAGAAATTTCAAAATATTTATTTTGTGTTTGGACACCGTATCTTTGATAGGTAGTCATTTTAAGGCTTGTCCGCATTTTGGATCAAAAAATTATGGCAACCCTACTATTAGGCATATTGCTCTTGGTTGGCATCATTGAATATCAAGATGCAAATCATTCCAACTTTTAGAACATGCTTCAAATTAAGTTCCATAAAAAATAAATACCTAGGTAAATAAAACAACGGATTTTAATATGAGTGTATTTTCTTGGAATAATTACTGGAATTATTATTATTATTATTATTATTATTATTATTATTATTAATAATAATAATAATAATAAACCATCGCTCGTATCTACAATGCACCATCAATACGTATAAAATATTGAATCTGTGCTTTCTGAATTCCATAATCAAAACTTCTTGAATCTCCGAAAACCAAACTTGTTGATTATTGGAATAAATAAATAAAATTAAGTAAGAGTATGATTTTGACGAACAAAATGTCGAAACCATATCCATCATTTTCAAGATGCTTATCTCTAAGTGTTTGATCTAATTAGATCTAAATCACTTCTCACTTTCCCTCGATTGTTTTCATACGAAATACAACACGCTCTTGATGTTTAAATATTCATGAACAACGTTTCGAAAGCTGCTATATGAGTAATAATGCCAATTACGATCTTGCTATCGTTGATATTAATTCAGCCACTTGTTGAATGAAGACTTCAATTATTGATATGCACGGTTTGTGTCACACTGGATCATCTTCGACGGTTTCACAGCATCTCGTGCCAGTAATAAACTGGATCAGTCAGACTGATAGCTATTCTCTTAAGACGATAGCACACTTTAATCTTTGTTTCACGTTTAAATGCAAATTAGGTGACGACTCAAGAACTTTATTGCTGTATAGTAAACATGAGAACCATCAAATATTCATGAGCAAATTTTAAACCCGATTTATACAAAAACCTTTTCTTCTTCAAATACAGTATTTGTGTGTGTTGTGAGTATTTATCATTCGCGACAGTTCCTATATTATATTTCTTCAATGACTACGTTTCTAAATTACCCCATAATCTAATTTTGAACAATATTATTAAAGTTTAATAAAAAACAATGTCCAAACATTCTATATATATATATATATATATATATATATACCTAACGATAATCCTCATCTAGCTAAACAAAATGATGTCGTTGCTACATGCATAGTTTCCAAGAAAATCGAGAAAAAAGTTCATTTTGGCAAAGTCAAAAAGAATGCTACTATACGATACCAGTATCACCTACTAATTGTAAGGTGAAACTGATCCGGAAATATTAACTCATCGTCATCAAACTTTCTATTATGACGCTAGCCATGCAGTACACAGTATGGTTAATGAGATATAGTCCTGAAACGGATTGTTATATGCGACGAAATCTGAATGTGAAAAAAAAACAGTGGTTGGGAGAGGGCCAATTTCCAGAAACGGTCGTAAACAGAGCCATCATTCTGCTGTGTGTGTGATGGAACTACAAGGAGGGTAATTCACTTCCAGTTTGACCCTAACGGTCGTGCTATCAATGTCGACCTTTATTTCGAACATTTGCACCGGATGTACGGCAAAAATATCCTGTATTGGTGAACCGAAAGCATGCCTTGCTACAAAGGAGATTACAAAACCACACTGGGGTCGAAAATGCAAAAAGAGTCAGAAACTTGACGGCATCAGAGTGATACCACATCCGCATATAGTCCTGACCTTGCGCCTTCGGATACTACCCGTTTTAGTCCATGGAGCATTTTTTGAAATCACGATGCGTCACCAAGCAGGAAGAGATGGAAACAGAAGTGACTGAGCACTTTGCCTCCACGGCCAAGACATGGTATGAAGGTACCCCCCAAGACAAAGATTAGACATATGAATCAACTAGATGTAAGCACCCGCCGTTGTCTTATCTTCATTCAAAACCTGCATAAACGAAAGGAAGGAGGAGAACGTCTGCACAATTATTCCATTAACTGGGTGTAATGTATCCCCGTTTGTTATGTAAGCCAGTAACACCAAACGTAATGTTGGTTGCCTATAGGCCAGGCGTTCTGAGAAAACCACCAAAAATGAAGACATTTCCATCCTCCCTGAAGAAAATTCTACCAAGTCGAAAATAGAGAAAAGGGCTTTGTAGGCAATTCGACCTGGTAATGATCCATCCGCGTATCCAATGTGTCGGCTCCAGGTCACTCTTTTCTATGGGAAAAGCTGATGACAGACGGAGGCACCAGGGTTGGCTGGTTTAAACCAACTGTTTTTTTTAAAAAAAAAAAGAAAGAAAAAAGAAAAAAGAAACTGGTTTAAACCAAAAAACGAAAAATGTTTGTAAAAGTGTAAGTGTTCGTAAAATCTTGATGAACACACATTTGTGGGTTATCGCGTGTCACTCCCGCATATTATTCATGTTATATTCAGACCTAAATTCCCCATTCATTACTCAAAAAGATTATACTACAAAAACAACTTTTTAAAATAAATTTATGAATGTTTCTTTTGTGATTTTTTATAGTTTGTTATTATTGTTATGCAATTGCAATCAAAGAAAAATTCTAAATATTGTTTCGCTTTAATAATGTTGATAATGTTCGTTTTAATAACTATTGATAAAATACATCGAAATATCGTACTTTGGGGGGGGGGAGTCATACAAACCCTACGAGAGGCATTTACTGAAATCAGAAAAATCTTTGGTATGTATTTATGTATAAAGGGGTCAAAGCCAAAGAGGACTCAAACAATTCTTATTTTTATTCACTTTTCTTTCTGATATGCAAATTAAGTCGTCGTATTTCTTTAACTTGGACTAATATTTAATGGAAATAATGGAAAAGTCGTAGTGAACTAACTTGTACTTAGTTCTTCTGTACACTGCAGTATTTTGAAATTGTCCATATGTAATTCTGTAATGATTTCACTTGTGCAACTGCTTATCTTTTTGTCCTTCTCAAATGACTCTTGACAATTAGACAATTATATTAAAAGTATGTAAAGATCAGTACAGCGTATCAGGAATCCTTCGTGAGTGAGTCGGCAGACGTATCGCATTTGTGGCCAATTAGTCCCGGTTTCGAGTTCAAATGGAGGACAATTTGTTTCGGATGTAAGTCAAGAAACGGTTTGGACTCCGCTTTAAGCTTATGTGACCCCTTCCAGCATAACCCGGTTGTTGCATAATAACACGAAGGTGAAACAAACTTATTTCTGTTCATATGTAATATAAATACATACAACAAATTATTTAAACAAAAAAAAATCTGGTGTAAACAAAAAAATGTTTAAACAAATAAAACTTTTTTTCAATAAAAAACATGGTTTTCGGCAACCCTGGGAGGCACACACATACATTATTTTATTATTATTATTAAAGACAGACGGCATTGCTGTACAGTACCAAACGACATGTTTTTAGAATAAATCAAACATTTTTCATACACTGAGCGTAAATCAATAAGTTATCTATTTAAACAGAATAGAAAGTATCAACTGCATCAGATCAGTGCTCATTATACACGATCAATTTTCTAAGAAAAAAAATGAACATTATCTATGACTTGAATTTATTTTTTAATTGTATTGAGTATTTATCTTCACTATTTTGAGTTACATTTTTGTGCCCATTTTACTGCTTTTTTTTTTTTTTTTTTTTTAATTTTAAGAGCGTATTTGCCTGCCTATTTTTCCAGGTTTTTAGTGCCTAAACATCCGGTCTCTAATTATGATGATCGGAAAATATTGTTCTACAGAAATATATATTCATACACTTAAAAACATTTATGTTCCATTTCATTTCCGGAAACTATTTCTAGCAACCGTTGATGAACTACATTCAAACATATGTGATGTTCTCTTGCATTAAAAAACTTATCTCTAAGTGATAACACGCTGCAACAATTTAAACTAGTGAAGGCGAATCAAATAATGAAGTTTAAGCGAAGACTCGCTCTTCAGGGTTTACAATATTAAATGTAAAATTATATATTTATTCATAGTATTACATAATATAAGACATACGATGGATGTTTTAATCATATTTATCCTTTTTGTTGGTGTTCTATTAGAACTTTACTTCAAAAATGATACTGTAGGAAAAAGAAAAACTTTAATTGGCAAACTTTTAAAAGGATCAATCCTTAAAAGCTGTAAGAGAAGAACTATTCCGTCTGTTCCACATTGATTTTTTACCCCGCTTCGCTAACTTGTACCAGATGCAGTGCGACTTCAGTAGCTGACGCCTCTTACATAATAAAAGATCCCCATCTGATGGACTGCGACAATTTTGACTCAGTTTTGGTTAGACACGCTAGAATTTTATGCACATTTTTAAGGTGTAATATGCACGGGAAGAATAAATAAAAGCAGCTAAGATCAATTTCCACAAATAAGAAGTACGTACATCATATAGGTTTTCACTGGTTTTTACCTAAGCATAGTTCTATATTTTTTTAAAAATTTAAAACAAAATTCGTAGTATCTTGTTGACTCAAATAAAATGTGACCATACATACAGTATGACCATGAAATTTTCACGGTATTTTACATGATAAGATAGAGGATTCACATTTACATTTAACTTGATAAATGTGTAGGGCTACGTAAGAAAGGTATTTAAACACCATACTCTGACGTAAAAACTAAGTAAATATTTTTTAAAATTTAATCTTCTCTTTACCAAGGTCCAAGAGTTACGTTATTTACTAAATGGGTGTGAACACGCTCCTGCGCCTTGGCCATTAAAAATAATCAGTGAACTCTCGTTATAAATATGGAAACTTACTTAAAGATTTTAACAACAAACAAGATTTATAAAATAATAAAGAGGAAGGGGATGAAGACGAATACAAATTATGGGCAATAGTAACGATGAGTAACGCCGAACGATTCGTTCCAAAAGAACGAATCCTTGAGTGGATTGAAAGGATCGAATTTTTGAAAGGATCCGGACTGACTCTGGTGGAATCAAAGGACAGATTCACTTAGGACGATAAAATGATGGATTCACTCAGTGTAATTGTCGGATGGGACCGACCAAACAACAGACTAGTGGACCCAGTTGATGGGTTGATACGGATAGAAGCGGACAAAAGCAATATTTCAGAACATATGTCTAGAAACAACTAAACTTTCCTTCCTTCGTTTTTACGTCCCTTGTTTGCACCTAATAACAAGAATAAGAAATCAGGAGAAATGGAACATTCTTGAAACATAGTAATCTCTCCTTGTGCGCTTCTACTTATTCTCCCTCCTTTACCAAAACAAACTTCGCAATATTTCATCAACTGACAGAAGTGTTGTTTGGTGGTTGAAAGAAGGAATCATATTGGAGAACAACATGAAAGCTCAGAATTATTCAATTTATCGGAACCAAAAGATTCGATTCTAAAGGAACAAATCCTTGCTTGAAATGGATTGAAAGGAATCGATTCCAGAAAAAGAACCAAATTGCCCATCATTAGATAGTAGTAAAGTGGTTAATTCTTATGCATAGCGGACGACCGTAGGCCACTGGGAACTTCTTAATTGCTTTCAATAATCTATCAGTGATGACAGCATTTGTGATGATATCATGCAGAAATTTTATGCTTTTTTTTATGTGAAGGAAACAAATATAAGACATACCGAGAGAATCAGCAGAATCGCTGTGGTGGATAAGTGATACAATGTTCTGGATGACATCTTAGGTTCGATTCCAGTTCTGAAAAGTAGGATGTGATGGATGCAGGTTGTGTAGGTAGAATTACTTGGTATTTCTCATTTTTGTGCAACTTCTTTTCTACTATATACAAATAATTTCAATCTCACTTATTATTATTGCCACCCTAAGCTAAAACGACATAGTCATTATTCAGACATTCCTCTCCTTTCAAAATCAACAAAAGTACCAGGCGCATTGAATATTCCTTTATTTTTAAATATTCTGAAATTACTGAATTTTAAAATGTAATTCGTCTTTACTTCAATGATTTTCAACGAACTTAAAAAATTCGTTACTGAATTCTCTATATCTGTATGTGTGTCTCTGTCTGTTATTTACGATTTTTTTTTTTAAATTTTGAGTCCTCCATTCGATAGAGCATCGAAAACTAGGTATCTGAGAAAGTGGTGGAATTTTTCGCGTCATTCATGCTGTTCCCGAGATATTGGTTTTATATATATATATATATATATATATATATATATATATATATATATATATATATATATATATATATAAAAGCCGATTTCCGGAGATTTAAGGAGCAATATCTCGGGAACCGTAAGTCATAGAGAGATCATATTGGTGTTGATCTATACCTAAGAGGATGGTGAACATTTTGGTGCCAAATAGTAACCGATGGCCACTGGCCAACTGGCCATCGTCCCTAGATATTGGCCAAAAAAAAGTTCGAATTTCGGGAGATTTAAGGAACTATATCTCGGGAACCGTAAGTCATAGAGAGTTGATATTTTGCGACTTTTTGCAAGAAACAAAATAAGGTGCGGATAAAAAGAGGAACAATCAAAGTTATCTTTCCCGCTCCATCTTTCCATTCTTTATAAGTTCGTTCTGGCAATGCTCTTGCAGCATTCTCAACTGATTGAAATTGCAGTCATATTTTCATTCCTTTAGAAGATATGATCATTTTGACTTTTTTTTGACAACGTGATTGTTTCCTATTTTTACGTGTCCGATTTTTTTTAAAAGGAAGTGACCATTTCTTTTGACGGTGTGGCAGCGACAGTTTGACAAAGTTTCATAGACCCATAATGCCAAGTCTACACAAATTACTGTCAGAAACTACATATACTTCGAAAAAAAGAGTTCTGCTTCATAATATAAATAGTTTGTAAATATACAATTGCTATTGAGCCTAAATTATAATAATGTTCTCAATTGTTCTGTTACTTTGAACAACGTGTATATTTCATTGTGATAACATATACTACAACATTACGAGACAAACCTTTCATTAGTTTCTGATGAACACAGCCAAATGAGACAGACCCCGTAAACATCTACAACTATACAATAAAATATAAAACGGTCTAGAGAACATTATACATGTCTGTTTCGAGAAGAAGTTAAACATAAAAAGTACATGTTTGGTTCATTTAGACTTCGTTTTTCCTTCTTTAATAATATGGGTATTGATAAGGTTTTCTATAGTACACTTAATAAACTGTTTATCCAGGTTTTCACATCATAAACAGACGGAAACTTCACTTGCATCTTGCTAAAATAAATTTACAAATACAAAATAACGTCAATGACGTAAATGTGTTTCTGACATACAAATATCCTAGAAACTAGTTCTTACGTCAAATATGTGAAAACAAGTAATAGATATCTTAATTTAATAATTTCTTTGTGGATTCGCAGGAAAACATAATAGGAAATAATCATGCATGCAGAGATCTCTTACGCTACTAGGTATTATTGATCCTGATTTATTTTCTTTAAGAAATGGCAGATACTGCTACTGATATGAACATTTTTGTTATTTATACATCCCACTTAATTTTTACAATAATATCTGTAATTCAATAAATTCAATTTCTGGTATTCCATTTGTGTTTTATTTATTTTTTAAACTTGAGTTTCAGACGAACTTAATGCGTTAAATCCGTGCTAGTCAGTGTTAGCGCAACATGCACTTGAACAACAACAACAAAATTTTGTTTGAAAATGCGTTGTTTATATGCAGATCCACTCACTTATAGATATAAAAGTTTATTAAACAAGAGAAACAATGGAAATTAAATTATGTGACAGCATACTGAATTAAGAGGAAAGTTTGACATTAAGTGATATTTCGAATATCTTATACTACTAATAATAATAACAATAATCCCGTCCGTTTCCAGCAGCCACCACTCGACAGACCTCATTGGGCTGAGCAAACTATCTCTTGTGTATGGACAAAAGGCTTAAGCTACTTTATGGCAATTTGCAATCTGTGATACAATAGAACACAATCTGAGACGGAAATAACAATATTTTGTTTGTTATTATGGACTAATGCGTGGATGCAATAATCAGTCATAATCTTCTAACATTTGGTCGGTACTAGAAACTTATATCCACATATTTTACATTTGTTTTAGCTTTCCTGAAAAATAATGCTTTCGACTTAAGCCCCGTTGACCATGCATTAAAGACACATTTTTTATTAGTGGTTCCCAACCTTTTTTTTTTTTTTTTTTACTATTGGCAATGTCTGTATCAGTCAACGTCCACGACTTTGCGACACACATGTTTGATTCTTTATTAATAATAATATAAATTATAATAGTACAAACTTATAAATTTCTATCAAGTACTGAGTCTATATCGCACTGAGCATTGTTCCTGCTACTGGAGACGTTGACTGGTACAGACTATATGAAAAATCGATTTTAACAAATTTTTAAACAATTCATGATTTTTAAATTCTAAAATTTCGCTACACATCCTACAGGAATGCGCGACATATCGGTTAAGAACTATTGCTCTGTAATAACTGTAAATCTTCATAGTTTTCGGCAACAGGTAAAAAGTTATTTCTTTTTGTAAACCTAAAAATTGATGCTGTACAAATATAATGTTACTTATTGAAATAAAACTAATATTGAAATAAAACTAGTATCTATACCGTCATTAAGATACTTCATTATGACATCAGCACGGCGGCAATACATAGTATGGCCCTCCTCCCTGGTCTAATGACTAGCGTGTGTGCCTCTGGTGCACGTGGTCCCGGGTTCGATTCTCGGTGAGGGAGAGGGCACAAAAACTTAAACATTCACTTTCATTGATCATCAGTCTCCTTTCGCCTAAAGGACCTGGAAACGTGGGACGTTAAAATATAAAATTTACATTAAACTATAAAATTTCAAACATTTAGTTGGTGCGAAGGGCTTATGTTGTCATTTTTTAAACATTGCTTTGGTTCTCCTAAGATTTTTTTTGGTTAAGTCCCTTTGACAATGCAGTGAAAAAATACATATGTGGTGAGTCCACATGAGAGGCTCACTCCCGTCCCGACAACCCTCAAAATTCTTAACTCGACATCCATTTGTACACCTTCTTAACGAAATTATGTTTGTTTAGAAGATAAATTATTGTATCTTCTAAATTTGATCTTACACCTTATCTGTACTCTTTCTTATCTTCTGAATACAATCTAGTTTTTTTTTCTGAGAATATAGGCGACAGTACTTAAAAAATACTTACCTTTTATTTTATTTATTTTGGTGTAGAATAGCACCAGTTCGATACTATCGTATCTTCGAGTATTCAACCCCTCCCAATACAAAATTCTGGGTGCGCCCCTGGTGTAAATTCTCGTCATGTATATTCTTCGACCTAAAAACTCCATACTGTACCATGACTACGCCACTTACTAAGATGAAATTGATACTGAAGTAAACCCTTCTTATTGAACATTGTATTCTAATATTAGCAAGAAGGCTGTTTCCTTCTTGTTTTCTTTTTTTTTTTTTTTTTTATGACAGTACATAGTGTATAGCGGATGAGATACAGCTTAAAACTAAGGTCAAGTCTTTTGCTTAACTATAATACCAGTACTGTACAAAGTTCTTGTATATAGGGTCTCTCAAAAGTCCCCTGACATAGGGTAACTGATATTATCAGAGTTATAACAAAATGTAACAGGGGAAACCGTCTCCAAATATGATGTTTTCAATCCAAAGTGAAGGATTTTCTTAAATCGGACGAGCCGTTTGGGCTTTACACTCTTTATGCACCCAATCTATCTATTAAAATGCTACAATAGCAATGAAAACTTTATTTATTTATTTTTTAGTGCTAGCACATAGGCTAGCCCCCTAAAGGGTTACGCCCTTTATATGGGAAGTGGTGTAACAGGAATATGTAACAATGGGTATAGGCAGTTTGTCTATGAGTATTTATCTTTATTATTATTATTTATATTGAACAAACAAACAAACAAACAAAAAAATATACATATATAATAGATAAAGAACACCATGGTTATATGTATATATACAGCAGACATTACAGCATTGTGCTATAATTATAAGGATGGGTATGGATAATAAACGATATAAGAGGATACAAATTTATTTACAGTACTTGATTATCGTGATTAACGAAGGACATTATACCATTTACGCTATAATCATAAATGAGGGGAAAAAGAAATGAAAATGAGGTGCACTGGATATCACAACACTTAGGATATGTTAGAAGGACAAATGAGATTATCTTCCGGTTCCTGGGGTAGCTCAGGACCATGATGTAGACAGTGAGTACCCTGTTAGAACACATGGACTACCGTGCAACATAAGATGAAAATATGAACGATGAAGAGAAGTCTGATTTGTAAGCAGCAACAGCATGAAAGTCCGGATGATCCGGGGGTAAAGAGTAATGATATAAGGAAAATAGAAGAGAGAGTGGAGTGTGATGAAGGAGAGAAGTAAGGGTGTAGTTTCTGTCGAAGTTCATGGTATCTACAAGAAGGGCATGGCATTCCTCGAACCGTTTACTGATATACTTGCTTCTGAATGCTTCGAGATGGTATAGGATGTGTGGAAAAGGCAGAAGGTCATAAAGTTCGTGCGTAGGGCTGGGTAGGTTGATGCGAAATGCGATTCGTAATGCGTGGCGTTCAAGGATTTTTAGCTTTTCATAATAAAAGGGAGATGCATTGATCTAAGCCACAAACCCGTAAGTTAATACTGGCCGCAGAAAAACTTTATAGGTATTTAGGACGATCGATGATTTGAGTCCTCAAGTTGTGCCAGTTAGTCGCCGTAGAAGATTCAGCCTATTATAGGCTTTAGTAGCAACTGTCTTTAAATGAGGGCGCCAGGTGAGGTGTTTGTCTATGGTAAGGCCAATATATTTTACAGAATTGGATGATTTTAGGCGTGTTATGAACTGTTAAGTTGAGGTGATCTGGATTTTTCTGAACTTTAGTGCGTTTCTTGGGCGGAAGAATGAACAATGTTTGTGTTTTGTGAGGATTGATCTTTAACCGCCATTTATTGCACCAGCTATTGAAGGAATTTATGGCAGATTGCAGAGAACTATTCATTTGTTGGACTGTTGTTCCCAATGCAAGGAAAGCCGTATTATAGTTGTATTGAAAAAGGTGTACGCTATCTGGTAGTGGATGTAAGTCTGTGACATATAGTAGATAAAGCAGGGGAGAGAGAGCTGAACCTTAGGGCACACCAGAATGTAGAAAGATAGGGTGGGAAAGCGAGTTATTGATAGATGTAGGCCAATCTGCAAGAGAGGAAGTTAAAAATAAAGCGTACATAGACAAGAGGAAGTTTGAAGTTTAACAGTTTTGCAATAAGTCCTTGATGCCATCATTATCGAAGGCTTCTTCAAGGTCAAAAAGTACTAAAAAGGATAGTTTGAAAGTATTGTAATGATCTGGTATGATAGTGAGCAATCTTAAGAGTTGGTCATTAATACAATAGTTAGGACGAAAGCCTGCTTGATGAGGCAGAAGGAGATTTTTAGCTGAGAGGTAGAGCCTGAACAAGAACCCTTTCAAGAATTTTACTATAAATAGATGTAAGTTGAATTGGTCGATAAGAAGTAGTACTATTGGCAGGTTTGTCTGGTTTGAGAAACATTAAGACTTTAGATATTTTCCAATATGATGGAATAAATCCTGTTCTGAGAACAAAGGTATATATGAGATAATAGGTAGAGAAGAATGTACGGTCCTTCTTTAATGTGATGATACGTAATCGCACCTATGCCTGGTGCAGTGTTTCTTTTCCTGCCTGGTGCAGTATGGCTTTCATGATTTCGTCGGTGGTGATAGAAGCTGTAAGTGGGTGATTGTCAGGAAAGGAATGAGAGGTATTTGGTTGACGCAAACAGGATTGAAAATGAACTTTCTCTACTGAATGATCTTTGTGCGGTCCCATTGCCGTTATAGGAGTAAAAATATCGTAGTTTGTAAATAGTCGGCAAAAGCGCCAGCCTTTTCTTTATCAGTGTGAAGAGCTTTGTCCTCAGGATTAATGCATATGGCGTATGCGACTGTTTACCTGTGAGGATATTAAAACGTTTGCAAAATTTCGTGGGGTGAGTTGTATCAGAAAGCGTATTGCAGGTGTCTACCCAGCGGCGTTGCTTACATGCTCGTATGTAGTTATGTACAGCCCGTTGAAGCCTCAGAGATTCAACATTTCCAGTGCGTTGGTAATCTCGATAAAGTGGAAGATAATGTGGGGGAAGCTGAAGGTGTGATGGGTGAATAGTTGACTTAGGGATATGGCGATCAGCGAATTCATGGATGGAAGTGGTGATAACATCGAGTGCATGATATAGTTCGTCTTCGGTAGTGGGTGGTTCCAGGTTTTCAAGTTAGTGTGCGAGAAAAGCGATACGATTCCCAGTCTGCTTTATCAAAACGTATGACTTGACGTGGTGACATAGGATGAGGAGGGTTTAAGGTTCGGCGTGTGATAGTGAGCTTAATTGGGAGGTGATCACTGTCCATAGGATCAAGAACGTGAACTCTACATCGATTAAGGAAATTGTGAGAGACTATGACGATATCGGGAATAGTGCTTGAGAGATGGCGAGTTGGTTTGGGTAGTTGCAGAATAGTACCTGTAGTATGTGTAATAATGAAAACTTGGAAGTGGCGCTTTTGACGATCAGAGCGGCTGTGAAAGCTGATGTCAGCCATGATAATAAACATACAAAAATTATTGGAAATATATTGAATAATTCCATGAGGAAACTCGTGATCTGGTCGTATGTAGATTGTTGCAACAGTTACATAAAGATTAGCAAAGTAGAGCGTAGTAATCAGGTTTTCAGACAGGTGTTGGATTGGCGAGGGAAAGGTGCATAACGTAGACTTCGTGGGAAACCAATAGCTACCCCACCGTTTGCTCTGTGAGCTGGTATGGTACTGTCATGGCGAAGTACACGATAGAAACTTTACTAGAGTGTTTAGCGGTAAGGTGAGTTTCATTGAGTAAGAAAGCATGGATGGTTTCCTCAAAGAGAAGTTGTTCGAACAAAGTACGGTGTTCTTGTAAGGAACTGATATTTAGAAACAATAGATTAATATAATCCATATCTGAAAAATCAAGGACTGTTAGCTGTAAGATTAATGTTAATAATAGAAGAGTGATAGTACACATTTTGACCAGAATAAGTTGCTTGGAAGTTTATATTAAGGATTTGTTTGGCTTCCAGTTGAATCTGTTGAAATACGTGTGGCCTTTGAAAAGGAAGAATGTTTTGGAGTGCCGTGGTGAGAAAAGAGAAAAACTGGTTTATTTGAATAGGCTGAAAAACATAGGTTGGCGTATCCGTAATATTCTCAGTATTTTCTGTAACCCGTAAGGGCACAACTATCTCTGGTTTGTTGGGTTTAGGACAAGGAAGTGCTTTGCACTTGTAACTGAAATGCGGCATGAGCATCCCCACAGGTGCTACACGCCGGTGGATTGTTGAGATTTGGGCAAGTTTTTGTAGTATGAAGTTGAGAACAGTATCCACATTTCGCAGGGTTACGACAATCCGCTGTGGTATGCGAGTTATAGATCTGACACTTTTCACAACGCAATGGAAGTGGAGGTGGAGTATATGATGGCTCCTTTCGATGGCGTTTTATATATATAAGCTCCATTGCAGAGTAAATCATCGATGGTTTCCTTGGAGTTAGTCAAAACGCGAACCATGTAAATTGCCCCATGCGTGTTTTTGATGCGTAAGCATTTCAGAATAGAGTGTCCTTCAGCTTTAAGTTCCTCGGTGACTTCTTCATCACTGATGCTTGGTTCAACTCCATGTATGACTACGGATAAAGCTGGTTGTTTCCGTGGAGGAGGTGGCTATTTAATATGTTTGTAAGCTTTTGCAGATTAGCGTTTTTGCGAAAGATTTCAAAAGAGTATTTATTGCGAATAGTGATGGCGAAGTTGGAATCCGGAGACTTAATGATGGTTCCGTTTCGAGTTTTAGTAATCTGACTGACTTGCGCTCGAGTGAAGTATTTGGTAAGTTGTAGAAAGATTTGCTTTTCGTTCTGGTACTTCGGATCGTAATTAGTGAGTAAATATGTATGTAAAGCTGGATTAGAAATGTCCCCTAGTGAGGGAAACTGCTGCTCGTCGTCGGGAGAAGGTACATCTATCTCGGTAGACTTAAATGGAGTAGGTTGTGATGAGTAGTGTTTCTTGGCGGTGGCGACTTCTGCTGACTGCGAGTGCTACGCGTTGGAGCTAGGGATTCGAGCGAGATCGAACACCTGCCCGGGATCCCTTGCTGTTTTTGCGTTTATCAACCTTGCCAACAGCGCCATTTGAAGTAGAGGTTGACATTGCTGATTGTCCAGTATCGATATCCATTCGTAATCAAAATGGTAGCAATGAATAAAGAAAAAATGAAAGATGATGCAATGACAAAAATATCTGTCCTCTCTCGGGTGAAACCCTCTATCTCGCCGCACCACTACACCCGTAACAAAGATTGCCTGGTTGCGTCCACAACTCAGGATCGATCACAGCCTAGCCTCGATATCTATACAAAGTACCTCGGTCGGAAAGTTGAGAGCCAATCTAAGGTATTGCCAATAAAAACGCCTCAGCTCCAACCTGGAAACTTTTGATTTCAAACCATTGAATTACGGTTATTTGTGATTTTACGTTTAACAAAGACAAATATTTTAAAGTATGTGTACTTAAAGAAAAAAATATTTAAATATATCTTTTTCATAAAATTTATTTCTTTTTAAATTATTGTTCAAAGCCTTTGTATTTTAATAAACCTTCTCTAAAATCAATGCAAATGAATTGTGCTGCCATTTTTGGAGTTCTTTTAAACTATACGTTTGTGGATGTTTATGTGTTTGTGGCCAATCCTTTCGAGAATGAGGTCTAGAAAACTACAGGCTTTACAAAGATGACGTTTTCACTGATTTATTGCAAAATTTTGCGTAGATTGTCAAGTTTTAATTGAAAATTAAAAAAAACATGACCATTATTTCTTTATTACATTTTTACGGTACACTGGAAGTGTTGAAATTAAAAAAACTAAAGCATCATATCCTATGCATTATACATTTCAACACAACATACTTGTACACATGGGTTGCATACCTCTCAGGTATTTCTTTCATGGCCAAATTATAATGAAAAACGAAGACTAATCATTTCTCCAGTCTAACAAGGAGAACTCGTGATATCAATATATTTACGGAATAGATTAAATTTTATTGCCAGTTACCATGGAACATTGAAAGATTTTACAAGTGATTTTAAAATTTCTACTGTTTTATTCATTATTTAAAGTAACCATTTGTAACTATAAATAAAATATTAATTCACCATATGTTTATTCATTATAAACATATGGTGAATTAATATTTTATTTATAGTTACAAATGGTTACTTTATTAGTTGAAGCAAAAAACAAAACGATTGACTCGAACGGGAATCGAACCCGGGACACTATGCATATGAGTTGCACACTTTACTCACTCTGCCACGCCATCACTTGATATATTTGCGCGTCGGACAGTATATGTGGCGAGTAGAAAACTTTTGAAGACGTTTTTCTTCCTTATTTTTGCCCATTGCGCTCTCCCAGTTTGTAATATTAACTCTATAAATGTGCACTACCTCCTCGCAAAAAAATGACCCCGAAGTTCACTTACCAAAGTCTGCCTTCTCCTTGTAAGTTGAATCTTTATTGTTTGGAGTGTTTTGCCCAATGAACACCATATATCAATTATATTATAATTAATTGTGTGTATAATATATTTGCTTACTGCATGCAAGAAGAAAGAGAACACTGACCATACATGAATTGAAAACTCCAACCGGAAGTAGGCTCAAATCTTGCAAACGGTGCGAGATATTGAAAAAGTAATCGAAAAATCTCCCCTTTACGGTATCTCTTGCCGATTTTTATCAAGACGTCTTTCACTTCTGTCTGTAAAGGGACATGTACAGATGTGAAGAATAGCAAGGAGATTCATGCTCATATGTGAATAATGCGCTGTGTACAGAGCGCAGGTTCAGCTAGTCTATATATTAAATTGCTAAGTTTATATGTTTGTCCTCAATCCTTTCGACAATGAGACCTCGAAAACCACAAGCGCTAGAAGCGTGCCGTTTCCACTAGCCGATTCCAAATTTTGTGTAGATTGTCCAGTTCTAATTGATTAAAAAAAATGCCCGTTATTTCTTTATTACATGTTTTTGGGCTACACTGGAAGTGTTGAAAGGATCTTTCCTAGTAAGATAGTGAAATCGGCCCTTGATCCAAATTTGGTCGCTATTGACCCAAAAGGTTACCCTTGACTTAAAACCACCTAAAAAAAATGATTTCCTACCCCCTACCCCTATCGAATTATCGTATCATACATGCTCAAAATTGAATATTTTTTAATTTTTGTGGGGGTGGTCGAAAAATTTTAAAAGTTTTACAGATTATAGATACTATCTAGATGGGTCAATCCATTTCAAATCGCCTAAATTTAAACAAAATTGTTGCTCAACATTTTTTATTTTCCTGATTTTGTTATTAAGTTCCCTATAGGTAGATAGTCACAAAACACTGTTTTAAAAAAAATACGTGCCATAGTTTTTTTCTTGCAGCCATTTTTAAAATGGCGGTTGGTTAAATTTTAATTAAAAAACGTGGTTTCCGGAAACTTTAATTGCCAAGCTATGTTTAAAGATATCAGAATAATTCAAAAACCAGTGTGTTCAGCATGAAATGAACTTCTGGTATACATTATTTTAATTTTTGTACCAGTCAAATTCTTTACTGGAAAAACTCGAAAAAAATGTATTATATAAATCGTTAATTTTGAAGACCATTAGTTTTATGAACGAAAAAAGACTCACTAATGATATGTAGTCTCTGGGTTGAATACTTATATAACTACCTGCTGTATAAGTTTCAGTCCTCAAAATGCACTCCTTTTTTTCTAGAGCTTTTTCCAAATGGCTGAAAACCCTAAAACGTCAATTTTCTCAGGTCAATATCTAAAAAGGGACTGAATGAAAATAACTGAAAATTTTACAGAACGTTCTTTGTACAAATAGGAATATCTCACAAAAAATTATGACTGAGACTCGACTACATTTAGAGTAATAGAACAGAGAATTTCAGTAAAAACCCTACCCTTCTACATGCTCGTGTAGTGCCAAGATAGCAAACAAGGGATTGTTTAAATCATTACTTGAAGAAATAGTTTTCTCCAAAACAATTAACTTATATTTTGTTATTTACGCCTACCTTATATTTAAAATTAAAACTGATTTAAATCTAGAAATATTATACAGGGTGGTCTAAAAATGTGGAAACACCTAAATAAAATCCAAACCGTTGAAAATTGGGAAAAAGGAAAAAGTGATGATAACAAACGAGGGGCATATGGCACCACTGGCCGCCATCTTGAAAAGGCGGGAACTTTTTTAAATGAGAACCCTATCGTGTGATACATCAAATAGGACTGAATTTTTTCCAGGAGTCCAGTGGCGAAATATTTTTAGCTCTACGAGAACGCAAGAGAAATGAAAATTGTGAATTTTGGCAAAGAACTGTTTGAAGGAGCTCTCACCTGAGGGTCCTAAAATGGTGGGAAAACTGTGCGAAAAACACGTGTTTTTATTAATGTTGCCATCACTTTCAGGCCCCGAAAAAATTATATGTTGTACCTAAGGGTATAACAAATTTTTTAACCAAAAAATCAGCGACGTGTCCCCCCAAAAAATTTTCTACAATTTTTTTGAAATTTTGAACACGCAAAATAAATAAATAAATAAATAAAATACGCATCGATGGTTTTAAAAAAAATTGGACATTTACATCTAGACAGTATCTACAATCTGTGAAACTTTCAAAATTTTTCGACAACCCCCACAAAAATTTTAAAAAATATTCAATTTTGAGCATGTATAATTCGATAATTAGGTAAGGGTAGGGCGTCAAAATTTTTTGAGTTAGTTCTAGGTCAAGGGTAACCTTTTGAGTCAATAGCGACCCAATTTGGATCAAGGACCGATTTCACTATCTTACTAGGAAAGACCATTTTAAAAAATCATCATATCCTTTGAGCTATACATTCCAACACAACATAATTGTTTGTGGAGGTTGCATATCCGTCAGGCGTTAATTTCATGGCCAAATGATAATGACAAGCGAAGAATAATCATTTTTCCAGGCTAAGATAAATCTTTATTGTTTGGAGTGTGCAGAATGAACATCACTGACATTGTATTTGCTTATTACATACTGCATGCAAGAAGAAAAAACACTGATCATACATGAATTAGAAACTCTAATCGGAAGTAGGCTCAATCTTGCAAACGATGCGAGATATTGAAAAAATAACGTCTTTCACTTATGTCTGTAAAGGGATATGAACAGATGCTGTGAGGAATGACAAGGAGATTCATGCTCACATGTGAATGATACGCTGTGTAAAGAGCGCAGGTTCAGCTAGTGCTAAATGAAAATGCAACATTGCCATTTACCTGGACCCACAACATAAGTGACTGAAGTTACTATCTTTTACGTTAACGTGTCGATGGCCAGTCCCCATTTGAAACAATAACTTCATTCACTTATGCCGTGGGTCCAGGTAAATGGCAACGTCGCGATTTTCATTTAACATTGGGCGCATTAAGAAAATCTTTAAGTTTTATGTCCCACGGTTATGCCGGTTAGGTTAAAGGAGACGGTGATGATGAGAGATGAGTGAAATGGTGGAATGAAAAAAGTGGGAGGAAACGGGAGGACCCCGAGAAAACCCACGAGCACGGTGTTTGTCCACCATAAAATCCATACGGCGCGAGCTGGGATCGAAACAGGGATCCCTAACACCGGAGCTGAACGCTCCACCACTGAGCCACCGCGCCCCCCTGGGCGCATTAAGAGTGTACAACCCAAACGGCTCGTCCGATTTAAAAAAATTCCTTCACTTTGGATTGAAAATATCACATTTGGAGATGGTTTCCCCTCTTACATTTTATTGTAACTCTGATAATAACAGTGTTTCCCTATGTCAGGGGACTTTTGAGACATTATATATATATATATATATAGGAGCTCCTCTGTGGCTAAGCGGTTAGCGTACGCGCCTTTGGCGTGGGAGGGCCGGGTTCGATTCCCAACGGGAGCTCATGTGGTTCGGATTCCACGTTAATCAGTAGGTCCACGTCTCATATAGCCTCGCTGCTGAACGGGACGTTAAACTCAAAATCAACTCAACTCAATATATATATATATATATATATATATATATATATATATATATATATATATATATATATATATATATATATATATATATATATACGAGGCGCGTTCGGAAAGTAACCTCCCACCTAGTCTGAAGTGGTCATTGTGTGTTAAGTAGTGGGGGCAGCGCTATTATCTTTGCACAGACGTGCGCGGTAGATCAGTCTGCATCCAGCCGTGGTGGAGTGATGTTGTTTGAGCACCTAGTTCCACTTCTGTAGCGTCTCAAAATGTGTGCTACAACAGAAACTCCCGCCAAGTGGGACGTTTGCCGTGCATGGACCAAGTGTGATGAGTGAAGGAGTTGTTCGTGAATGGGTTCGTTCATTTAAAAGTGGACAAACAAACATTCATGACGAAGAGAGGAGTGGCAGGGCATCAGTGGTCATTGATGAAGTCGTTCAGAAAAACTGATGGAAAAGTTCGTGAAAATCGACGTTTCACAATCTCGGAGCTTTCCGATGAGTTTCCAAAAATTTTCAGGACTGTATTACACTGTGTTTATTATCCCTTTCCTAACGGTGACACATACTCATTACAGTGACATACTGCTAGGGTTGCCAACTGACCGGTTTTTCACCGGCCTAGCCGGAAATATTGCTGTTATTTTGATTCGAGCCGGTGGCCGGTACAAACTTCTTACCAATAGGGTGGCCAGAAGACAATAATTAAAAAGCCAGACTTAAATGAATTTGTAAACCTTTCTCCATATATGACAATTCAATTCATTAATTGCGTTTAGACATCTTTGGCTCAAGCTGAGAAAGCTACATTTACATGTTAAAATTCTTACTTCATTCATATTTTTCTGCTTCTCGAGCGGCTTCTTCGATAGACGCTTCTTTTACAAGAATTCTTTAAATATGTCACTGCACGTTCCATTCTCACTTTTTCCTTTAAAGTTAAAACAAACGAGGTTCAGACTCACTGTGGAGATATTATGTCGTTTTACTTTTTTTTTTTTTTTTAATCCAAGCAGCATTCATTAATGAAAATACCCGTTCGCAGTAAGTATTACTAATTTGTATGGAAATAATAAATGAACCGACTTCCTTCAAATTCTCAAAACCTTTTTTCTTGATGTTTTCGCACGTTCGAAAAGTTTTAAATACCTTTCTTCAATAGTTGTCCAGTTCTTGAACATATATGAGGCTGCTACTTCTTGAACACTTTGAATTCTTCGTAAAGTCCACCTATGTCAATGGATTTAATATTACACGCCTCAACAGAACTAACAAAATCTTCAGAAGAACATCTGGGATTTCCAAGCGAAAACAACCAGTGTCTCATATGCAAACTTGTTTCTCTGAAATCATACTTTTGCTTTTCTACCAAATTTTGGAATTCCGAACTTTTCTTACTTTACAACTTAAAAAATGTACTGGTAATAATATGCAAATTTTGAAATGTCTGAGACTGGAGCCATCGAGCAATGAAAAGTGGAATGGAGCCAACATTTATAATGAGACAACTGAAAAGCAGGACAATGGGTGTCCGGCTCGACTACTAAGCCGGACACGGGACAGAACCTCCTAAAACCGGACTGTCCGGCCAAAAGCAGGACATCTGGCCACCCTACTTACCAACCCCTTTACGACGTTTTTTTTTTTTTTTCAAATTTGCATCTAGTTCGAAGTGTAGATTTCATTCTGTAAATCCAAAAGTGTCACCTTTCGCCATCTATTAACGATTAATGTATTTTGTTCATCTACTTAGGTAAGTTTAAAGACATGTCAGGGACTGTATCAGGGAAAATTTGAAATTTACTTGTAAGGAATTTTATACATTTACTGAGAGTGAAAAACGACGTCTTAAGGCAATTTCCTGTAGTTGAATTATAAGTTTAAAGAATAAATTTCATTTTCCAAATCCAAAATTGTGAAAGATTAATATACGTATGAGATACGGGATAATTTTGTTTATTTTTTTTTAGTACTTTTATTCATCTGTTTCGATAATTTTAAAGAAGTGGCAGTTACTGGTAAATACAATAAAATGATCAATGCCGATTTCAGTTTCTCATTTATAGCACAATCTATTAAGCTTATTAGTGAATGTACTAAGGATATGCAGAACATATGTGCTAATGCACTTTTGTTCACGATAGTATATTTCCTTCCCATGGATAGGTCCGCACAGAGATACTTCCCACTTAGACCTATATCTTAGGGAATTTTGAGGGGGTGCCAGTTTTTTTTTTTTTTTTTTTAATTTTCCAGAGTTGGCAACTCTACATACTGTTTAGAAATAAATCTAAACAAATAATACGTTTCTAATGACGGAGTGTTGAACGAGGGAATAGGACAGCAAATGAATTATACTGCATCACTCAACTACTCTCTCGTTTGGCTACTGGAAGTGCAGTGTTCAAGGGTCCTCTGTGACCTTCCATGTCTTCAGAATGACGTTTCTCACCGCATCTAGCCCGTTTCAAATCAGCGAAACAGAGCGTGCAAGACGCAGACAGGAAACATATTTAT
Organism: Thermobia domestica; assembly: GCF_964235325.1. Classification (NCBI taxonomy): domain Eukaryota; kingdom Metazoa; phylum Arthropoda; class Insecta; order Zygentoma; family Lepismatidae; genus Thermobia; species Thermobia domestica. The sequence continues at coordinate 127,288,295 of NC_137458.1, read as the reverse complement.
GACGTGACCAGTGGCGCCTTCACTGATAACTTTAAGAGTAATTAGTCACAATACGCACAATAAAATTAAGTAACGTATGTTATTGCTAAAATACAGAACAAGAGGAAAAATTCAAATGAATGATAATTGGAAAATACGAACTGTTGTAAAAAAAAAAAAAAATCTTTGAAGTACACGATGTAATCAGTCATTGAGAAAGAACATTATTTTAACTCTATACAAAATTTATGGTTTACCAGTTCATTATATTTTTGTTCAAAAATTACTACATATGTTTCTGAAGGCAAAACACTAGTTTTTTTAGTTATCTTTACATTTAAGAAAAAACCAACAAACTAGACGTCAACCTGATCATAAATCCTGACACACACACATGTATTTCGGAAACAAATGACAGCTACTTCGTCGCACGATGATCGTACATGCTTTCTGGTCATAAATGTACAGTGATATCTTGAGAGCTATGTGGTCTCCCAAACAACCATCTTCTTTACCTATTTAACCTTAGTTTTTGGAACTTAGAATATGACTAGCAATTATTATTATTACGTAAAACTTGCTTTAATAAGATATACAATAAATTATACATAAGTAGTATTCTTCTGCAAGCTCGACATTTATGTGAGATGGCTTCACTTCCGTGGGGTCAGCGACATTTCGATACTATGATGAAATACAAAATACGTAGCAGATAATAATGATACTGATGCAATAGGCCAAACTGGGATAGAGTGGTTCAAGGTAGAGCATTTACCTATGGTGTAGGGGGTATCTAGTTCGATCTTAGGCTATAAGAGTTTGTGGTGAAAACAAACAATATGTGGGAATTCATATGCTTAAAGGTGAGCGCTCTACCACAGAGGCACCGCGGACCTCGAAAGCCAAATCATCGACAGTCAAAATATTCACGCCTATAATATCGACAGACAAATCACTGTCACCCAAATCATCACCCATACTGCTTGCCAAACTCAAGCACTGCTGCAAAAGTTCAAGCGGGAAGTGTGGGACCATCTCCTCTATAGTCCAGATTTTGCTCCCAATGGTTATTTCCTTTTTCCAACACTGAAGGAGCATCTCTCTGGAACAAGGTTCGCTTCAGACTGTGATGTGAAAATAGCTGCTGAGAACTGGCTGAATGGGCAGGGACATGATGTCTACCAAGTGGGGTTGGGAAAGTTGGTCCTAAGTTCTAATAAATGCCTGAATCTATTTGGTGATTATATGAAAAATTGACCGGCACGTGCGGCGATTTTTTTTGTTTGTTTGTTTGTTTGTATTTTCTCTCTTGTTAACACATATTTTTATCCCGGCTTTGTAACCTTTTCTTGCATCCATCCTCGTACATTTTGTGATCCACAATCTAAGACGGTTAAGGATCTCGTTAGACATTTGATGTGCAAAACTTCCTGGGGGGCTCATATGCTTTGAATTGCACAGTAAACTATAGGTCAATGTTTCGTATTTTTTGGAGCTGAAATAAAATCTTAAAACTGCAGACAAACATTAACAAGCTCGCTGATCGATGGAGAATACGTGCAGGACGACAATATTGGCTGGAAAAACCAATAATAGAGAAAAGATTTTGATTTGCTGGAAAGATGGGAGAATAAAGTAGAATTTAAGGGAAAAGGTTATATCAATTTCAAGTGTACGGAACTGGGACAGAAGAATTCACTACTAAGATTTTATTTGTTTATCTGTGCTGTTGAACATGTCATCTCTTAAAGAATTTTCTTCTTTTTAACCGTAAGTCTACTCTTTAATAAGCAAACACATTTTACGTGAGCTATCCCTTTCGTTAGAAATAAAGAAGGACGATGGAAATTATATGATGAAGACAAGAGACCATATTGATAGATGCAGGTGCTACAGACGTTTTCAAGGTTAGAGAAAATCCTGAACTTCGCCGAGGAAGATCAGCTCGAGAGGATTGCAGGGGTATAATAGCTTGGGGAGTTTGTCAATTTTACTGTCCGATCTCAAAATTCACAACCGACGAAGTTAAAATAATATTTTCAACTTATCTGGCTTTTTTTTTTTTTTTTTAAAAAAAAAAAAGCTATTCGATATACAAATATGGGAATAACATGACATCAAGAGGGTCTTCATTCACGTCGCAGCAGCTGCTTCAGACACAAACACATGTAAAATGAAGCCGTTTTTGTGTGCATTTTCCTCAATTCTCCAATACTAATCCGTCGTTTCGCCGACAGAGGTCTATATTTCTCGCCAGATGATGGAGGATAAGTGTATATTGACGTAAAACACACAACAAAGTACTTATCACTACTGTGGAGTTCCTCTTATTCCAGGAAAAAGGGAAATGAAAGCCCGCATGTTTCAAATGTAACTGATAACATTTCTTACGAAGAAAAACGAAGATACAAACTGCATCGTGTTACTTCCTCCATCTACGCTATTTCCTGTATTACGCTGCAATTCTGTGACAAGATACTGTAGGATCAAACACTGCTCACTAATCAATAGGCAAATAAGATAGACACATATCTGATACAAGTGTGAATAGGAGTTCGACAAAATTTCACCTAATATTTAAATAAAACTAATATGAAGCACCTACTTATCCGGAGCGGATCCAGGGCGGACTTCTGGGGAAAGGGTTATAATATTGCTATTAGAGCTACTTTTAAGAGCTCTAAACTCTAGGATGGGTTTTATTTATATATAAAATAAGAAAATTTCCTCTTCTGGGGGGAGGGAATCGCCCCTCCTATTCATGTGATACCTTACAGATGTTATTTGACTTTTACCGTATCACCTACTGCATTTTAAATATTATGTCTACTTGAATTTCTCTCTTTTCCTCTTCCTCCTTTTTTGTCACCATGTTCAATGAACTCTCACATTCTCATATTAACAACGTCTCTGTTTAATCTTACTGAACTAAGAAACAAGGGAATGACTAAAATGGTTTCCTGAAACAAAGATTAAAACAGACTCCAATTATATTATAAGAGGCTTCGTCCCGGCGAAATTGAAATACCGCTAATTTTACAGTTATTATGTGATATCTTCAAAGATATAAACGATAATCGTAATGTGGAACAAGAGCGCCCTAGACAATATTATTTTTCGTGAGGTACTGTTATCACAAGTCACCTAGTGGCTTTCCGTTTTCAGCCGTTTAGAAACGCGAAAATAAATGCCGATTTTCAAAATGGATCGAAATCGAAAGCAGATAAGTGAGTCGTGATAACGGTATCTCATGTAAAATAATATTGTCTAGCGCGCTATTGTTCCATATTTCCATTCTCTTTTATTTATTTGACGATATCACATAATTACTGTAAAATTAGCGGTATTTTAATTTCGCCGGGATGAGGCCTTATAAGGATTGTGAATATGCTCACACCTGGAAACAATCTGATGGAATCTAATCTTGATCATTCTTCGAAAAATAATAGATTGAAATAGTGTGACATCACATCCTTCTTGTTGCCATGGTAATCGCCATTTTATTTTCTAAACAACAAGTAGCTTAAATACCTAAATAACCTATGTGCAAAACGAAAACAATGATGAAATATTTCGGAACTGCAAACATTAGAGTGGAACAAATACTTATGTTTCTTTTCAAATATTTCTAATGATTGAAACTGAAAAAAAAAAGGTAGAAAAGGCAATTAGAAAAAAAAGTTAAATAATGTTACGTGCATGACAAGCATTGAAACTTAAATCAGCGAGTTCACATGTCTTGTGAAATTTTCCCTCTGATGTATATTTTGAGAATTGCTATATTTTCTGGTTAAATTAAACCTTAAAGTGTACTCACCCTGTTCATAATCAGATATTAACTTTAAGTAATTCCGGAAAATTTTTGATTCAATAATATGAGTATGATATACTATTGCAAATTTGAACAGGATTATTGTTTGACAGTTGTTTAAATATAAACTGAACCATTCATAATTGGATGTGTAATTATTGTACGGTTTCTAATTTTTTTTTTTTTTTTTTTTTTTTAAGTTGATAGAGAATATAAGAAAATATGTTACCTATATCCTCTGATGGTCTGGAATGAATATTTCTAAAGGCTAGCCTTTTCTTTCTTTTGTAATGTATACTTAGAAATAATATTGTGCACTCCCATTATAAACAGCAGACTTAGAAATGTAAATACCCCTTATAGAATTAACATTATTCTAAAAGACTTTCTTCTTTTTAAAAAATCATATTTTTACAGCTTTCTCTGTGCCGACAGTTTGTCAATCTACACGTTGGGGAATTTATGTTGCGCACAATTGCTTCTTATGGTGGATTACATAATAATTGTGCTTACATTAACTATTCGATTTCTACCTTATTACTTAGGAGTGTGGAGATTTTAGAAATAAGCTCTTTAGCTCCATTAGCTTCACGCGTTTGTATAGAAAAAACATGGCGATCACCATGGTAACGGGAAGGAAATGACGACATCACTATTCCAGTCTATACAAAAAGCTGTTTTATTCCAGAATACACTCAGGATGTTTCACAAGGTACAGTCCATGATTAAGAAAATTATAACTTGTAACTTCTAAGTGCTAAATCCTCAATATTCACGAGGTGATACCAAATACAAAGGTATCGTTAACACAGAAGCATCTCCTCCTGACTCCTATCTATGTACTTTGTTAGTATCGCAAACGCCTGGACAGATGCAACCCAACTTAGGAGTAACGTTTCAACCAAGAGATGACAGTCGGTAACCCTGTGCAGCACTGAAATAGACTTTTTGGTGCACAGTTGATCATGATAAAAATTTCTTCACTTTAGGATTTATCTCTATTGTCTCTGCTGTCAGCAAAACAGCAAATCTCAATCTCAATAAAAAATCAATAAGATGTTAGAAAACTAGAAGAAGGGCTGTGAAGAATATGCAAGGAAAATAAATGTTAGAAAGACAAAAACCATGGTGATTGGAACGAAGCGCTTGGTGTCAAATATAGAAGTAGGAAGTAAGAAAATAGAACAGGTCATTATGGTAGTTTCCGATACCTTGGTAGTATTATTAGTGATGACATGAAGTGCGAACGTGGAATAAAAGCAAGGGTAGGAATAGCGAAAGAAGCCTTTAGAAGGAAGAAAATACTATTTAGTGGGACTTTGGATAACGATTGATTGAAAGAGGTTTATATGGGCGCGTCGACAGCGAGGTCTTTTGCACCCTTCTCTGACTAGAAAAATGAAGTACCCAAAAACATAAAAGCATAGTAACACAGATATAATAAAGTAAAAGCAAAGTCTGGAGTACGTAAAAGGTGTTCGGTCATTTATGAATTATAAAATGTCATAGCATTCAAGAAATGTGCAAACTCGATACACAAACACAAGGACGGGTTAGTACACAACAGCATGTTAATCTTCTCTGCCGGGGCAGCTCGGCAATAGGTGCACACACGTGGGGCAGCCCATAATTAGTAATGAATATGACAGTGCAGTAAAGAAGATAAAAGCAAGGAAATGCTATGACAAGCATAAAACCACCATGAAAAAACACAAACAGTAGATAAAAGCAGAAATAAATTAATTAAAAGAAATGTGAGAATGCACTCACAGATCACGCAAGACGTGCAAAAGCTGCAAGTACGTGAAAACTTTCTGGATCATCTGGACATCGTCTCCAAGCAAGGTAGACAGATCAGCTGGTAAGCCAAGGCGGGCTCGCTCAGGAGCAAGAGGAACACATTCCACAAGAAGGTGGCGGATGGTCAGGAATGCACCACACTCGGTGCAGGAAGGCGGGTTCTGACGACGTAACAGGTAGCCATTACATTGAATCGACACGCAAAACAAATGAAAAGACACAATATAAATACATTACACTATTGAAAATAATACTTCACTGCATAATGTTGTGGTTAGCTACTTTCACTTTTCTTTATTTATTCTTTGGTGCTTAAACTTCTCTGTGCATAGAGATTGTGGCCGGCATAGAGGATTTACGCTCTTCGCGACCTCTCTTACAGCTCGGACCCACTGGACAATCTAGCACAGGTAAACACTCACTTACATATTGCCATAACTTAAACCTAAATCCCTATTCTAACTACACTAACTTAACCTAAACAAGAATATATAAAAAAAATCACACATATATTTCATGAAGCACCATCCTTATTTTATATTTATATTTTTGTTTTTGTTTCGCTACCACATTCAGACCGAAGACGCAGTGGTTACTTGCATTAGTGTCGCTCTGAAATTTCTAAGTTTCTTAGTAAAGAAGGAAAAGGTATTTATTAGTAATTATTAAAAAAAAACTGAAATTTCTAAAACTTGATGGGTATCAGATTAAAATGTTACGAAGGTTTAGCCTATTGTCGAAAGTCTTCAGTTACCGGTACGCAAACTTCATGTACCCTTGCACTTAACTGTAGCCGTGACTCTAACACTTACTTCCAAAATCAACGTTTAGAATTATTTTGTTTCAAAACCAAAGAAACATGTCAAAATAAACAAAACTTAATTTCGAGCAGTGTTACCGAAAAAAAAACGAATAATTTCAAGATTTCAGGGAATCTAAACATCTTTTCTTCACTGGGGGAAAATGTGTGTGTGGTACACACATTTTCTTGAGGTTACAACAATCGCTCTGTGCTGAGATAATCTAGCTTTCTTTTCCCCCCCTCATTGAATGAAATCACGATGTCACATTGACCGAATCTGCATGTGTGCGGCGTTGAGGGAAACTTTATGCACTTAACACATCATGTTATGAATTTCACACATGCACCAGAAAATATAATCACACATGCTTGTTTTCTCGAGACAAGGAATTTTGAAGATGCCAAATACCTGGATTGGAATTTCACTTTCACTGGTTCCTACTTACGTGAGTTTCATTCCTTTGACAGAGACTGAACGGATATATTAAAAAAAAGTTTTTCTGATGAATTACTCCACTAGAGTCTCCTGGGAGACTCTCAACTTGTGGTCCCAAAAATAATTTCGGATACTAACTACTGTAGCACCGATCTAAAAAAACCATTGAGCGTCACTCAACTTCTTCGATGCCTGCACAACGACTCAATATTTACTCTCCGTCACCGTCTCCTCCGGCTTCTCCTACGTTCTCTCGCTGACCGAGAACGTAAAATTTGCCAATGAGCTCATTCCGTAACAATAAGCATATCCCATACTAGTATCCTTTATGCAAGACGAAAATCACTTCACAGTTTAGAATATTACTGGTTTAATAATTTTGTTAAAACACCAAACACAGCACGTTTATCTCTGCTGACAACTTCTAACACTAGCCAAAACGAAGAATTTATCACAGTTTTAAAGTAACAACAAATTATTCCACAATTTCTACAGACGCCGAACACTGCACGTCTGTCTCCTGAAATGGCTGACGCCGTAAGACAAAGAAATACATGAAGATGATCCCTAATTGGAAGATAATCGTGACGTAACTATCGGATGATAGGCTTCTGTGCGAAGATCAAAGAAAACCGAAATATCAGCCGCAGCTGTGATTGTGGATTATCCAATCAAATAATTTACTTCGAAAACAAAGAGATGCACCAAGAAGAAATTATGGCTGACTTTCTTAATTTGGAATTTTGAAGAAGATTTTACGAAATAAAATTTTTAGCTTTCTTGTGAGGATTCCCTATGCCGAAATATGAATAAAAATAAACTGAGAATCATTAAAAAGGCTGGAATATACACTTATTTGTCTAAAATAATGATATATTCTTGGATAAATACGTAAAATATACAAAATATAATTAATAATCATGTAATCTTCATGTAATATTCATTGAAACGATTTACTTTACTAAAATTACACAAAATTTTCGACCTACGTTTTTCCTACTATAAAATAAAACAGTTTTCTTACATTCTAAATAAAATTAAAATTTCCCTTCCAATATACAAGGTGCTCAAAAGCACCGGGCCATGTTACGTTATGCTGAGCATAAGGTAACATCCTCCGGGAGCTTCGGAGAAAAAAAAATCTGAACTTATGAGTTCTTCTTAAGTTGCTTTTTTTTTTTTACTACAAAAATTACTGGTGATTATACAAGACAAAACATTTTTTATTCTCAATTCTAATCACAACTATACATACACCCTATATAATATCCTAACCTAACCTTAACCTATAAACTAAGTTTTTCTCCCTTTTTTTTCATCCTTCTAATAATTCCTTTCTTTTCTCTTCGGAACAACGAAACAATTTTAGATTGTCAAAACTCTGAACTCCTATGCTTTCTCCCTTCAGAGTTTGCAATCTCGCTGAATTTCGAGTTAGAGATACCACTTTGTAAGGTCCGACGTAGGTATGCATAAACTTAGCGAATACCTTTTTTGGTATCGACGACACATGGTGAGTTTTCACCATCACCAAAGAACCTTCTGTGACGATGTCTTGTTGTTTCCGCAGCTTTCTTTCTTTCTTCGGTTCTGCTGCCGGAATAGAAACTACAAATTTCTTGTCTTCCTTTACTTGCACCGTCTCTTTGGGCCAAATGAAGTTTTCTTTGAAGCTCTTGGATGCTGAATACGATAAGAAACGCTCCGCTGGAGTACATCCGAGAGAATCACACCAAGAGTGATTGCACAAATCTTGGGCGGCTTTTAGAAAATTACTCCATTTGGACTGGTTCTCACTGCAATATAGGCGGAGAATGCGATGAAGATCAGATGTCTGCGTTCGATAATGCCATGAGAAGCCGGATGGTATGGCGTGGTAAGTATATGTTTTATCCGGTGTTTTTGACAAAACTCTTTCCAGACGCCCGATAAGAACTGCGGACCTTGGTCACTCACCAAATACTTCGGGTATGGTAGCTGATAATATCATCTCTTTTCAAGGACCGCCACAATCTCTCTTGTGTGTGCCGTCCGAAGAGGGAAGAAACACACAAAACGACTGTAGACGTCCAAGATGGACAAGATATATTTATATCCTTGGCTCTTAGGAAGAGGCCCGACCACGTCGAGGCATTGCTTCTCAAAGAAAGAAGACGCCTCAACATGACAGGGCTCCTTTCTAATCACCCTGTAGGAGTACTTGGTTCGTGCACAAAGAAGGCACTCTTGAATACACTTTGTAAAAGTCTCACGCATACCTCTCCAGTGGAACATGGCCTTAGCGAACGACAAGCATCGCTTCACTCCAAAATGGCCTTTATTGTGGATTGCCGAAACAATATTTTTCATTGAGCTGGAAGGAATGACCAGCAACCAAACAGAATTTTGAGAATTTCTGACGTAAACTAAATTATTCTCCACACGTACCCTAGTATTGTTTTGACAACCCTTCCAAATGGTATGTAATTTTCTACAATACGGATCTTTCCGAAACAATTAATTTTGAATTTGGAGGGTTGATATCAAAATCGAACGAGGTTGTTACCAAATTGGGATTTTGACTACTCGCTAACCGATCTTGTTCTTTCTGGGGAGTTGAGGAATCCACATCGCAGTCCACACTCTCCCCTAATGAGGGCTGCGGTATGCATTTCCCAAACTATTCCCGTTCGTTTCCGGTGGCTGAGCCATCGTAGGTACGAATGTCGTATATTGCGGAGGCCATCCAGTGGACATCGCCATGTTCACTCCTGGGGAAGAAGTGGACGTGGGAGCCGCCACTCCACCTCCAGGAAGTAAATTCGGCGCGTATCCCGGATAGGCTTGCGCTCCTGCTGAGTTCATCGCGTTTGGCGCGCATGTCTGAGATGTACCCCGCGGATACCCGTAACTCATCGCTGCTGGATAGTAGCGTTGGTTGTACCCATACGGAGCATTCCGATTTCCATTACCATCTCTTACCCAATTCGGTCTTCCTTGATTGGGCCAAGGTCTTCGAGACTGAAAGTTCCTTCTTCGACCCCTGTTTCCAGAAAATCGGTCATCTCCTCCTTTGCCATTGGAATTTCCTTCCTTCCTCTTGCCTTCGTCTTCCTCCGTCTGAGACGAAGTATCTTTGGTGGTTTGTTTTACTGACTTTTCGGCCTTTTTGACGACTTTCGCCTGACGCACCTGAAAGCGTCTAAACTTCTTGTCAGTGACCGGTTCACTCGGCTCCGGATGTCCCTCTATCTCGGCTATTTTGACCATAAGGTGTTGAATGTTTTTCGGCTCAACAGCCCTCAACAACTTGGCATCACCAGCTGGTAAACAATCCAAGACTATCTCAATAAGTTCGGTTTCATCCGGGTGTTGTGCCACCGCATAATATTCTGCTACAATTTTCCATGCAAAGTCCGTCAATCGGTTGTACTTCGCTCGATCATACTTCATTCCTTGAATGAACTTCTTTTGCAACCTTTCCATCCTGGCCGAAAAATAGTGTTCCCGGAACAGATGCACAAAATCCGCATAACTATTGATGTCTTGACACACAGTCTGAAACCACGTCTTGGCCCCAGCTGTTAAGCAACAAGGTACCAAGGTTAGACGTTCGTGTTCTGATGCCGAAATTACCTTAAAAGTTTGTTCTAAATTTTCTAAGAATGATCTAGCCAAACCGTATTCACCAGAGAATGTAGGTAAATGATTTAGTTCAGAAAGTCTTAAATTTAGAGTTCGTTTACCAAAGCCTTCCTCGCTTTGCTGGGGTTCACGGGAGAATTGTGGCCAACGACGGGGCTCTTTGCACCCGAGTGATTTTGACCGAAAATAGAATAGTGTTGGTAATTTTGTCCAGAAGTTAAACTGTCTGGCATCGATACCACCGCGTGACCACACATTCCCTCCTGAACTCCAGCACACGAAGGAGTCATGTCTGCTACTTTACTAGAGGACACCACATGGTTCAACCGACAACTAGTATTGGAAGATCCTGACACCTGAGGTGAAACTAACAATGGATTCGACCTCCTGGACAACGCCTGACAACCTATTGTCTCAACACAGGATGTACGCAACTTGCTTAACTTCAATGTATGCGAGGATAATTCAAAGGGAAGGACATTTGTGCCGTGAATGTTGGTCGGCTGACAGACAGAGACAGTCACCGTGGGAATAGTACGAGTCTCCCCAACTGAAGAGACCGGTACATCCACGTGGATGTCTGACTCGGTCCCGTCAGACTCGATTCCATCACCGACAACAAAGTCTCGCGATCGTTTACGTCCACACCGTTTGTCTTTTCTTTGGTTTTGTTTCTCTTCCAACGTCTGAATCCTGGCTTCAAGTGCCTGACACGACCTTTGGGTACTTAGTTCGAGATGTGAGAACTCCTTAGTCAAGTCATCACATCGTCGATTCTGCGCCTCAACCGATAACCGGAGACCTTCCTCAACGGCATCTACCCGCGCGTCTATTTTAGTCTGATAGTTCCCAACAGAGGTATATAGATCGCGAACTTCCGACCTAACAGCCTCTACGTCTTCGTTTACATGGGCTACCTTTTCATTAATCGTTTGCAACAATTCAAATTTGACATTGTCCAATTTCTGATTCACTGCCTGAAAGTTACTATTAATATCCTGGAATTTACTGTCAACCTGATTACTCATCGCCTGAAAGTTACTATTAATATCCTGGAATTTACTATCGACTTTTTCAAACTTTTCGTTCAGCGTTACAGTTAAAGTTTGACTGAAGCGTTCCATCATGGCTGCAAAGTCAGTTAATTGTACATTGGAACCGGAAGCTACGTTTCCTCGACTTCCTTCCTCCTTGTCAGAATCGTTCGGGCTACCCCGCGTTACACGTTCACCTTCCTCACTATCGGTTTCCGATGATTTCGGAAGTGGCAACACTGTCACCTGTTTCGCCAGGCAAGGCTTACATAGCCACGGCTCACTACTCTTGTCTAATTCCTGAACTTGTTCCTCCGACAAACCATAACATTGGGCATGTACCCATCTAAAACAACTGTCACAATATACACTGAACCCTGCAATTTCGTCACTACAGCATATATATTCGTTCGGATGACGAGATTCGTTACTCGATCTGCTACCCACAGACATTTTCACTTTCATTAAGTTTGTTTCCCACAACATCACGCACATACAGATCCAGAAGTGACCATGATTCATTCAATGCAGCGATTGTCATAATGATCCCCATTACAAATACTCTGCTGTGATTGTCTGTTTTCCTTAGCGCTCGCGTAGGATTGAAACAACAGAAATCCTGGATAAGGGTCGCCATTTTTACTTTAAAAAAATGAATAAATAAATAAATAAGTTAATGTCTGTTATGTTTTGTATGATGTTCCCTTTCCTTGAGATTACATGCTATGTTGAATGTATCACTGACTAGTGACACCGAACCTACTGGGCCCGTATGGGCTCGTTATCAACAGTCACTGACACACTCACCAAGCCAATCATCTACGGAAAATAGAACTCAAATCTGGCCCGAAATATAAAGCTTCCAAACTCTTCCATCTCGACTCACAGTCCGATATCCAGGCCTGCAGTTCATCATCCACATCCCATCCGGAAATAGGTTGTGAACCACGACTACAGACACAGGACACCGACCTACGAGTGGAGCTGGCAATGAGCACAATGAAGATCTTGATGTTGTCTGTAAAAGCCCTATCTGAATTAAAAAAGAAAAAATCTTACAAATCTCGAAAAAACAGAATTTTGCAACAAAAAAAATCCAAACTGAGATTTTGATTTAAACGGATAAAATGAGAAAATTTCTACAGATTCGGTTGTTTTCAACCCCGGTCACACTAAGGAAAGTCTCTTCCCTGGATTCACAGCTATTTCATCTCCCCAGTAAACTTATTATGTACGTACTGCTCTTTGCTTTGATCATGCTTCGCATGCATACCAAAACATCAACTCCATATTTCTACTACTTCTTAAAACTACAAGATAATTATATTCTGTATTCGAAAAGAAAGATGTTTTCACGGCTAGTAAGTTTTATTCGAAAATCTTCATGAAAGTAGTGTTGGACAAAATATTTGATAACAGAAAAATCTTTACACTAAACTGACATACCCATCTAAGAAAATAATATGATCAATTTCTATATCTTTCAGAGCCAAAACATTATTTACTTTTGCACATATATTCCCAAAATATTCATATTCATTTAATATTCTTCATTTAATATTCTTGACTTTCAGAACATTTACATTGAATCGACACGCAAAACAAATGAAAAGACACAATATAAATACATTACACTATTGAAAATAATACTTCACTGCATAATGTTGTGGTTAGCTTCTTTCACTTTTCTTTATTTATTCTTTGGTGCTTAAACTTCTCTGTGCATAGAGATTGTGGCCGGCATAGAGGATTTACGCTCTTCGCGACCTCTCTTACAGCTCGGACCCACTGGACAATCTAGCACAGGTAAACACTCACTTACATATTGCCATAACTTAAACCTAAATCCCTATTCTAACTACACTAACTTAACCTAAACAAGAATATATAAAAAAAATCACACATATATTTCATGAAGCACCATCCTTATTTTATATTTATATTTTTGTTTTTGTTTCGCTACCACATTCAGACCGAAGACGCAGTGGTTACTTGCATTAGTGTCGCTCTGAAATTTCTAAGTTTCTTAGTAAAGAAGGAAAAGGTATTTATTAGTAATTATTAAAAAAAACTGAAATTTCTAAAACTTGATGGGTATCAGATTAAAATGTTACGAAGGTTTAGCCTATTGTCGAAAGTCTTCAGTTACCGGTACGCAAACTTCATGTACCCTTGCACTTAACTGTAGCCGTGACTCTAACACTTACTTCCAAAATCAACGTTTAGAATTATTTTGTTTCAAAACCAAAGAAACATGTCAAAATAAACAAAACTTAATTTCGAGCAGTGTTACCGAAAAAAAAACGAATAATTTCAAGATTTCAGGGAATCTAAACATCTTTTCTTCACTGGGGGAAAATGTGTGTGTGGTACACACATTTTCTTGAGGTTACAACAATCGCTCTGTGCTGAGATAATCTAGCTTTCTTTTCCCCCCCTCATTGAATGAAATCACGATGTCACATTGACCGAATCTGCATGTGTGCGGCGTTGAGGGAAACTTTATGCACTTAACACATCATGTTATGAATTTCACACATGCACCAGAAAATATAATCACACATGCTTGTTTTCTCGAGACAAGGAATTTTGAAGATGCCAAATACCTGGATTGGAATTTCACTTTCACTGGTTCCTACTTACGTGAGTTTCATTCCTTTGACAGAGACTGAACGGATATATTAAAAAAAAAGTTTTTCTGATGAATTACTCCACTAGAGTCTCCTGGGAGACTCTCAACTTGTGGTCCCAAAAATAATTTCGGATACTAACTACTGTAGCACCGATCTAAAAAACCATTGAGCGTCACTCAACTTCTTCTTCGATGCCTGCACAACGACTCAATATTTACTCTCCGTCACCGTCTCCTCCGGCTTCTCCTACGTTCTCTCGCTGACCGAGAACGTAAAATTTGCCAATGAGCTCATTCCGTAACAATAAGCATATCCCATACTAGTATCCTTTATGCAAGACGAAAATCACTTCACAGTTTAGAATATTACTGGTTTAATAATTTTGTTAAAACACCAAACACAGCACGTTTATCTCTGCTGACAACTTCTAACACTAGCCAAAACGAAGAATTTATCACAGTTTTAAAGTAACAACAAATTATTCCACAATTTCTACAGACGCCGAACACTGCACGTCTGTCTCCTGAAATGGCTGACGCCGTAAGACAAAGAAATACATGAAGATGATCCCTAATTGGAAGATAATCGTGACGTAACTATCGGATGATAGGCTTCTGTGCGAAGATCAAAGAAAACCGAAATATCAGCCGCAGCTGTGATTGTGGATTATCCAATCAAATAATTTACTTCGAAAACAAAGAGATGCACCAAGAAGAAATTATGGCTGACTTTCTTAATTTGGAATTTTGAAGAAGATTTTACGAAATAAAATTTTTAGCTTTCTTGTGAGGATTCCCTATGCCGAAATATGAATAAAAATAAACTGAGAATCATTAAAAAGGCTGGAATATACACTTATTTGTCTAAAATAATGATATATTCTTGGATAAATACGTAAAATATACAAAATATAATTAATAATCATGTAATCTTCATGTAATATTCATTGAAACGATTTACTTTACTAAAATTACACAAAATTTTCGACCTACGTTTTTCCTACTATAAAATAAAACAGTTTTCTTACATTCTAAATAAAATTAAAATTTCCCTTCCAATATACAAGGTGCTCAAAAGCACCGGGCCATGTTACGTTATGCTGAGCATAAGGTAACAGTATTGTACCATTTTTCTTCGTAGTAATGCGATGGACGTCTGTCACATGGCTATCCTTTAGTTCGGCACATATTTCCGCCTCTGGTAACTCTCTCAAATCGAAGCAAGTGATGACTCCTTTGCTAGTGTTTAGTTGTCGATGAGGCTCAACCAGAATAGGAACAGGTCCTAACTGCGTACTAGCTAGAAGTAATTGTGACTGTTTTTCTGTGGTCGTTTGTACAATCCGCGGCAAAAAACCTGCAACATGAGGATGTAAGTTTATTGTGAAACTACGCCTAACAGCACAGGGAATGAACATAACGTCTAAGTGTAACGAATCACGCCAGGATAAACCTCGGCCTCCTTCCGTGCACACTTACTTTGGAGCAAAAGACTTCGTCATTTCACAATAAACTTATATGCTCATGTTGCAGGTTTTTTGCCGCGGATTGTACAAGGAGCGTCCCATTCCGTAATTTGCGAATATGGCCAGGAGGAAACGTTCCTGTGGCAATGTGATAAAGTTGACGATGAACGATGAACGGTGACAATTTACTTAATGCTCCAACGGTATCACTTGATATATCTTTAATAATTAAATATCTTGGTGCAAGACCAACCTTTTCCTCTCTCTCTCTGTCCTGGGTGGGTGGTTGATGCGTAGCCATAACTATAGAAAGCCCAAAATCCTCTCAGCTTCCCCGTCATGGTTCGAAGCGGCCAACGAGGCTGGCAGGTCCTACCTGCATGATCCTTGTCAGCAAGCTAAGCTGTGACACCAAGTCAAAATGACAAGGAGGCAGAGCCACTTGCACCGCCGACTGATGGATACTTTTGAGAGGACCCACGTCCCACCGTGTAAGGGGAGGAACCAATGGTTCATTGGAGATTCCCGCACCGCAGACTCCCAGCATTCCCTTTCAGGGCATCACTCCTTCCGGTCCTGCTGGGTGCGCATGCGCTGCACTCCTCCGTCCCACGGCCCCGGGTCCAGCGTCATCCAAGAAAATCCAAAAGCAAAACCAGTCCATTGCAAGGTTGTCTTCTAAAAGAGCAGTCCACATCCGAGGCTTACATTTTTAACTATGCTCGATCGCAGGTTTTAAATGCCGGGTGATCGGCCCGGCACAACCCCCAACCTGGAGGACCAGTGGCTGATTGCAGTTCCGAAGAACTGGGCGATGGGGGCGCCACATCCCGACGCCGGGACTTTGGATAACGAATTGGGAAAAAGACTAATAAAATGCTTATTGTGGGATATTGTACTATATGGGTCAGAAATATGGACATTACACAAAAATTATGGAAAACAGACTGGAAACCTTCCAAATGTAAGTTCGAAGAAGAATGGAGAGAATCAACTGGGTCGAGCAGAAAACGAATGAGAGGGTGTTAGAAATGGTGGGGCAGAAAAGAACAATTTTAGATATTACTGAAAAGAGGAAGAGATACTGGTTGGGACATTAGCTAAGAAGGAACTGCATATTGAGGAACGTGCTAGAGGGTAAGGTGGCTGGAGAGGAGGAGGGGCGAAGGAGGCTACATTTGCTGGACGATATCAAAACAGAAGAATCGTACGTGAAGACGAAAAAATTAGCTGAAGACAGTGGAGCAAGGAAGCTTCTCAGTTGTGGCAAATGATCTGTCAAAAATGGCAGAATAATTATGATGATCTAGCTTTTGGAGCGTGTTGTGCACCAATGAGAGCTACATATCAATGATATAATTCGTTATGTGTATAATGTATTATTTCACTACATACTGCATGTAAGAAGAATGAAAAATAAAACAATCATCGTACAAAGTTAGAAAATTGTTGAAAATAACTGAAATAATTGAAGGAAATAAGCTTTTCTAAATTTCTGTTACCATTCATGGACCTACTCTAATTCTCTGTCATTCTCATTTTTCGGATATCTTTTTTCTTCTGCACAGGAGAAGATTTTGCTTATAACACTGAACACGGATTGAAATTGAGTATATCAAAAAGTTTGCACCTGCAGAGATTCGAAACCTACCCTCTTGATAGAAATCCAATACGTTAACCTACGATCATCACTTACTTGATGTTGCAGGGGAAAAAAAACTGTTAGCTACTTAAAAACCTTTGAGGTAAGTCTAGACGAGCCACTAAGGCCTGTGTAAAGATCATTCATTAGTTGAGTTAATTGATTTTCTTCATCTAATTTTCGCTGTTTAGGAAATCGTTATTGTAATTCTATTAACGATTATTCCAACTCCATAATTTCTCAGATTCAACTTGTTTTACACCAGTAATTGTGACGTGAAAGAAAATATGACTTGTACGAAAAATACATTTATATACTGGAAAAGACGTAACTTTTAGTTATTCGCCGCAAATTCAGTCATATCTGATTGTAAACAAATCCTAGTGTGGAACAGAAAACCACTTTAAACAAACCAAATTTGAAGTAGCGTACGGGATAGTCAAGCTCTTTGAGTAAATAGTTTGTTAATCATGTGTTCAAATTCTGAATAGGTAAATTTGGCTTTGGTAATATCAGGTTGTCTAAATTGAGAAGACATTTATTGTCATTTGAAAATAACATTATGAATCCACATATGTGCCTTTTATTCGATTACCTTCAGACACTGTTCTGACAACACCATAATCCCATCGCTATAAAACTTGTTGTTTCTAGCTTAAAAACATGACCCGTAGTTTTTACTTCGTTTCAAACTAACATAATACTATACAGAGAATTCTAGAGACCGAAACAAATGATAATCTGACCATGCCAGGTACGGGGTATACGATGGTTACATTAAAACCTACCAGACAAGTTTTTGCAACTTTTGACGAGTTGTTAAAAATGTATGCGATCTGACGTTGTCAGTTGTGTAGTATGCGAAACCCTTTCTGTTGAGCCATCCCATCCGTTTCTTTTCAATTGTTAGATGCATTCAAGATAGTTGTCCAAATATATCGTTCTACACGACGTCAGTAGCTCACGATGCACGAAAATCTTCCAATCCCACCAAACACACACTATAAAATTTCTGGACATCAGTATGGGTTTTGCCACAGACTGTGGAGCTTCTGACTTTCACCACGATCTTTTCCGTTGATTGTTGTAGGTTATTCACTTTTCATCACTGGTGATCACCCACTTCAGAAATGGCTCGAGTTTGTTACGTTTCAGTAAGAGATTCGTAGATACAAATTCGATTAAGTTTTTCAGTCAGATCTTGTAGCACTCAAATGTCTTCTTTTTGTAGCCAGCTTTCTTCAAATGGTTTATCATTGTTTGATGATTGATATTTTGGTCATTGGCAATATCATGCTATCCTACACACTAGTTTTTATTTTTTTTTTATTTTTTATTTTTGCCATAATACTGTCCACTTCTATGATTTTTGCCTACTATGAGTAACATTTTAGACTCTGAAATTTCCAGAACGAAAGCTACTGAACCATTTTTTGGCTGTTGCTTTTTAATAACATATCTTTCCCATAAACAGTACAGATTTTTTTGTGGGCCTGTATAGTATATGTGTCTTTATCAGAATGAAAACGTAAAATGTAGCGCAGTTTCGCGGAAAGTTCAAACGTCTTCACAGCACAATATTTTAATCTTATTACAAGAATTCCAACACGGTTTGCATATCTACTAGCTTCAACTGTCAGCTGTTATTCCAGACCCGCTGCGACTTATATTTTGAGATTTGATTCACTAACGTCATCTCGTGCCAAAAGACTCAATACTTTTAGACTACCTGATATTTTTACTATTCAATGTTGTAACAGTTGAGTTCTGAAATTAAAATCTCGCAAAAGGACGAAATCATTTTTTTTTTTTTTTTTGCATATAAATTATTGTTCGGTTTATGCCAATGGATCGGTTCTATTTGAATTTTTCATAATTTGACAAATAAAAATTTAAATTGAATGTCATTGTAGAAAACGACCTGACTTATTTTTACGGGGTTCCAATATCAGTGAATTTCTTGTAAAACAGGCACAGTTTTTTCCAGTCTGGTTAAATATCTTTCTGCTGAGCTTTAAGTGTTGAAATTATGTTGAAGCATAACAAAATCCAATGTAAATCAAACTGAGAACAGCAAGAAAGCTTCAGCTGAAGATCCAAAATAAGAGCTTAAAAATCAAACGGGCAATGGATAAATCTAAGAACTTTCTAAAAGGTTTAGTAAGTCCTCAATGTTAGTTTTCAATTTCATGCAAAGCGTTGAACTACATGCCGAAATTAGTTTGGATGGAAAGAACAAGCAAACATCAATATATTTTGTATTTACCTATCAGGTCTTCATGAATAACAGTACAACTCTGACAGCATCAGTATTGCGCCGTTTAATTCCTCTATGTTGTTCTTTCCTTTATATGTATAACTTGTCTGCTCTGTCCTCCTTACGAAAAGCCCACTAATCTATCAATCTTTCTTTATTTATTTATTTCTTATTTTTTTTTTTTTTCATTCGAAAGAGTCAACTTCTGCAAAATAATATTAAGTAACTTTTTACGTCTATACCTCGCTAGGGTTTGACAAACCAGGTATGGATTTCTGACACCTAAAATCTATGAGTTTCGGAATAAATTTTAGGAATAGTTGAGCTTTTCTAATTTCGACTTCAAAGTGAAAATGAACGTGCCCAAAACACGCATAATGCGACAAGTTCCACGTAAGGGACAGAAGAATATTGCGAGCACGGGAAATGTAACAGATGATCCGTACTGCTTGTCAGGCGCGCATTGAAACTATCGGAAAACCGTCAGCCTGGTTCTCTATGGGAAGATACTGAAATGGAGCCGAAATGGAAGCATATTGTGTACATCTGCTGTAGTGAACAGAGGTACTGTCAAGTTGAATGTGACAACAGACAGAAAGAATATGGCGCGAAAGACTTATTTACGAAGAGTCGCGTCATCGGGCGTTTAGAACGAGGTGACACGCAGAGAGCAGCAGCACTAACATCAATGTGCCACAGTATCGTGTCCAAGTTGTGGAAACAGTTTATCGATACAGAAGAGGCCAACCATAGCTCCGGTGAAATTACACGTATGACAATTCCAAAACAGAACCGATATCTGACCGTAACTGTTCGTCGCAATTGGTCATGCCTACAAGACAACTATCAGCGGAGCTTGTAGCCGCACCAGAGGTTATTGTGTCGCGCCAAACTATGTATTGGAGACTAGGTATCAGTGATCTGTATGCATGACGACCAGAAACCTACGTCTCATTAACTCCAGCGTATGAAAGGGACCGTTTACAGTCGTGTCGAGTTTTTAGAGCGATTCCCATCGCGTACTGATTTGGCACGAACAGGAAAACCGCTTTCATTCCATGAATATATGAATATTGTGAAAACGAATAGATATGGTGGTAGTATCATATTGATTTGGACTGGTATTATGAGGAAAGGTCGTATGGACCTGCAATCTGCAATACAGGATCCATCAATACCCAGGGATACAGGAATGAGGTTCTGGATGCTAATGTGCGGATTTTGAGAGTCGCAGTCAATCCATACTTCGTGTTCATAGATGACAATGCCTGTCCTCGCAATGCCAACCTGGTGGACGACTATCAAGCGACGGAAGAAATTCAATTCATCCAGTGGCCAGAATGGTCTTCCAACCTAGTCTTGAATTAACATGATTAGCACGCATTAATGACATTTGTAGCCTGCCAACTACACCAGGATACACCAGAAGCTTTCTGTGAGGAGTGAGATTAGTTCATCAAGAACCCTATCTTGAGCGTGGAGCGTCATAAAAACACCATATTAACCTGTTTTTTATTGCTGCCATGCCAGACATCCTAATAGTGTTTTTTGCAATACATGTCTTTTGGTCCATTGTTTGCAATTGTCTTATGTGATCCCCTGCTACCACGGTTTCTTGCGAATAGGCGTGTTCCGTGCGGTTTATGAGTAGTATGTTAGTATGGTGACATGGTGCGATGTACGTTCTTCGTGCTCTACGTTCTTGAACGGCTATTGTGCTTAAGTTCTGGACATCAGCAAATAACGATTACTCCTTTTTCTTACAAGTACTTGCCTCAAAGTATCTTAGCACTAAGGCACAAGTTTAAAAACACCTAGGTAAGTGTAAAAGAATAATGTTATAGGGATCCTGACGAAAGCTGTATTACTTGTTATTACTGAGTACATAAAGTTATAACGTAATTCTTTCTTTCTTTTTTAAGTTCCGGTGAGTGATTTGGATAAATTACAATAACCAGTTTTCCTTCTTTCGTAACAATGATATTGTAGAATGAAAAATTAAATTGTTTTAAAATTTAAATGATACACATAACACACACACACACACACACACATATATATATATATATATATATATATATATATATATATATATATATATATATATATATATATATATAAAATTATATACCAATTCATTTATATGTACGCAAATCCGCGTACGACAAGTTATTATTATATTATTTCCTTTATACATACAACGTAATATTACTTGCTTTATCTTCAAAAAAATCTCTTAAGGGTGACGAATAATTTGCAATTCTTCGTCAAAGAGAGCACAAAACAATTCGAAGTCAATGTTCTCTAAATTGTTAATTAAATGAATATCTTAAGACTCACACATGCATAATAACATACATAATAATGGATGAAAGAAACTGTAAATGTGTTTCTACTCTGTCAACTATTGTCCTGACGTTATACTTGTTTTTAAACAACCATGTTTACATTTTCATACATACATGTTTCAAATATTAATTTTCTGATTTCATATACTCTTCCATTTTTAAAGCAGCAAATAGATCGGAGAGGTAAACCAAAACAGGCATTATTATTTTCGTCTGTATATTGGATATGGTTACATTAAGATGTTATGTGACAGCTTTTACGGTTTTTAGAAACAAGTGTGTTCTATACCTTTCATTGTAATAAGGTAATACACACCATTCAATTTCGAATTCGAATTACTGTTCTCTAATGTTTCAGCCGCTTTTTTTTTTTTTACGTCACTTAACACATAAGATTTAACCCATTAGTGCACAAAGTTTATTAGCTATGTTGTTTCAGATTATTTGGTTGTACCACCTGATCTCACGCTCACATCACTAGCCTGACCTCACGCTCACATAACCAGCCTGACCTCACGCTCAAATAACCAGTCTGACCTCACGCTCAAATAACCAGTCTGACCTCACGCTCACTTCGTGAGGTTGAGGTCGAGTGAGCGTGAGTTCCGAACTCGTGAGCGCCGACCTCATGAGCTTGGACACCTTTGGTGGTGATCAGCTGGTGCATTGTCCCAGTTTGAGCAACGCGCCAACAACAAAATTTTGTACAAATTCGGGAATTCTGCTTCAGATACCTACTTTAATAGCCTTTATGTCAATTTACAATGACGATGCTTTAAGGAAAATAACATCAGTACCCGTTTCGTCATCGTAGAAGACATCAAAATCAACGTGGCGGCTGAACTTCGAAAGACACTAAAGGGGCCTTTCATCGGTGTTTCCAGCAATCGCAGGAGCGGTAGAGTAAATATTGTGTTCCGAAGGTGCCTATTTTTTAAGGCGATTAAGTAAATGTGTACTTATATTGTAGTAATAGAGAGATACAACAACATTCTGGGAACTTTTTAACTGCCCCTCGTATATATACAAGCTATTCTATGATGCTATTGATGCTATGATTACTTTGAAGATCAGCTGCAGTCAAATGTGCTACTATCTGCTTACATTACATGAAATCAATGGAATTGAAAATGGAACCACTTATTTATCGATGAATAGGATGCCATTTAAAAATCCGGCCATCGAGAATCCGGTTCCTTCAGATTTCGGCATGGATTTCGGAACGCATTCTCATATTTTAACGCGTTGGCATGCACTGTTTTCTGGAAGTGCCATTTATGTTTTGATAATGCTGCAGTAGTTGTGTTTTGCTTGCACATGCTAACAAGCTTTCCAACTCCTTTTTTTTTTTTTTTAATTTTATGTTGAATTTTCTGTCTTGAAAGTGTTGTACAGATAGTCACTTTTTTTATTTTTGTTAAATCTATACAGTACTATAATAATCCAAAACCCGACACTCCTCAGGTCCGGAGATTGCCAGATTTTTGAAAGCAACTCTACCCTCAATCGTTGAAGAATCTATTCTAAATTCCACGCATATATGCATCTGGAGGTCCGATTCCTGAAGCTGTAGAAGATAGCTGTTACGACAGTTTATATAATGTTGCAATTTCATTGCCGCCATGTAATCATTAAATGAAATGTAAGGTAATTTGGGGTAGTCCCGACACGCTAAGTATATTTCCGTCTTCGGACAGCTTTAGTTTATCTGCACGGAAATGACTACACACACTGCAATACTTTATGCATTCGTCTTCATAACTATACTACTTTCGTACCTCAAACGTAATTGTAATCTGTTCAATTTTCCGCAAGCACTACAGGTACGCAATGTCGACTTTCCCCAGCTTTCTTGGGAAATTCCGACACTTGCTATGTGGAGTAACGACACTTCATTTAAATAGAAATAAAAAAGGTAAAAAGATGCAGCAATACAGATAAAAATAAAAGTGACATATGTAAGTACCACATTCACACATTAAAATCTTAGAAGACTTTAAAAATGTGTCGTGTTTTATATCATAAATTGTTCTTTTTATAACACACTTCCAAAATATTAGAAAATGAATCTACTGTGTCTTTTGTTGGGCCTCTAGCTCTAACAAATGATAATTCTTGAGGTTCCTGTAGCTTCTGACGGATGCTATACATCCTATCATATCCAGCAATTTCCAACTTTTTGCCAAAACGGTGTTGAATTTAGTTTTTACCAGCATAAGAAAAAGTTAGCCGATATAAATCGGTAACGGTGAGACCAAATCCCATGGCGTCAAATTTTAGGATCTATTTCACAAACTCCTTCTCTTGCTTTTTTGAAAAGGTTGGGTGATCCCTGAATTTCTTATTAATGAACTTATCTATTTAGAAAACCCTTTCTCGTAACGTGTTTGTAGTCACATCAAACCCTCTAGCTGCATTTAGTGGCATTTTGTTTCGAGCGCCTGAACAGCACTTCATATTTCTTAATGACCAACTGCACTGAACAGTTTTACATTGATAATTACGTACCATTCTCCTACAATTATAAATGTGAAACACCGATAAGTTTATTTGAACCCTTTAGCTTAGATACGTTATACGAATTGCAAAATTGTAGAAGTGTCGGAACTCCCCAACACTGATTGTCGCCAGTACCGGTATCTCGAAACGACCTGACCACTGTTAATTAATTATATTCTTAAATAGAAACACTGAAACAGCAACAACCTCCCGCCATACTCTAGCCTTTAGAAAACCAACTTACATATGGTGCATTATTTCTTTCTTTCTCTCTTATCAAGCAAGTGAACGCTTAGCTACGTGAAACCATATTTTACACGACAATACCTTATAGAAAAGTAGACAACTCATCAGACTTAAACATGTCTACCCGATACAACAATAATCATAAAAATTATGAGCTGCTCCTCTAACTTACAACACACTCGATTTTGTTATGTCTACTAACTTCATTTGTCTCCCTCGAAAATCAAGTGAGCTACAGGGCTTCAAGCTTATGTTTGAGCTTCCCAAATGTTGGGACCACTCCAAAATAACCTTAACACCACGATAACTACGAAAATGAATCAAAACTAAATGATATTAACAAAAATACCAGTAACAACGGTGCAATAAAATTTCGGGCAGCAATAATAAATAATAATACTTTCATCTCGGTGTTATTTTAATTACAAAGATGTTCGTTCCCCTTTGTTATTCAGGTTCTAGGGGTATATTCGATTCCAAAAAGATCAATTAAGTCGGAGTCGGGGCACTTATTCTTTATTATTTCTTACCTAGCAGAAAAAATAAGTAAATGTTGAATTATCTTAACAATGAATAATACATACTTTGAAAAAATTAAGAGGAAATTATTGGCCCAGGTACTCATTAAAAATTTCACGTATTTGAATGAGAGCTTCGTGTAGATTGACTTCCATACTACGTAAGTACAACAAACTGACTAGTGACATTTATCACAATTAACCAAATGGAGACTAAATTCTATATGGAGACTTCTATCGACATATGTAAAAGGATTCATACCAACTATTAATACATACGGTCCGATTTACAATGAGATTTTCATTCTTTCTGACCATCGAGTGACTCAATTATAAAAAAATATTTCTAATATTTAAAAAAAATCAGCTACATATTTTTTTCACCAACCATCTAGATAAAGTTTTGATCTGAACTTTAGAAAAGTACGAGGGTAAGTAAAAAATTACCCGCAATTTTGACAACTCTTCTTACATTCTTCTACTGACCTCTGTCCTCGTTTATTTTATTGTTATGTTATTGTGGCCATGCTAGGAAAGTTTGATCCATTTGTCTGACTTTTGATGCAGATAGATCATAGCCTTTCCATTAGAAGTTTGCGCCAAAGAGGAACAACGAGCAGTGATCCGGTTTCGTAGTCGGAAGGTGTATCAGGAACCATGAGTAACTTCCAGACGATGTGCCACTTTATCAATAGTCACTCATTTGCCTAACAAAACCATGTCACGTGCACTCTCAATGTCATCATCATTGTGGCCGTAGATGGTCGTCCGGTTCCTTCCTCGTGCGTAACACTTGTGCAGTCATTTTTGAATTTTTCAATTCATTCGTAGACACTACGTTGCGGCAAGACACTGTTCCCGTATTGTGCCGAAAGTCTTTGATGGATTGCGGCCTCTGATCACTGCTCGTTGTTCCTCTTTGGTGCAAACTTCTAATGGAGCGGCTATGATCTATCTGCAACAAATTGGGGAATCAGAATCAAACTTTCACAGCATTATCACAACAGCATAACAATGTAAGACAAGTTGTCAAAATTGTGGATAATTTTTGACTTATCCTCGTATTTTTAAAATGGCCAAAACCATCTTTATAGACAAATAGTATAGACAAATAGTAGACCTAGACACCTGGACAAATAGTATAGATCGATAATAATAAAACTGGATTCCAAGCATATGCAGAACATTTCCGCAGTAATAAAGCAAAGTTAGTTGGCTGAATTGGAGTTGTGCGATCCTTTTCAGCATCGAGGTTAAGTGAGACGTGAACCTATAGTTTAAAGGTGGAATTCGAACCACTGTAATGCATTCAACTTTTAAAGGATCTCCCGGCACTCGAACACGAGACCCCTATGCACCAAAGGCGAGCGCGCTAGCCACTAGACCAGATGGGTGGGCAAGAAAAGCAGAGGCGTAATTTAGGAGGATACAGAAGGTAAATGTCCCCCTCCCGAGTCTGATATATACGTATATCAGAAGTATAACGTTAAGCTACTTATATTTCTATGCCAGTTGATCCAAAGAAAACTTGAAATGGCGCTCAAGGAAAAAAAAAAAGTATGAAAGTAGTAGCCAATAATGAAAAACTACTTGGTCTTACTTTAGTATCATTATACTAGAACACCTGAACGTTTGGTAACAAGTAAACCACGACAATGAGGAACGTGGTGGAAACAATGTATGAAAGAGTGTAAAATGTTGCATATGATAATGAAATTTTGTACTTTATGAAAAAACGAGAGAGAAAATCGAGTTCCGGAGGAATAAAAAAAAATTCTTGAATATACAAGGATCTTCACTTACGATGATAAAAACGGTTTTAATAATGATAACAATAAAACATCGGTGAAGCTACCTACACGCATTCGGTAATGAGCTATTAAAACGCGTCTGTTATTCTCATTATGTAGTTCAAAATTATGCGAACGTAAATAAATGCGACGCGCGATAAATCCTTCACACGCTAGCGACTTTTTTTAAAAAAAATATTATTATTCAGATTTTGAAGGTCTCTCCCAAGGTGTGTGTACGTATATGTATGCATACTTTCTAAGCAATGTATGTTAAAATAATAATAATAATAAAAAAAAACAGCAAGGTGGAAGGGCGCAATATTATTAGCGTTTTTTCCTCTTCCTTCCCTTTTCAGGCCCATCACCGTTTCTCCTTTTTAAAAATAAATAAATGAAACACCCGCTTGCACACACTGATCTTGTTCAGAGATAAAAATTGATAATTTAAATTCACAACAATTTAAAAGTTTGCTTTGTTAAAGACAAACGAAATAATAAAATACATTAAAAAAAAAAAGAAGGAAAAACAAAATAGAGAAAATAACTGATAGTGAACGTCACACGAAATTTATCCTAGCATAACAAACGTTTCATGAAAGGGGTGCATTATTATACGGATGTTTCACTGCTGAAAGTTACATATACATGGATCGGTGTGTGCGAGAGTGTATGAAGAAAACTGAATTGGGTTCACACGAACATGCCAATGACTTTGCGATAAGAGCTGAAGTTAATGAGCGATTCCCGGAAGCAAAGGGCATAGCCATGTCTGGAAGCAGTCTCTAGTCGTCATCCCACTCAAATCAAAACTTGTCATATTCAGAAAGCCGTTACATCACTTCTAATGTATGAAGAAAGAGAGCAAAAATATATACTAAATCTTGAAAAGGAAAGTTGTCTGACCCACATTCTTCATTTGATACCCAAGTATATCCATCCACCGTCTGTTTCATCAACGAGCGTCAAAATTAACATAGTACTCAACGTTTTGTTACAAGAACTGATCGCTTCACCAATGGCGCTTACCAGTGATAATAACATCACTTACTCATTTAGCGTTAACACTGTAAAGAACTGTGGTTCCACCATTATATCATCTTATTCATGATTTCAGGCACATCGAGGTCACACCAAATCATTGCTTGGGAGGCATTTACTCTGCTTCTCTGTGTGCATCTCTTTCATCTCTCTCTCTTTCTCTCTCTTTCTATATATATCAGAACATCCGTGGTTTTTGTGACAGTTGAAATGAAAATGGAATGAAATCTTTAAGATTTACGTCCCAGGGTTATGTCGGCTAGGCTAAAGGAGACAGTAATGATGATGTAGGAAATAGGAAGAAACGGGGGGAAACCCCGAGGAAACTCACGCACACTGTGTTTGTCCACCACAAAGTTCACTTGGCGCGAGCTAAAACCGAACCAAGGACCACATTCACGAGAGGTGAACGCTCTACCATTGAGCCACCGCGGCCCCTGTTTGTGACAATTGCTTTTTTTATGCATACGTGTGCTTCAAAGGGTTAACATAAAGGGTAATCGGAACCCACCACCCACCGACACAAAACCTACAGGAAATGAATGCTTACACGAGTACATTAACCAAATTATAAACCAACGTGGGTGCACAAAGGCGTCATTTTGGAGCTGCAGCCCGCCGAAAACTGGTCGAAACGATAAAAAGCGTCACAACTCGAGAACGAGATGTCTGCTCAAGGTCGGGTAGAAGAACATACTGATTATTTTCAGTATTCCATTAATACCCTAGTGGATTTGGAACAGGGACAGTGATAGTGACAGGGTTAGCTTCGAAGTACAAAACGAAATTCGAGAGATGTTCAAGAAACAACAATTATAAACCAGGAACTGAAAACTGGTCCATATTCCATATCCACTGGTACATTTGTGGAATCGAAGATTAAAATTATCACTATAGTATGTTTTTTTACTTGACCTTGACCCGACATTTCATTCTTGAGTTACATGACTCTGGGATATCGTTTTGAACATTTTTTTGTCGGGCTATAACTCATGTTTGCATATAAAGATTCATGCCCAAATACAAACCTCTGAATTTCTTGCCAGTATGTTAAACGAATGGGACAAATGATAATATAACAATATGAAAGATTTGTCCCCCTCCCCCAAAAAAGAATAGGAGGATTTTTGTTTTAGAGAATTGCGTACCGTACGTCATTTATTTTACAAAAATTCGAAAGAAATAACGCACATGGGCAGAAGTGGGAGCAAAATCTTGTTCCCAGTAACATGCGCCCATTTTCCACTATTTAAATACAGGAATAAAATTTATTCAAATAATTTTGATAGTGCTATTAACACGTACCTTCTACACATCTTAATACGATATAACTTCGTGTCATACTTCGCTTATAAATGGCCCATTATTAAATCGCAGCTTGAATAACTAACATAATACCAATCAAGACAACCGGTAATTAATAAATCTAAGAAACAGGGGCGTCATTTGGGGCTCCAGAGGATTCAACTGAGGTACTGAAGTTTGACCCCTTGAATTTGAGATTTATATAGATTTTAATCAATAGGACAATAATATACCAAAGTAAAACGCAAAATCTACTTACATCAGATGTCTCCCCCCGCCCCAAGCAAATCTGAAACGCCACTGCTGATAAGAAGTGAGTAATTCCAAGCTTTTTAAATATATATTAAATATACAACTCTAAACGTAGTCAGTGTATGCAAGTATATTTTTATTTAACGTTTATGTAAGAACTAATATAACATTTTCCACACAACCTTCACTAATAACTTTTTTGTTAGAATCTGAAGACGGTCATGGGGACGCCATGGAACTGAACAAAGGTGTTTAAGGTGGAGCAAGCTGTGAAAACCTGAATAAATAATAAATTTCTTTTCTATGTATTAACGATTTCTATGAAATTGGGCAAATTACCACTTTGGGGGTGCAAAAAAAGGAGTTAATTAGTTATCAACTTTGGATAAAAGTCATTTAGTTTGTGAGAAAACTCATTTTTGAGTTGGCGATTGGCTTTTTGCTAGAAAATTTTGTTGTTATTGTTGTACATTGAAGTCCACCGTCGCTTTTCAACAGCGAAGCTACGTGAGACATGGACTTACAGTTTAAAGTAGAATCTGAACCACTGTAATGCGTTGAAGGCTGTCACCGGAAATCGAACCCGAAATCCTGTTCACCAAAGCTGCACGCTATCCAATAGATCACCGGGAATGACTTCCGTAAAATTTTGTCCAGTAGGGTGGCAAAATCAAAATGTGAGGGTGCTGCACTGGGGGCAGAGGTGGAACTCCTGGGGGAGGAGGGTGGTCAAATATTTTTTCTCTCCCATCGAGCTTTTGCAGCACTGGTGCCAGTACCGATGGAGGGGGGGAAGAAGGGAAGAGAACAATCCTTCGCCTCCTGGATTCGCCTGTGACTTGGACACTATTTTCTAAATTACGTGGGGGCGCGGTGGCTCAGTGGCAGAGCGTTCACCTCTGGCGCTTTGGGTCCCGGGTTCGATCCCAGCCCCCGCCAAGTGAACTTTGTGGTGGACAAACACCGTGCTCGTGGGTTTTCTCGGGGTTCTCCCGTTTCCTCCCACTTACTTCATTCCACCATTTCATTCATCTCTCATCATCACCGTCTCCTTTAGCCTAACCGGCATAACCGTGGGACGTAAAACTCAAAGATTTCATTTTTCTAAATTACGTGTCCTGCACAAGGGTGTCATGTAATTGCAACTAAATTATTCTTAGCTTCCGGAAGTTTCTGTATGTTTGTTTCAAGGAAAAAGTTGCGGGAAATATACATATTATCTCGATGAACTGAAGGAAGCAGTTATAGCAATCAAGGAAACGTGTTGCTTGAAGGAGCATTATCGTTTACACTAATTAAATATATAACATTTTCACTATTGTTATCCTCGTAAGTAGCTACATTTATTTAACTGGTTAAAAAAGCTAACATTTAATTCTAACTCAGTAACTAACCGTCAGAGCAAAGTGAAAACACACTTAGTCTTATGAAATAAAGAATAATCTTCGAAGTTAGGTAAATATATTGCACAGAAAACCAGCATTGCAGTATAGAACTCCTCGCGCATTATGTAGTGCAATAGTTATCTACCCAACGTGTTGCAAGCACTAATAAAAGTCTGAATTTTCAAATAGTATTATGAATGGCGTCACCCTTTACTCTGCCCTAGAAATTATGACGTTTTATCCACCTTCAGCAACTATAAATTGGCATTAAAAGTTTTCTTTTTCTTTTTCAGTAGCATTATTCACTATACGCAAACCAAAACAAGTTTGCTACAAAAAAAAAAAAAAAAAATCTTTTTAGACATATAACAATGCACTAAATATATTTCATACAATATATCCACCCAGCATCAAGTTTCGTGAACTCTAAACTTCGAAACTTTACAACCGCATTTTCTTTCTTATTTGTAACATTTAACATGCAACTGATAAAGTAAAGGCGGCTTTTATCGCGTGAAAGAGTTCATGAGCGACCTCAACTAATGCAAAACCACGGAATCAAAAGGTAAATAAACTCTTAACACATTTCTTTAAGAACATCACTTCATTCCTTTTATGTAGCATGATGTATCACAAAGTACAAATGTTAGAGGATACAGTAGCAACAAAAGTAGTTGAGCCCCTGACTGCTATAACTCCATTAGGTTGTG
Organism: Thermobia domestica; assembly: GCF_964235325.1. Classification (NCBI taxonomy): domain Eukaryota; kingdom Metazoa; phylum Arthropoda; class Insecta; order Zygentoma; family Lepismatidae; genus Thermobia; species Thermobia domestica. Next base: position 127,256,718 of record NC_137458.1, on the reverse strand, counting down.
TTCAGCATTTTGGGTGATACAACAACGCCTGGACGATGCAACCCAACTGACACGTAACTTTTCAAACAGTTGGTAAGCCTGTGGGCCACTGAAACAGGCTTTTGATTTGCAATTGATGAATGAAAAAAAAAAAATCCACTTTAAGATTTCTCTCTATTGTTTGGATCGTGGGGGGGGGGGATTTAGATTTCTGGGCTTTCGGCATCTAAGGCCATATAGGCCTTCACGTTTTGAGGGATGACGTTCCTTTGGCGAGCACACAATCTGGGGTAAGGGAAGGAAGAAAGGATTGGGGAAGGAAGGAAGCGGCCTGGGACCTATAAGTTAGGTACCACCCCGGCATTTGCCTGGTGTGAATGAGGAAAACCCAGGAAAACCTCATTCAGGGTGGCTGGCCTGAAAAAGCGTTTTACACTTTTTCGACCGAGTGCCCCCACCGGGAATCGAACCCGGGACCGCTCGCACCGGAGGCGAGAGCTGTTTGGATCGTGTTGTTCAATGAGTGTTATATATCAAAGATTATAACTTGTTGTGTGTATAATGTATTAGTTCAGTAAATACTGCATGTGAAAAGAAAGAAATAACACTGATCATACATGAGTTAAAAAATGGCTGAAATAAATTGAAAATACCAAATCTGGAACGATTGAAGGAAATAAGTGTGTAAATCTTTGTCTCAATTCATGGTCCTACGATAATTCCCGGTCATTCTCCCCATTCCAATATAGCTTTTCTTCTCCATAAATGACGATTTTGCCTAACACACTGAGTATGGATTGAAATTGAAATTGAAGCACGTTTTAAAAAATCGGACCTGCCGGAAATCGAACTCTAATCTTCTGCTTTGAAAACCAATGCGTTCTCTACTCACCTACGCTAATAAATTCCTGGAGTGCACACAAAAATTGTTTGCTATTTAATATTCTTTCATGTAAGTTTAGACGAGCCACTAACACGCTATGAAAATACGATCATTAGTTGAATTAATTTTCATCATCAAATTTTATTATTTAGGTAAATTGGCAGTGTTATTATATTATTATTTTTTTTATTGTTAACGATCATAGCAACCCCTATCATTGCACAAATTCAACTTGTTTTACATCAGTTATTATGACGTAGAAGAAAATGTGACTTGTGCGAAAAATACATTCATACATTGCAGTAGATGTAATTTCCAATTATTCGCCGCAAATTCAGTCGTATCTGACTGTGAAATAGAAAACCTAGTTTGGAAAGAGAACTACATTACTCAAAACTTTGAAGCAGCATACGAAATATTCGAACGGTTTGTGTGAACAGTTTTAATTATGTGTTTGTGTGTTCCAAAATCTGAAGTAGGTCTTACACTATTTTTCTCCTTACTAATCCAGAGACTGAGAACATTTCTTTGAATGACCCTTAATCAATCTTTTGAAATTCGATTAGGAAACAAGATAATAAGAATTATAAATGTAAAATGCTGTAACTGGAAACAGGGTATTGAGTATCTTTACTATTCTATTATCCTTTCGAGCGTGAGAGATCAGGGGTCAATTCTCGGTTGGAGCTTATGTGATTCGGATCTCACGTTGAGTTGTGGGTTCACTTCTGTCCACTGCTGAAAGGAACGCCAAACTTAAAACTCTAAGTCTAGTACCAAGTTTTTATTATTATTATTATTATTAATCCAGAGATAATTCGCTGTGTGAAAAGTACAAGAATGACACAACAGACAAGGAACTACAAAATATGAGAGGTACGTTATGTCTCAACGTGAAATCGAAACAGAATCTCTCATTCCGAATAACATGCACGAGGGTGTTTTGGAGCTGAAGTAATGAATCACATTCGACTTTGTAAAACAAAGAATATTAACACTTCAATCGAGTTTATTTCCTAAGTGTTAAAGCTTTAGAAGCTGGCTAGCGTAAATCGACAGACCATGCATCGAGTCTTGCCCTATCTCCCCCTTTTTTAAAGACAAGTAGCTAAAATTTTCATTCTCTATACACATGATCACTAATTTACTTCCCCAATGCCGCTTTGCCTCGAATACAAATTCCGGTAGTGCTTGGATCCAAGTTTAAGCATTAGCTCCGTTCTGTAGCCTATAGCCTCAGTACTGAAAATGGACATGGAATTCAAATTAATCAAGTAATCCTGTCTGCCTCTCCACAACTGTCTTCATTATCGTCACATTTGTGATTCTCAACTTCTTAGCAGACTATGGTTTGTTTCGTTCTCTACAGAATTATCTGAATGCTGTTGTCACTTTGAAGCGAAGACGATAAAAATACGCGTCATATTTAAAAAAAAAAAAAAAGTTCTATAGCGGGATTATTGTGTTGCCAGACTAATGGCAGAAGATAATCAAATAAAATGCTGCATATGTGGTTTCATACTGTTAACGTTAAATGACAATGTCTTCTGGATTTTGAATTCCCAATGCTGAATACTTTGTAGGCAACCTATTATTAAACCCGAACTTACGTATACTCAATATTACTCTCTTAGAACGTTCACCTCCGGTGCTTGGGGTCTTCGGTTCGATCCCAGCTCGCGCCGTGTGGACTTTGTGGTGGACAAACACCGTGCTCGTGTGTTTTCTCGGGGTTCTCCCGTTTCCTCCCACTTTCTTAATTCCACCATTCATTTTTCATCATCACCGTCTCCTTTAGCCTAACCGGAATAACCGTGGGACGTAAAACTTAAAGATTTCATTTTCATTTCAATATTACTCTTATTTTTCGACGGCACATTGTTCCATATTTGTTACTGTGCTCGGTTGAATGATTAATAAATTACTTAAGATTTAATGTCCCTTTTCTGCACTATTTTTTAAAATACAAGACAGGACTCTAAAGTGCAATGCAAAACAGTATACGAGTAATTCGAATTGAGCACCTTCCTCCAACGGAAATCGGTGTTATACACAGTAATTATAATAGGAACAATGTAAATATTTCCTCATTCATTTTCGCAGAAGCTATGATTTTGTCATTTAAAAATGTATAACACGAAACAAATAAACTATTCTATTTGATACAGAAACACTGGGGAATGATTTTATGTTACGACTCAGTGGGTAATAGTTGGTCAACTAGAGTTTAGCATTCTCTTCAGGAGAGGGCCTGCTTGAGAAGTGGACTCAAACTCAATGTGGGCTCCAAGCCACACGAGCTCCTACCGAGAACTGAACCCTGGTCTCTCGCGCTCGAGGGTATAATTAAATAGCAAAGATATTTAATACCCTTGTTTTCAGTTATAGCATTTTATATTTACAATTCTTATTATATTGTTCCCTACTCAAATTTGAAAACAAAAGAATTGATAAAGGGTTACTCAAAGAACACACACACACATTGTTAAGAAACCGTTCACAAAAACCGCTGAACTATTTTGTATGCTACTTCAGATTTGTTTTGTGCAAAGTAGCTTGCTCTTCTATTCACAGTCAGATACGACTGAATTTCGGCAAACTGGAAATTATACCTATTGTAATGTATAAACGTTTTTCGCACGTCTCACACACTTTTTATTTTTAACGCCACAATAACTGCTGTAAAACAGTTTCAATCTATGAAATGATATGGGTTGCTATTTTCGTTAACAATAAAAAAAGTAATCAACGACCTGTAATAACAATTATCTAAATAACTAAATTTGATGGAGAAAATTAACTTAACTAATGATCCTCCCTTCAAAGGGGCTTCGTCGCTCACTGATACTCACATGAAGGGATTTTAACTAGTTAACAGTTTTTGTGTGAACTCAGGGAATTGATTGGCGAAGGTGAATGGTTAACGCATTGTATTTCGACGCATATCAGGGTTTGAGTTTCGGCAGGTCCGAACTTTTTAACATGTTTTAATTTCAATTTCAGTCCATATTCAAGTGTGATAAACGAGATGTCCTGTGGAAACGCAAAGAGATATTAGAATGGGGAGAATGACGGGAAACTTGAGTGGAACATGAATGAAGACAAAGATTTACAAACTTATTTCCTTCAATTGTTCAAGATTTTATGTTTTCGATTTAATTCAACCATTTTCTGTCATAAAAAGCAGGGTTTCTTTTCTAAACATATGCAGTATGTATGAAATAATAAATTATACACATAACGAATTATTATGTATTTAACATTTAGCACTCATTGGACAACGCTCCAAACGGATCAATCTTAAAGTGGAGACTTTTTTTTTTTTTTCGTTCCTCAACAGCACATCAAACGCCTGTTTCAGCATTACATACGGTTACCAACAGCTTAAGAAGTTATGTGTAAGTTGTGTTGCATCTATCCAGACGTTTATGATAGCAGCAAAGATGCTGGACCCGACCTAATGGACTTATTACCAGTTAGAAGTTCAACTACTTTTATAGTTGACTGTAGTAATCTGATTAATTGTATTTTGTAGCTCTGCTGGAGTGATGAATCGTAAACTACAACTTATTCCAACAACTTGTGCCTAGACAATACTTTATGTTTACGGGTAACATATAATATGTAGGTGATATTGTTTTATATGACCCGAGACCATGTGCTGGGTGATCCAGTAAAACCTCCCACATTTTAAAGGCTAACTGTATTTAAAACAGTCTGTAGTTACTGCAGGCCTCCTTGTATAATTCCTTTTAAACCCACTCTAGGAAGCCCAACAGCTGAAGAACTGTTCCCTGCCGAATTTTTTGGGAACTGTTAAGCAAAGACTATGTGACAGCCCATCTCAGGTATACGAACACTTTTAGTTTAGCCACATGATTTTCCTCATTTGTTATTCGGAAATTCCCACTGCAAGATAGTCTCTCAATCAGGAAAATATTAATTACGTGAAACAGCAAAATTTTAAGTCAAAAGTTCTTCGCACTGTACTACCTACTCGTGATGAGCGGAACGACAATCCCCACTCTTCTCGCTCCTCCACTGACAGCGCCACAGCCGATCAAAAAAGGAGTGTTTTAAGAGGTTTTATTGACAATAACTGTATTGATAATTGTTGTGTCATTCCAACACACAACAGAACAGAGTAATTCAAATCAGAACGAAGTAATTACGAATTGTCTTCGATACTATTTTATATGAAGGTCGTTCCGAAATTAATGCCTCCTATTTTTTGTGTTGATTGTATGTGCGTGCCAGATGTCGTTGGTCTAGTACTAATGCTTGAACCTTCCTCTTTTATTTGCCGCTGGTCTCGTTCTTCTGCGGTAGTTGGTGCCAGCATAGGAGAGTTCCAAAATGAAGCCTGATATGGACGTGCATATAAAACAACGATGTGTGATTGAATTCCTCACTGCTGAAGGAATTGCGCCGATTGAAATCCATCGACGCTTGGTAAAGGTTTATGGAAACGATACAATAGACGTGAGCAATGTGAGGCGACGGGTACGGGATTTTCAAGGTGGTGAAAAGGGTGTTCATGACAAGCCACGTCCTGGTCGACCCTGTCATCCCTCGCAATGAAGAGCGTCTTGATCAACTCATCCGTGCTGATCGCCGGATAACGACCTGAGAATTGTATACAAAGTTGAATGTGGCTAATATTTTCAGGACTCGAAAGTTGTTGTTAAAGCTGCAAGGAAGTGATTAGCCTCAGCTGGTTCCGATTTTTACAAGCGCGGCATGCAGGCTCTGGCTCATCGTTGGCAAAAGTGCATAATGATTGGTTGGAACTATGTGGAAAAATCACCGTCTGTAGCTTAAATATAGTTCTGTTTAGCTGTGCTGTTGTTATGTAGCTCCATTAGTTTTCATGAAAAAAGGGGCAATACTTTCGGAATGACCCTCGTATTTTTGAATAAGTTTCTATCTGTAATAGTTTTTGTTTTATTAATCTTTTGGAGGTTTTATTGGGTCACCCTGTATTTAGAAACAAAGAAACCAGAGACACATTATTACAATGAGCCGAAACTCATCCACCAGTTATACCTACTGTTAGAGGGAACTGCCAAAGCGAGTGGAGTTTGCAGATCCTCCTTTCGACACCAGAATGCGTCTTGACACCGCAATTTGGGGACGCGGCAGAAGTCCTAAATGGCAAAGTCCTAAAATGCAGAAGTCCTAAAGTGCAGAAGTCCTAAAATGCAGAAGTCCTAAAAGGCAGAAGTCCTAAAAATCATACCGAGGCAGAAGTCCTAAAGTGCAGAAGTCCTAAAATGCAGAAGTCCTAAAGTGCAGAAGTCCTAAAGTGCAGAAGTCCTAAAGTGCAGAAGTCCTAAAGTGCAGAAGTCCTAAAAATCTCTTGTGGCGCTACCATCGCGTCCGTAAGAAGAATACTGTCAATCTGTTAGTCAAGTTTTAGATATACTGTTTCATATTACAGAGCCTTAGTTCTTACAAGTTATTTGTATAAATACATATTCTATCGTTCTGAAATAATAAATAAATAAATAAATAAATAAATGAAGCCTATTGTCCTTTCTTACTCTTTCCATGATATATTTCTATGTTGACAAAATTTTAACTTTCTACCAAATGTGATTCCCAGATCTTTCATAATGTCTGTTTTTCTCTATTTCCACACCATTGACTTCATATTAGTAACATAATATTGTGTTTTAGTTATGTACGTCATAAATATTGCTTTCCTTGTGTTGTTTTGAAGTAAATTATTTTTACACACATATTTCTTGTACAGAAGTCTTTCTGTAGCAAATAATTGTCATATTCGTAATTAACTACTCCTGGGATACGGCTGTTTTGGTGTAGGACGTTTTGGTGCAGGGCGTTTCGGTGTACGGATTGCTCGGTGTAAGGACGTTTAGGTGTGAGGCTGGTTCGGTGTAAAAGTTCTAATGTTTACACCGAAACGTCCACTCTTCAAAATGAAAATTATTCGTTAGGGAGAAATAAATTCACGAAGTAGAATATATAAATTAATAAATAAAATAAAAATTAAATGTTTCTGTAATTGGCAAGGGTTACTTATTTATAGTGAGTCCCCTCGCTTCACTCTATGTCAGAACTTCTTATATCCTCAAATGTTATAATTATTAATTGATTGGGAAAACGTTTTACGGTAATGATATATAGTAAAAAAGTGTGTGATGCATAAACATTGTGTACACCACACACACCTTATTACGGCAATAACTGTGCACAAATCGCAAAATGCTGCACAATCTTTGAAAGAAAATTTTCAAACACAGATGGTTTTTCTTCCAATAACCGCTATTATATCATGCATACCTAATAAGATTAGCAAATCTAGGAAAAGAAAACTTATTATGAATCAGTGATGAGATCTTAATTATATTATTACGCAGATGTAAATTCATGTTATAGTTGTAGAGAAGAACAGTGTCAGAAAAATGTCTCAAGAAAATTTTTAACGGCCTAAAGAACACAAGAGGCTGAATCCTACCAGTTGTTCCTGCAGAAATTGTTTCTATTATGAGTTACTCTTTTGTTCTTAAACGTGTTTAATAATTACAGCAAATGAAGGATGTTTATAATAGAATGTGAAAGAATACAGTTTTAAAAGAATTAAACTACGTCAACATGTTAAAATAATTAAAAGAACCTAATTAATTAGCCACTTTGTACTCTCATTTGCTTAACTGGAATAACCGAGGCCTAAAGGAAAAGAGTTTTCTGCCCAAATCTTATAAGCAGTGGGATATTTTAATATTATAGAAATTGACCCTCCTTCCCCTTAGAAGTGTAATTTTCAAGATACTGAAACATATAGTATTTTATTACTTTTAGTTAAAAGTTCAAATACCGAGTTTCACGCATCTAGCTTAAACAAATCCTTCCTTAATTTATTTACATATTTTCTGAGTAAGTAATGGGGAATTCGAACATAAAAAAGTGCTCCCTTTGCTCTTTCCTTTTTATGTGTTCAATTTTCAGTTTTTTTTTAACAGGAAAGATTATATGCCAAGTTTCATTTTACTAGCTTCAGAAACTTGCGAGATACACTACCCTTTAAAAAAATCTTGCCCCACCCGTTTTACGATACTTATTTCCAAAAATTCTTTCTTATGTCCTGCTTTCATAAGAAAATTATATTTTATAATTAAAATTTAACGACTCTACTTGTAGTAGTATGCCCAAAAAATCACTCATCTTTACTCTTTTATATAAGAGTACAGAAGATAAATACAGTCAAACAAATGGATTTCCATGAACAGTTTCCGATTTCTTATAACTACCTGATTCGTACATTTCCCAAATTTACGCTCTGTCAAGGTCCAGGTTTCAAAAAGGAACTAACTGGAAATATAATAATATTATGTATTTGTGTACATGTGTAATATGTATAAATTTATTGTCTTATTGAAGCTTTCGTAATCTGGAAATAAACTTTTGATTTGCTTTTAATATATAAAAATCATGCTCCCCTAGAAAAATTTGCAGGCTACACCCCTAAATGACTATGTAGTAATTTCTGCAAAAATGGCACAGGACCTAAAATTTAGGTCTAATGCCTATATTTTTAGGACTTGTGCCATTTAAGACTTAGCAATGTCACCCACTGTATTGCATAATAAATGTTCTTTGCTCAATTTTAAATTTACTGCGTTCTTTATGTATACAGTTGGTATTTAATGTTCACTCGTGAAATGTCTAGTGAGCTTTTGTCCTAATTCAGTAAACTTTGGTGGATTTTTGTCCTACTCTTAATAAAATACGCTCCGCACAGTATATATATATTGCAATTCTGAATGTTTGCTTGGTTTCAGAAGTCTGGTAAAATATGCTTTTTAAACATTTTTTTATTATTTATTTATTTATTTATTTATTTATTTTTGTTTTAGGAATTTGTCTTGGGATTCTCGTATCTCCATTCGAAAGAAACGAATTTCTTAACAAATTATGTAATTAATTCTTAGAATGAAATAGGTTGTATTATGTAATTCGTGTATAAGTGCAGAACAGATAGTGATAATAACGATCTTAGTAGTACAAATATAGCTGTTACTGTTGGAATTAGATACGTTCGTAACATTATTGCCAACTAGTTGCTGCATCGTCCCAATTTCGTGTGGTAGTGGCGAATTTCAGAACTAAAGCAAGTGAATGATAAAGGCACAAGTCCTAAATGGCAGAAGTCCTAAAAGGCAGAAGTCCTAAAAGGCACAAGTCCTAAAAATCATATCGCGGCAGAAGTCCTAAACGGCAGAAGTCCTAAAGTGCAGAAGTCCTAAAGTGCAGAAGTCCTAAAGTGCAGAAGTCCTAAAATGCAGAAGTTCTAAAGTGCAGAAGTCCTAAAGTTCAGAAGTCCTAAAGTGCAGAAGTCCTAAAATTTAGGTCTAGTGCCCATATTTTTAGGACTTCTGCATTTTAGGACTTCTGCACTTTAGGACTTCTGGATGTCACCCCGCAATTTCACATGACCACAACCTAGCATAGCCCAATTTATGGTCTGGGTGTCATCTAGAAACCAAGAACGGTACCAGTGGACTAATGGAACTAATGGCATCTGTAAATCGCCAATTTGGAAGTGAGACAGACCTATTCCCCTCAGCAAAATGTTTCTTCATATTTCGCTTTTATTTTACTCCGTCAGTGAAGAATTTCATTGTACCCAGGCACCAATGAGTTATTTTAATTATGACACCCAGTAGTGCAACTAGCAATTGAAGCATTAGCGAAGTGTTGGAGGATGTATTGGATGTCAATGCAGTGACGTATCTCTCCCTCCACGCTCGCAAAAGAGCCCACCAGATCACGCTGAATTTACAGGACGTGCTGAAGTAGTACATGACCGGATTATCCCAAATCTATTGTAATTTTTACATGTGTGCTCTTAATTTCGAGGTTGAAATGTTCTACATTTGTCATCAATAAATTTGATAAACCATACAAGCTGACACTTGCTGAAAAAAAAAAGCTACTGTCACTTACACTATTTACTATAGAAGCAGAATATTATTATTATGAAACTGTGGTTTGCTGTGTTCATCAATCGTGGTTATTGTCCATGAAAATTAAAAATATTTTCAAGATAATCATGGGTATTTTTCATGGGATTAAAATTAGCAGAAATCTACGGATCGTACACAGGTGGATGATATTAATCCTGATTTGGCTTAGTTTACAGCATTCAATGAGTCTTTGAAAATAAGAAGAAGAAAAAAATGAAACGAAATCTTTAGCTTAAGAAGGAGCTGGAGTGGATGGATACAGCCACTACGAATTATGAGCTAAAACAAGCGGAAGGCAGTCGGTGAACCAAACTCAGAAGTTCCCGGTGTACAAAGTTGTGGAACAAATACTTTTGTTGCCGAGCCTAGATCGACCACCAAATATAGCGTTCTTTATTCGCTAGACAATGGGCTACTCGCTCATTAAATTTCGTTCAGATCTGGTCAGTAATTACCGAGAAATAAAATACGAAACCCACATACATACATATACGTAGGTACACAGAAAGTACAAGGCGTTTTGGCCTATCGCCAAAGTGGGCGGGGCTAGAGTCGCCATCTTAGTGTCAGAACGTTGCCACACTCAGTACGCATACAACTCTGGTAGTGTGAGGACTGTGACGCTCTTACTGTGCTTTCTGTGACGTGTTACAATGTATGCTACATTAGAAAATCCCTTCTCTTGTGAGATGTGTTCTGTTATTAGGTTTTTGTTGGCAAAAACTACAAGCCAATTGAAATCCATCGCCAACTGTGTGAACCGGGAAAATTTAGCGCAAATGTGTTGTTTTTTCACGGCAACGAACGTCCACACAGTCAAGCGTACCCGAAAGCTCTTGGATGGTTTTGGATTGAATGTGTTCGATCACCCATCATACAGCCCGGATTTGGCGCGAAGCGACTACCACCTCTTTCCAGCCATGAAGACATGGCTCGCTACACAGCGCTTTGATACTGACGCCGAACTGCATGCCGGTAGTTGAAATCGCAGGCGGCAGATTTCTACCGCGACGGTATTGAAAAGCTTGTGCCATGGTATGATAAGTGCCTCGATTTGCATGGCGATTATGTGTAAAAATAGCTTAAGAGTGTACCTTTCAAATGTATATAATATAATTTAGTTTATTCATTCTCTTAAACCATTAATTATCTAAAAACAAAATACACTTAATATTTCACTTGACAATGTCAATTTCATTTATAGAAAATTATATTTTTTTCAAATCAATCTTAGGAAAATCAGTAACTAAACTTACTATGAATAGGAAAGTTTTGCTGTCTTCTGAAAACACATAGACGCAAGTTACATTTTAGAATTAAACATAAGTATGTTACATGTTTTCACATTTTCCTCCTTCACTGTTGTACATTTGTCATTTATCATCAATCCACACTTGGAGAAAAATATCTCACAATTGGCATTGCTTGTTGGAAGCCACACATATGTAAGTGCATTTACAACAAACTTTAAACAATTACATCACTTCGGAACTCGCCATCTCTACTGTTCCATCGGCGGAAAACTGGAGTTTTTAAAATAATGAAAACGTACCTTTAAAATTTCGCGTTATATCGCGTATTGTTAGAAATTTCGCGCAAAACTGCCAATTTCGCGTTTTATCGTGCAACGGAAATCAATGAAAATACACACAGAATATCATAAAACGTCAAGAAACTGAAAATTACTTAATTCTGACGCATTTCGTTTTATCGCGTATTGCGAAAAACTCGTGCCTCTATTCATAAGAAAAGAATTATAAATACGAAAATTACAATGAGTAAAACAAAATGTTGCTAAATGGACACGAAAATATTTTGTTGTTATATTGTTCTCACTTACTGCTTTTATGACATGAAATTTACTACATACATGTCTGCCGATTATACACATACTAGGATTGTAAGAAACGCCGGGTGAAATCGTTATCAAATTATATTCTTACAACATATTTGTAGACATGTGACAATAATTTTGGACAATGATTGTACTTTTGATTTTCCTCTAAACTTACGCCTGCAAATTGAGCCAAAGTAATTTTGTAAACTTGTATGACTCATGTGGAGATTTTTGTTTAAGACCATACTTGTAGAAACTTAAGATCTGAAGACTGTGCTTCTCTGCTTATGGATCGCTCCCTATAAGCAGATCAATGTTCTGTTTCTGTTTACCAGTTTTCTTATTAACATGAGTAGCTTGTTTTTAGAGAAACTATAGTATTTAAAAAAAAATTAAAGAGCTATAAATGGTAGTACAAAATAACGGTCCTACTAACTAGTCTACACACACACACACACACACACACACACACACACATAATCGGAACACACACAATAGAAAAATACATCCAGGTACGCTGTATGAAATATATAACATTTTCAATTTTTCTCAATATTTTGTTTGCGTGATCATATAATTTCGTTTGTAGTTCTAACATCAGTAAAGATATCCCCGATAGACGCTGCGCCGATAAGCGTCTACAGAAAATTCAACTTTTATACGCAGTTACAGGATTAACATAGCTAGGAATGTACATTTTTATCTTCTCTAATGGTTAACTACAAATATAACCTTCCTACTACAATTCTACGGCTTTTATAGCTGATTTGCATGTTACATCTTTCTTCGTTGTTGAAATCATAGGGAAACCTATCTATATGGGTTAACACTGGGTTTACAAACAATAGACTTACACCGTCTCGTATACTTTGACAGATTCATAAAGAAGTTTTCTTCTTGTTATATTTCAACGAGAAATAAATAATACTTTAAAAAAAGATTCTTAATTGAAAAAAATACATTCAATCTGAACTTCAAAAATTTATATCATCTTAACATATAATCAGAAATTAAAATCCAGTATGATCATTTGGGCTCTCGTCTAGAGTGGCGTAAGTCCAGTTGGAGCGGAGCTAGTGAGATTCATCGAAATCATCAAGAAATTACACGAGATGATATTTCCAACTACCCTACTACTATCTCCTGCTCTAGTAGTTGCTAAAGTTTCAATTATGAAATTCAAGGTCAATGTAGTTTCATTCTCGATGGACAGAACAGTCAGATTTGTAGGTCTTTCCTGGTTCATAGTGGAACAAAGGTGCGATTTTATCAACTTCATTGCACTGAAGAACCATTCACATGATACGAAAGATATAGGCAGTCTAATCAAAATTTGAAGTGCAATTGTCAAACTCTTACAGGCTGGAAGATATGTATTTCAGGGTGTCTTGTGGGGAAACTTCAGCTGTACTTTTAACTTCCTGTGAGCATCTTAGTGAATGATATCTTTATAACTCTGGTATAATTCCACATTATCGAGGTCATTATGATACAATAGTTCCAAATCAGAACAGCATTCTTTCAGTGTTTCTTCACTTTCATCTGATCAGTGTTTCTTCAGTTTCATCTGATTGCTGTTGGACGAAGTCGGCAGTGCAACAGCGGAATCTAAAACTATAAACTATATCATTTGGGCGTCGCATCTTGGAAATAAGATCAAACATTTGTTGTTTCATTTCATGTAGAACTTCATTGACAGAGCGCTTCATTTTGGCTTGGGCAATCCAAGGTTCATCACTTGTTTCTTCGTACATATATGCATCATCTTCATCTTCTGCAGCGTACTCCCACTATCATCTTTCATTGTTTGCTCTTTTCTTCTACTCCATGAACTGTATGACGTGCTCCAGTAGATTGAATCTCCAAGTATCAACTGCACTTACTATGCTCTCAAACTGAATAAGAACGTGATAGGAAGTCATATCCTTAGATTGCAAATACTGTTTGATCCGATCAATATATTGGAAAACTTCAGACCGGAAATAAAGGCAATGAAGTTAAATGAACAGATATTTGAAAGAAGAACTGCATCTTCTCGGGTATTAAGTATATCAATCAAGGTGTCAAACATTTCATCCAGTGCATCAATGACTTAATCTGGTTAACTAGAAAATACGTTCACAGCTTCTGTTTTTGAACTCCACTTCCGAGCTTCAGACCAATCCAGTCGTACTTTTCTAAGAACACTACACCAATGAGCAGATTTAAAGAAGAACAAATAAATGTTCCATTGTTTCAAAAAAAAAAAAAAAAGTGACTGATAGAATGTTAACATGCGTAGCGTGTACGCAAACAAGACTAAAGGAATGATTCTTGCAGGGAACGAATATGACAAGAGGATTTCCACTCCACATCTATGTTTAAACTCCAAAATACTGACTGGTTATTGTAGCCTGGTTGCCAGTCATACGGTTGACCTCTGCAATCGAGAATATCTAGTCCATCATGCTGAAGTTTGTTTAATATGTCAGCAGAAATACTAGCAGCAGTCTTCCACTCAATAGCAATGAAATCAATAAATACTTCAAAACTTTGAACTGAGTTTCGCTGTATCTCCACAAATCGAAAAATTAGCGATAACTGTTTCACTTGAGAGCAGTCAGGAGTTGAATCAAATACAATACTGAAGTATTCCGTGCTTTTCACAGCTTGAAATACAGTATGTGCCAGCGATCTTCTCGAAGATTACGCATTTCCTTTTGAATATCGTGAAATAATAATAATAATAATAATAATAATAATAATAATAATAATAATAATAATAATAATGCCCTTTCTCCTGCCTTTTTCGTGGAATTGATATGTGCTTTCACGAACGGATCGAATTTCGACAGAAACTTCATTAGAGCTAAAAAGTTTCACATACTCGGATTTTCAGTTAGTGACTCACTGTGTACGAAAAGGGAACACTTTTGCAAACCGTTCCAATATTTTTTTTTTCGAGGATTCTATTTATCATTACAGATTGTCAACAATCAGTTCACATTTGTTTCTGGGCGTTCTAAGTCATTTGACAATAATGAACTTCAATGAACTATATTATATATTAAATCAATAGTGTATATATGAAACACACGGAAAAAGGTAAATAGAAAAAATAAATACCAACAAAATGACACACGCCGTATGACACTGTTAAAATATTACTACAAAATATGTATTTTTATACATACATATTTGAGACGAACAGTGTTTAGTATCAACTGAACGATTTGGTGGGAGACAACGGTTTCACCTATAGAATACTCAGCCCCTTCAATCTTTTCTGAATTTAACCCTTGCCAAATAACATACGGGGTGAGAGAAATGTCTCCGCAGAAATATCTACAGAGTCGAAGATATCTGCAAAGTTTTCACAACTTCCAATATGATCCAGCCAATTCACCATACAGTTCTGAAGCTCATAATAAAATTTAATAATATGTAAGAGGTGACGACAATGATTAAGCAAGATTCAAGCATAGCGTGCATATCGTCCCTCTCGAGACAAAAGGGTGTATCTCATTTTCTTAATTTTTCCAGGAGACAACTTTAAACCTCTTCTCATTATTTATTCTATCGTCTTCTTTGAAAATTTCGTTTGATATCCTTCCTTCAGGTATAAAACTTACGAGATCAAACTAAATGTTAAAAGAAGATGATAGAATAAACAATGAGAAAAGGTTTAAAGTTGTCTCCTGGAAAAATTAAGAAAATGAGATACGCCCCTTTGTCTCGAGAGGGACGATATAATTGCTGAAGAGACAGCAACCTTGGACCTCAGACTGGCAAGAAGCCCATGAAAAATACTCAAAGTCCAGCTCTAAAAGCAAGTAGCATCGCCTTCCACAGTTTGAACCCACCAATACTTTCATATAAATTGGAAATACCCGACTGGATCCAACAACTGGATACTCGAATTATGTGAGTGGAGTTCGAATGATCCTGTAAAAGATGCAGTTTGGAAGCAGCACCTGATTAAGAAACATATTTCTACATGAACTAGGAAGATACATTACAGTAAAATGCACGATGCCTGGGTTGCAGCACACAAACGAGGCATCATTTAATGTCTGTTTATGGAATTTCTATACTAAAATGGAACACCAACGTAGTCAGATACAACGGTTGCTTATGGCTTTGCCTAACGGTAGCCTCCGAGATCACCAAATGTTACTTCTGGAGCCATTTCTGGGTGCTACTATTCACAAATGCATCCCTGACGTACGAGTTAAGTATCACCTAGTAATACTACGTATAATATAATCTATTCAATTGGAACGGATATGAGTTGAACAGGGATAATAGTTCATTACAATATTTGGTTGTGCTTTGTCGTGGCCAGAGTGGGTACTCATGTCAGATATATTTTACGACTCCCAGAGCCTTATTCCTTATATTTGGATTGGGACCTAAAACCGGAAAATGGGGCATTCAATTTTCGCGACTATTAAAGGTTAGGAATCACTACTACACACCGTGAAAAAGTGATCAGCAACCATTACAAGTGCTTGATAATTGCGGTCAAAGGTACCATGGACAACAATTGTTTGTAAACGACACTGACTTGGATCACATCCAGAATTACCGGTATATACAGAAGGCTAACACAACGTTAGTAACTTCCATACGGTAAGGATATAATCCACTGATACCAGACGTAGCAACTCATCTACAATTACATAATCCAATAGGTTACGGTACCAATAGTCTCAGCTGATGATAGAGTTCCATCATGGGGCGGCCTCCATACGGCTACATACACAGCAAAAAAATTGTAATACAGTTTTAATACAGCCCAGTGGTCCTAGTATGACTACCACTTTAGCATGTTATTTCAAGGTTTGGTGTTGCGGTTATCACTGGCCTAGTATACCGGTCTGACGCAGCCGCGTTGGGTGGTGTTCTAGAACTAAATGAATGAACGAAGGAATACGGAATTAGGAGCAACACCACGTTATTCTTTCAATATATACTCTGAGTTGTTTGTAACACTCCCGCTAGTATGGTCAACGCACATCAATGGGGTACTAATACTGATAACTTTTATCATTTGTCAGTGACAGTGAAACTCTTCATCTGCTAAGAACTATAATTTGGGAAATATATCACAACCGACTCAAACAAAATCCTGTGTACCAGACAGATATTGTGATTTGAGCGTGCCCATTACTTTGCATAGAAATCATAAATATCTAAGTTAACTGACATCGATAACTTGTATTATTAATTTCTATTTTTTGCCGTGCACACAGCTGTAAGTGGCATATTCAACATTCGAATTCAGGGTCTGAAGAACAGATTCCATACCTATTACTGTATCCATCTTTTAAAACTGGAAGATCTAGTTCTATTATTTCCCGTTTCAATATTGAATTCGAATGTTTGGAAATCTACCGTAGTTTTACAATGTGAAACCAAAACTTTTTTTTTTCAGTACATCTGAAACAATATTTTCAATTTTGCAATCCATTTCTATACACTTAATCATTTCGAATAATTAACAGCACAAATCACATTAACTACAAACACAAAATAGCTTTTTACACCATTTCTAATACACGCTAACTTGAACATAAACCGTTCTGCTATAAGTCTACGAGGTAAAAGGCAAACTAGATACATGTGTATGTGTACAAAGCTACATAAAGACAAACTATATATATATATATATATATATATATATATATATATATATATATATATATATATATATATATATATATATATATATATATATATATAGTTATAAAAGGTCAGATGGGACACCTTCCATTCATGATCTTAGTAAAACGCTTTCAGCCATGAAACATATACTCGGTCCACTGATTTTACTGACGTCAATCTAAAATCACAATTAGTACTATCCAGGGAATCCTATTTTCATCTCTCGTCTTTTCATCTCAATTACAACAAAGGGATATACTGTCAATTCCTGCTGCCAAATATAACTTTTCATTTTTTGCTTTCTCTCTCTCTCTCTCGGCAACGAGTATTCAAAATGATCAAAATAAAGCTTAACTTAGGTAGCCTAATGAATCATTTTCTCGTAAATTAGATACGCGGTCTGAACTTGGAGGAAAAGTTATTCCTGGTTGTGGTAGGGGCAAAGATTCTCAATTATGACAGTTTAAAAAAATCACGAATACTGACTATTATGACTAAGATTTAAATAATCTAAACAAATAAACGAAAAAAATGAAAAGTAAATAAAGCATATGTGTGTATACATTTGATTCGCTTTCTCACTCAACTGTGATTGGTTACAAGATTCAAATCAATACCTAAATGATTAAAATTCTGTACGTATTATGACCTTTAAAAATTTGAGACAAGTGTATAACGACATAAAAAAGACATAGTGCATAATATAATTTAAAACATTATATGCGTTATATGATACATTGTTACGAATAACAACTAAATTTTAAAATAGATGAACTGTGAGCATTGTCACCATTTTTATCTGAAGTTTGAGGATTGAAATATCCGCTCAAGCCACACCCTGACAAGGATTGTCAACGAGACGAGACGAAAAAGGATTTTCGCCAAGAGATATGAATCAAGAGCAAGAGTTCTTCCAAATATACTTGCCGAGACGAAACAATTTTCAACTATCATTTCGAGACGAGACAGCTCCTAATCACGTAGGCAACCCTAGGCACGTATGCAAAACATTTTCGCCAAGAGATATGAGTCAAAAACAAGGTCTTCCAAATATAATTTCCGAGGCGAAACATCATTTCAACTATCTTTTCGACACGAGATAGTCCCTAATCACGTAGGCAAAGCATTTTCGCTAAGATATATAAACAAGAACAAGAGTTCTTTCAAATATAATTTCCGAGACGAAACATCATTTTCAACTATCTTTTTGAGACGAAACAGCCCCTAATCACGCAGACAATCCTAATTTTGGCGGTTTTTTTCAATCCCACATGGCAACTAATGCGATGTTACCTTTAAATGATTGTAAATACGTATATTTATTTAATAATACGTTCATGAACGAAAGGTGTTCATCTGGATAGAAAGAAAAAATGAAACACTGAAATGTTCCTATATGAAATACACAAATGCATTCTACAATATCTCTGCCCTTATGCCTATGCGGAAACCAAATACATATATATATCTACCACTTCTAATTTAAAAAATTACATCTCCATAGCGATATTTTTTTTATATGGTTTTACTGCCCCAAGAATAAATTCTATCACTGTCCTTATGTCTCTATTAAAACCAAAATGTCGAAAAGTAGCTCTGTCACTTTCGGTTTTAATATCGAACCCTGACAGTTTGGAAATTATCTGTCGAAGCTGCGAAGGAAAAAAAAAAAAAAAATAACCTCTTAACCATAAAGACTTTTGTCCTTGGGTTTGACTTCCTTTACAACGTTGTACAATCAGAAGTGTTTTACTTCCAGAAAAATAATGCACTTTTCAATAATTCTGTATCCACTTAGACAAACTTTATATCCACTCGCATAAAGTAAGCAACAACAACAAAACACACAAAGCTTCTCCTTATTAGTTGTTCTAAGAATAAGTGATATTGCGAATCACAAAATGATATCACCTCCTTCCCTTCAGCTGACCGGAAGATATATGATGCATCATTCATACTGCTATTCAAAAAGATCTTTTGTGTTCTTTGGTATGAATCACTTGTTTAACCTTTCCCTGCAAATGGTAATGCATTGTTAGAACTCTTGTTTCTCCACGCCTTTCGCTACTTTTGTCCTTGGGTTTGACTTTCTTCACAACGTGGTACAATCAGAAGTGCTTTACTTCCAGAAAAATAACGCTCTTTTCAATAATTCTGTATCCACTTAGACAAACTGTGTAGTTAGCATGGTTCAGAGTTTGATTCCTGCTTAAAGTATAAGTAGCATTATCCCACACTGAACTACTACCTTCAGCAAGAAAAGTACACCTGACGCCAATCACATGCCTCAGGAACATAACTTAAAGCTAACATTTGACTCACATCTGGCACGGTGAATCGCTGGTAGAGCGTTCACCTCTGGAGCGACAGGCTCTAGGAAATTTGAATTTATACACAATATTGTGTTTGAGGAGTTTCCCGTTTCCTCCTACATTTTCATTTCAACAACGTGAACGACAAAAATTTTCCATCCCATCGGAGATCGAACCGGGCCACCCAGAAGGCAAGTAGATGCCTTACCGACTACGCTACCGCAGATCTTAGATTGAACAATCAGTAATTGTTAAAGCCATCAAGAAAACTACGAGAATTCTCTACGTAAATCAAGAGATATTCCTTGATATATTTTAACTATTCGCGCAATGACGATTGAAAAACCACTGATACAAAAGAAGAATCCTTGGCGGGTATCCTATAAATTTCCTTCACACCACTTATATTGTGTTCAGATACGAGACAATAAAAATAAAACTGTTATCTTCAAGAATGTTTCACTACAGTTAGCAAATATATACGTATATTGCCAAAACTTTATACCACCTCAGGATAAAATATGTTTCTCACGAAATGGTACTGAATCAACAAGAAAACTCTGTCTTACGTTTAATATGGAGTTTTCGTTGCTCTAGCGTCATATCTTTCCGTCGTCCCCCTCCACACACACACACATTGATAAATCCGTCTCATCCTGAGATGAGAACAAGACGAGAAAATAAGGGGGATGCACTACGCCTCGAAATTAAAGGATAGCGTGGGAGATACCGTCTTCCGCCTACATGATGACGGTGCAGTCGACTCGTTTTCTCCCACACATTCACACAATGTGCGCCACTCGAACTTTTTTTAAAGTATATATTCTCAAAATTGGCCGATCCTCGGACTTGTATTCAACATTAAATTTCCGCTTCTCAATGGTAGTTAATTTCAGTTGCTTTTAATGCCAGATTCGCCTACGATCCTTGATTAGAAGTGGAATTTACTTCCCGATATACGAAAAACATGAAGAAAAAAATCTTCATCAAAAAATCCAATGGGTGACCCAAAAAATCCTATTTTTAATTTTTTTCTTTTTTTTCTTTTTTTTTTGTAATAGTCAATCGCATTTCTTTCTGAAGCCTCGTAGGCGGAATTGTCTAAAAGGCGTATGTATTTGTCATTGAAGTCCTTGCTGCGAATATGTCAAAATATTCCTTCCAGTGGGTGCGAAAAAAAAAGCTTTATAATAAGTTTGGAAAACGGAAGCATCATATCTTTGTTAAGATATAGAGCAGTCATTTCCAATCTAGTGATACCACGGGTCATCTGGGGTTACTGGGTCATGGTTTTTGTCTCGCTTCTCGGATCGGGGCCCGGAAGTAACCGAAATAGCTCCAAGCATTAATGCAGAACTTTATAGGAGATAATTGATGTTCACTACTTAAGCCCAAACATTCACGTGTTTGGTTCCAGGTTCTACATCTATTAACCAACATATGTCTTAACTATTTCAAATACAATTTCATGTTCGTTCCTCTTCAAATACTAAAAAATAACGCAGTGGTCTTCAACACAGACTACATGGAAGGATTTAACAAAATACTGTTTGGAACGATGGTTCAGTGATAGAGTATTCATCTCTGGTTTTCGGGGTCCCTGGTTCGGTCCCAGCGAACGATGTGTGGTGCACAATACAGTCCCCGTGTGTTCTCCCACATTTTTATTTCACCATTTTCCATTATTCCTCATCTTCATTCATCATATCCTTTAAATTAAAGGGCATAACCGTGAGACGAAAAACCACAAATTTCATTTCAAAACACTGGCCTCAGCAGCATATCTTATATTCCTCATGGCAAGTTTCACACGTTTGTTCGATTAAATTTTAACGATCCCATATAAGAACAATACCTACCTCTTTTTCGTGAGTCTCATGCGTTTATACGCTGATAGATCTTGTAGTTACCTTCCAGTGCAATGCTTTGACATACACAAGAAAGAAAGAAAGAATGAATGAATGAATGAAAGCAAGAAGAGCGCAATAAACTTGGCAAATATTTATTTTTACTATAAGGCGATGAAAGGAGTTCAAAGGACAATAAAGACTCAACAACCTTAGAATCATAAACACAGAGCATGAGTTAGCTTCAAAGCTATTTTTTTCGAGGACATTGTAAAACCGTTTGTAGCAAAAAGAGCTCACAAAGTTACATTTTAGTTCCAGTTTTCGTGTTTTCACTTAACTTACATCGATTTAAGAGATTTGTAAAATGTCAGAGTATAGCACTCAAGACAACAGCTTCACGTCATAATTAAATATTCTATTCTAAAGCAACAGGCAGTTGATTCATTCTACACATATGCACATCCCGATATAATTCCAAAACATTGAGATTTGCAGTGATAAGATTACAAAAATATGTCAAGCATGCTACTCTCTGATTATTTGGCAACCAAATACTAATTGGTTTGGTGTTTTATCTTGTACTAAAAAATAAATTATGTACTGCAATTTTGAAATTAAGCTTCAGCACTTGAAGAAAAAATGGAATAGGAGAATTACTGTATGATGCCAAAATCAGGTGTAGTTGGGGAGCGTTTTGGTTTGGTTGGTCAGAAGGGGGGGGGGGGGGTGCTACTGCGAGCTAGCCTATTAGTTGCGTCGTTGTGGTGCAGCGACAGAGGGAAACATGTAGAGCAAAAAGAAGGCGAGGGAATGGTGTAGGAAAGAGTTGCTAGTGTACGAGATGTCTATCGTACATCTGCTAAACAATCGATACTGTTATCTGTCTGTCCTCTTTGCTAAAAGTCTCAGCGGGCACGACATCCGTGGATATCACACAATATACCTAGTTTTCTGCGGATACATTTTCAATTTCTTCCGGATGGCGGATAGAATCACGGATACTCATAAAGAGAAGAATTTTTATGATTATTTTTCAAAGTACTTCAATTATTGACTTTTTGTATTTTAAGTGTATTTGGTACCATTTCGGATCAACAACATATGCTTCACTTCATTTTCTTCATATGCTTTTTTTATGTGATTTTGTGCTGACTTAGCTCCTTCTTTCTCAATGATCTTTCATCTTCTTTCTGTCTTTGTGTACTGGACAAAAGCGCTTATACCTAACGAGACAAAAAATGAAGCAATATAGTTTGAAATTATTTGACCGTACGAGTATTATCAACTTGGCAATTTTCTTAGAAATATTTAGAACATCTTAAGGAACTGTGTGTTTTGTTTAATTGATTTCGTGATTGTGTCAAAATGGAGTTTATTGCATGTTACTACCCGTATTAATTTACAATCCGAAGCGATTGTATTTAATGTTAACATGAATTTGACCTATATCATATAGGATTTTCAAAACTACACGGTAGATATTTATAATTCTTATGTTTGAAATCATAATTATTATAGAATAATAACACACACACACACACACACACACACAGAGAGAGAGAGAGAGAGAGAGAGAGATAGGTTGTGGATGCTGTATTTTGTATCTGCATCGACTTCTACCCACTCACTGCCATTACCAACAATAGGTTTGTTGTTTGTTCCTTGTGTTTGTCTGTCTAGGCTACTAAGAATAGGTGAAACAAAATGAAGATGATTGATATAGTGATTTAGAACACTAAAGCCAGTTAAATGGGCCATTTCGATAACTTGATGAGTTGCTTAATCTGGCAAAATACATGCTGGCCTCCTGTAGAAGTTAAGCTTGTCTGAGAAACCAACAGCAGATATCTATCCCTCAGGTGAGGTGGGGGATTTTCAATACACGGAGGGTGAAAGTAATACTGTACTGCGAAAATATTGGTAACCTACGATGAGCACAATCGCAGGTATGCTCCGGGGCAATTATTTGCAGCACCCTTAAAGCATTACTGACCAACAGTAGCTACCACGGTTTCATTGCAATAGTAATAATAATAATAAAAGTCTACCCGGGAAAATAACTTTCAACAAGTTCAAACATAATGGGAAGTGACATACAGGGTGAATCAAAGGTCTTTGACACATTTTATTTTGAAATCTTGAGAGGAAAATGTGAAATATGTTAATGGAAGATAATAAGTAGAATGGGAGCGCAGCTTGTAGGGTACATGGCGACCATGGCTACTATCTTCAGTAGAAGGTCGAAATTTCTAATAGAAAGGGGAGTATGTCGCATATCATGTAACGCCTGCGTGAGCCCAGGAATCCGTTCCAAAGGTGTTAATTGTTTCTTTCGTATCTTCTATACTTGGCATATTATGAACACTGGAAGTTTGAAATTCACCTACCATCAGCATGCTACGACACATATTTTATGTGGTGGCAATCCTGTCTAATGCGCAAATATAATTTCTGTATTCATTTGAACTGCATACGAACAACAATGACCGGTGAAATATAGTCATATGCGTGCTGAACGGGTTTCTGTAGGTATCTTATATCAGGGGGATTCTCAGTATATACTATCTGCTTCAAATACTCCACATACATAAATCAAGGGATGTGAAGACAGGTGATCTGGCTGGCCACTTCACAGGACCATGGCGACAAATCCACTTCCCTAGTTGTGTATCGAGCCAACGACGCACATCAATGCCATAGTGGAGAAGGACCTCAATTGTTGAAAATTAAAGGAAAGTTGCTTTCTGAGCTCAGAACGGAACGAAATACATACTTTGCAGAGGTTTCAGCATCAGGTACTGTTGTACATTAAGATAATGAAGATGGAAAACGGGCCAATGTTACGAATGTCTCACATCATTATCTTTGCAGGACTATGTTCTTTACTCAACCCGGTTCGGATTATTGTCACACAGTACCGACAATTATGCTGATCGATCTGCCCATTCCATCAGAAATACGCCTCGTCGCTGAACAGTATGCTATATGAGGGATACAGTCCGTGTTGGTTCGTAGTTCACGTGCAGAACTTTACCCGTCGATCTGGGTCATTTTTATTTAGTTTATGCTGCATGTGTACGCCAGAGATTGGTATACAATATACGGATACTGGAGGACTAGCTGACACCACGTCTGAGAGACTACGAGTACTGCGCTTGCGACTTTACAAATTATGCTAGAATCGTCATGGTTGTCTCCTCATTGCTGGCATATTTACGTGCCCTATCTTTCACAGTGCCAATTTCTGGGAATTTGGCGATCACATATGCGACCGTGCTGTGCAATACTGGATGTATGTGTGGGTTCCGTCTGTTCTAGTTCTCTGCAATGGCATTCCCCCATATGATTTCTATCTTTTACTCATTTTTCGCCTGCAACGGTAACAGATTCTATCAGTAACAATAAAACTTATCAAACTTTTAGTGATTGTAACGTGCAAACCATACAAGATATGAAAGAAAGAATTAAACCTTTGGATTCCTGATTTCATCCAGATATTACTAGATATCCGACATGTCCCCTTCTAATTTTAAATTTTGGACTTGCACTGAAGATTTTGGCCAAAGTCGCCATGTACTTTACAAGTTGTGATTTCTCTTTATTACCTTCTACCGTTAACAGACTTCATATTTTCCTCTCGGATGATCCAAGTTTCGACTCACTCTGTATATTCCAGTAGCTAACGTCGATGCTCGGCGACACGGATAGCTCGAGTGTTGTCTGTCCGTTGCATTCGAACTACATTTATCTTAAAGTGAGCACCTTACTGGGAGTTCAATGCTCCTGCATACGAATTCGAATGTTGGGTCTAATCCTACTTTAAGAACTCATCCTTCATAATCTCACTGCTGTGTAAGGAAGTAAAACAACGAACATACAAATAATCTCAAGTGTTTCTTCTATTCATTGCCACAAGTCAGACTGAGCAAAGGCTGAAAGCTACATTAGACGACCATGCGTAACAGCCAATAATAAACAGTAGGTGGTAGGACTCTTTGTGTCGATTTACTACATCTAACTTGCACTTACGGCTTTATTATTGCCATTCATTTTTGGCCTTTCTAGTGAACTCACGTTCTGCTACCAAGATTGCGCTTTAAACTGGAGATTTAATAGCATTTTTGCTATAAGCACATGATACGAAAAAACACGACAAACTGTGGCTGTCATACATTTATGTAGATAAATGGTCAACTAGTCTCCTCATAATATTGTGTCCTCACCCTAACGAGGTAAGTTACCACCAACCAATTTTTATTCTCCTGATATATTTACCTACTACTAGAGGCTAATTACGAATCTGGAGAATGAAAAAAGGAAGGATTCCTGCAAGCTAGCGTTTCTCAAACTGTGGTCCGTGAACCACAAATTGTCCTCGATATCTAACCTTATTGTTCTCTTACTAGATTGATCATCAGTCCAAAAAAATACAGAAAAACAGTCAACTAAATTGCATAGCACACACCAGTGGCGTACGCAAGGGGGTTCACGGTTTTAACGACTCCTTTGAGCAAGATATTATGGGAAAACGCTGACTTACTATATTAATACATACAGGGGCAGGTATTTGAGAACAACGTCACATCTGTGGGAAATAAGAAACAGACAGCGGAGAGAAAGCATTTATTATCTTTTCATGTGGTACAGATGATCACATCTGTAATAGACGACGACATTCAATGAAACCGCCGTCAGCGCAATAACAACATGCAAAAATGTGTATGTTCCAAAATAACCCCGTTTTACCTAACTAATTAAAACAGTGAAATTCTACTGGTATCTAAGTGTCTTTTCAACTCCCCTAAAGCAAAATCTTAAATTACTATGTTTAATTTTCTTATACAGGCTGCAGAAATAAAACAAACAAATTTGGGGAGATTATTCCTTATATCAAATTAAAGGAAAAGTTCTTATAAGCGTGTGCCGAAAAAAAAAAATGTCTACTATCAGAACTCAGAACTATATATTATCAAACGAAGGGGATCGAGAACTGTCAATCTCTTTCAATAACAACGGCTTTAAACTGTCATGTTGTTTTGGAACCTTATTTACGATCTGAAAATTTCAGTATTATTACATTTGAACAAGTGCAATACTTTATATATACCAATGAGTGGAAACTACAAACAGTTAGGTCACCGCTGAAATACACAACTTCCTAAAGACACGGAATATTATTTTCTCAGAAACCTATCAGCTGATAATTGAATTATTTATTAAAACAAGATAGTGTCTTCTGAAGAAAATAATTTACATCTTCCTTATCTATGTGATTAATCTTCTCATGAACATTAAGTGGTCTGTGAGGCATTTCTCTAAAGTATCACAATAGTTATTGTAAGTGCTTTCAGTGCTGTCTTTAGACAACGGTTTAAAAATGTTTTCCGCTGCTTCGATCTACAAGGTATATTAGTTCTTATGGCTATAATTGATGCTCCCTCCCTCGCAACTTAAAATTTTCTGATGAGATATTTCTCAGCTGACCGATAATCACTACTGACGCATTTCTCTCAGACTGGCTCCTACAATTCCAAAATTAGTTTCGGTTGCACAGGGCAGGTTGCCTAGAACGAAATGGCATTCTGCATATTTTGCCTGCTGCAGCGCCGATTGCCAAAAAAACGCTTGAAAATCTGATCGAAGAGCCAACAGCAGTATTGTCGACATACTTGGGGGCGCTCATCTCGTTCACATTTGGGAAAGAAAAAAGTCTGCAACCATTAAGGCTGTAATAGTCGTTCATTGTCATTTACCACGTCTCCTCTCACAAATCAGTATCAATTCTTATGACTTAACCGCAGCTAACACAAAAGCGTCAACTGCATGCGACACATATATACACATACATACCTACATAAGGCTAAGAATAGAAAGAAGCTCGATAGGAGAAACAGCATGGAAAATGTACATATACGGATTCGGTTATTTTGAGAAAGACTGACGAAAAAGTTTAACTGAAGAATTCATTTATCTTTCCCAAAAGATTTATTAAGAAAGTGTTGTAGTAAAACATTGGAGACAATTCAGGTGGAGAGAAAGATAATTCTCTCATTGAATCTACTAAAAGAGACAGCTGTATAACGATTACTGTATGCTTTCATCACAGGCGCCGATGCTCCAAAGCAGTGCGGGGGTCGCGGGGTTTCAGAGGTACAGCGTTCACCTCTGGTGCGTGGGGTCCCTGGTTCTATCCCCGCTCACATCAGAACTTTGTGGTAGACAAACACCGCATGCGTGGGTTTTCTCTGGGTTCTTCTGTTTCCTCCCCACTTTCTTCATTCCACCATTTCGTTCATTTTTCACCATTACGATCTCCTTTAGCGTACACGGCATAAACATGGGATTAAAACTGAAAGATTTCATTTCATTTTTCCAAAACAGTGCTTAGCCCCTACAGAATCTAAATACAGTATCTTTGTTTGGATTTTTACTTCGTTATATGACAACGAAACAGTCGAAACACACACACTGAGCGGGCATTTTAAAGGTTTACAGAAATCAGCGTTGCAAATTGTCGTACACAAAGTTTAACATGGACCCCTTACCCAGTTATTAAGATCACTCAGTGGAAATTACAATTTTGTACCATTAGTACGTACGTCTGTTACTTCACAAGATAACCCGTGAACGAAAGCGAATTTATTTAGTTCTATTTTGTTTTGCAATGGAAAGTGAAATGAAATGAATCTTTCTTTTACGTCCCACGCTTATGCCGGTTAGGCTAAAGGAGACGGTGATGATGAGTGATGAATGAAATGGTGGAATGAAGAAAGTGGGAGGAAACGGGAGAACCCCGAGAAAACCCACGCACACGGTGTTTGTTCACCACAAAGTTCACTTGGTGGGGGCTGGGTTCGAACTCAGGACCCCAAGCACCAGAGGTGAACGCTCTATCACTGAGCCACCGCGGCCCCTTGCTTTGCAATGGGTAGCTAGACCAATTATTCGGCCGAGTTCGTTAATGATGTCAATCCGTTAACACCTTCATGGCTAACAGTGACTTTAACGATGGCTTTCCATATCAATCTATTATAACATGCTATAAAAACGATAAAAATGCCAGAGCTCCAACCTCTAACTTTTGATTTCAAACCTTTACGGTTATTTGTGATTTTACGTTTAACAAGGACAAATATTTGAAAATACGTGTACTTTAAATAAATAATTTAAATAGAACTTTTTCATGAAGTTTCTCTTTTTAAAATTATTGTTCAAAACCTCTGTATTTTAATGAATCTTCTCAAAATCAATGCAAATGAATTGTGCTGCCATCTTTGGAGTTCTTTAAAACTATACGCTTGTTGACGTTTATATGTTTGTGGCCAATCCTTTTGTGTTGAAAACAGATTTTATGAGAAAAAAAGGAGGAATAAATGCATATGACAAGTTGTAAAAAAAGTGATAGTGTTTAAGTAAATTATAAACTTTAAAAAGAGGAATTATTAGTTTTTTGTTATAACTTGTTTTAAGGGATAATGGAAATAGAAGTTAATGACACTTTTTTAATCGTAAAAAAATATGAAGTTTTTAATGTGAAGACTGATAAAATTTGGTAATATAATGGGATTCAGGCTGGCAAAATGGAAGAAAAAAAATCACGAAGACAGCAAAAACGTCAAAAAGAATTACTTAGCCATGTAAAAAAACCGACAAACATTAAGTAAAAAGTTCCCACATTCTCCTGTGAGTTCAATTACTTCCACTAATAAAAACTTAACTAAAAAAAGTGTCTAAGCTATCATAGTTTGGTTTCCTAGCAAAAACCATATTAATAATTTAAAACCATTAATATAAAACTATTTAATGGCAAATAATATAAACTAATATCATATACCATACCTAACTCAAGTTATTTATTAAGTATTTTTATTAATCACTTTCGACAATGAGATCTCGGAAACTACAGGCTCTAGAAAAACGACGTTTTCACTGATCGATTGTAAATTTTGCATAGATTGTCTAGTTCTAACTGAATATTAAAAAAAAAACAAAAAACATGGCCATTATCTCTTTATTACATTTTTACGGTTACACTGAAAGTGTTGAAATTAAAAAGAATAAACTAAAGCATCAGATCCTACGCATTATACATTCAAACACCACATGATTGTATACAGGGGTTACATATCTCTCAGGCGTTCCATGGCCAAATGATAATGAAAAAGGAAGAATAACCATTTCTCCAGTCTAAGTTGAATCTTTATTGTTTTGGGTGCTTTGCCAATGAACACCATATATCACTGGCATTATAATTAATTGTGTGTGTAATGTATTTGCTTATTACATACTGCATGCAAGAAGAACGAAAAAGCTGATCATACATGAATTAAAAACTCCAACCGGAAGTACGCTCAAATCTTGCAAACGGTGCGAGATATTGAAAAAGTAATCGAAAAAAATCTCCCCTTTAAGGGATATCTTGCTCATTTTTATTAAGATGTCTTTCACTTGTGTCTGTAAAGGGACATGTGCAGATGTGAGAAATAACAAGGAGATTCATGCTCATATGTGAGTGATGAGCTGTGTAGAGAGCGCAGGTTCAGCTAGTCTATATATTAAAATGCTAGGTTTATATGTTTGTCTCCAATACTTTCGACAATGAGACCTCGAAAACCACAAGTGCTAGAAACGTGCCGTTTTCACTGGTCGATTCCAAATTTTGTGTAGATTGTATAGTTCTCATTCAAATTTTCAAAAACCGTGTCGTTATTGTTCTATTCAACATTTTGGGTCGTTTTGAGCCCATGAGATTATCATTATTGCAGGCCGAAACTATGGTGTTAGGCAACCAGTAGAGAAGTTATGTATGGTGGGTTGACGGACATTGCAGGCGCCTTGCTTAAATCTAAATGACAAGAAATATTCCATGCTAGCAACTTCAAATGCCTCAAGAGACGAAAAGAAGCGTACTCGGACGAATATGGATTTATTTTTTTAAAAAATCCACTTGATATTGTTTTATTTCTACAAATTTGCTACAAACTCACTCCAACGTCTATATATAGCAATTCACTTCCTTTGTGAGTCTTCTATCCGTTAGTTGTGTGAGTAAGGAGACATGCACAGTGGGAAGGAGATTCATTGTCATAACATAACGATGTGCTGACTAGAGAGCGCAGGGTCAGCTAGTTCTGTTTAAAATCTATAGTAATCCTATGCAATCTACGCAATAGCAAAGAAATGTGTTGTCTATAATAAAATAATATCCAATCGCATGATTCTCTTCATCGTCTACATCAAAATTTAATTTGTTGAGAGAAAACGATCATTGGGAAGACCTACGCACAGATGAGAGGATAATATTAACACGGATCTCTCAGGAATAGGAATACAAAATAGAAACTGGATTCAGTTGGCTAAGGACAGCAGTCAATGGAGCGTTTTTGTGAACGCGGCATTGAACTTCTGGGTTATATAGGTCATAGTTAGTAATTAACTTAGTATTAGTTTCAGTTCAGAAGGGAAAAGTAAATTTCTCTTCAGATAAATAATAATAATAATAATAATAATAATAATAATAATAATAATAATAATAATAATAATAATAATAATAATAATAATAATAATAATAATAATATATCTTATATGCCTAGTGATATGTTCTTGCTATTGGACCAACCCATGTTTATTAATTTTACCGTGTTGAAAAGCTGCATCACCTTTGTTTATTTTTAGCCTATTTAAGTATATAGATTATTATTATTATTATTATTATTATTATTATTATTATTATTATTATTATTATTATTATTATTATTATTATTATTATTCGTTTTCTTTGAAATGAACCGGAATTTCAATTATTTGATTCTACTGATTTATTCAGTTTATTGTCCCTTGCTATTTCGACACGAATTTGCTTTATATGCAATGTTAATACGAGGGTTGCATTGCAGGAATCGGGAAACAGAAAGAGTTGAGTTGATTTTAGGTTATCGTCCCGTTCTGCAGCGAGGCTATATGAGACGTGGACCTACTGATTAACGTGGAATCCGAACCACATGAGCTCCCGCCGAGAATCGAACCCGGGTCTCCCACGCCAAAGGCGCGTACGCTAACCGCTTAGCCACGAGGAGCTCGGGAAACAGAAAGACGATATAAGAATAGAAATATGTTTTTCAAAGTATTCACCCATAATGGTAATACGTTTGTCCATTCGAATAAACCACTTGTTGAAGCAGTTATGCTACTGACTCTTCTAGGCTTAGAAATCGCTGCCCACACATCTTAATTTTTGAAGATTGGAAACAAGAAAAAAAAATGTTGAGGTAGGTTTGAGGAATAAGTATGGTGAGACGTGAGTTAAACATTTTTACTGTTCAGAAACTCCAATATTTGAGCTGCTGTGTGACAGCTTGCATTGCCATGATGTAAAATAATGTGACGTTTGGGGTTGTGGGATCTATGAAGGTTACACTGAAAGTTTCGGGAATTTAATACCGAGGAATTTGCGTGCAAATTCATTTTGATATATATGAAGTATGAAGTGTATTCAATGTACAAGCAGCTTCCCAACTAACGATTGCTTTTGTTTTACAGGAGCAGTCTGAAATGAGGGTGACGAAATTCCATCTAAAAACAACCGTTTATCATTGGTTTCAGGAATTTAGGTTTGATGATGACAACGTCAGTGACGAAGTTCTTGAATGTGTTTAGCGATAGCCATTATGCAAGAGAACATCGACACTGTACGTGAATTAATTTGTAATCGGCATGTGACATACTTGTACCGTGAAATTCAGGCACAGTTAGGCATGGGCAGTGCCGGACTGGCCACGTTGGCTATTTGGCGATTGCCAAGGGCCTGAGGGTCCCCGCAGAGATCATGAGGGACCACATTTTCGCGATCACAAATGCTTTCTTGAGTCTTCCTATGAAAAAGGTTGCGGAAGGTTTCCGAAAGAAGTCTTCTCGCCCCCCTTGCTCATATTAGTACGAGCCCGTGCGCCAGTAAAACTTCGTACTTAGCAAAGGCCCCTCTAGTTCGTAACGGCCTTTGCGTTTATTCGCTTTCACCTGTTGTCTCATGCGCACATCATTCGTATCTAGTACCCAACTCTCCTCTTCAGGCTCTCTTCTGGAAAATGGACGAGTCATTTGCCTCTTTTACCTTTTATGTTCACAGAAAAAGATTTATTACAGAATGTAAACAAAGAAAAAAGTAACTGATTTGATTGCCTCATCAAGTGAAGAACTGTGCAAAAAAAAAAAAAAAACTGTCAAAGTAACCGAAGTAACTTCACGATTACGTTTGATTGTCTCAGTTTTATGGTAACTTTTCTGTGATCTGTTTTGAGTTCAGTTCAGTTGTTTTTTTAGTTTAACGTCCCGTTCAGCAACGAGGTTATATGAGAGATGGACCTACTGATTAACGTGGAATCCGAACCACATGAGCTCCCGGGTCTCCCACGCGAGATCTGTTTTGTATTACATATTTAGTCAATACAGAAAATATGATTTTGTCACTTATATTTTGCAACTGACGTGTTAAACTTATATATATATATATATATATATATATATATATATATATATATATATATATATATATATATATATATATATATATATATATATATATATATATATATATATATATATATACGTACATATATCGGGGGCGGGGAGCTTCAAGAACCGCCAAGGGCCCTCAACTTGGCCAGTCCAACACCGGTATGGGCATAAATCAAATATAAACTGTTTTTTATGATCATTTGTGTGAGAAAGTTATATTCTTGCTGAATAAGAATAATAATTGAATTACAATTTAACTCAAGAGCAAAACGACGCCCGTGTAATTCGGGGCAAGACAATATTCAAACTGCTCAAAGCAAAAGCGCCAAATCTTGTGCGCAAGATAATCAAAGCTGATAAAACATGGATCTATTCACATGGATCCGAAACTAAACAACAATATACTCCAAATGACTATATTATGGGAGTTCCAAGACAGTTCAAAACCTACAAAAGTTATCCGTTCACGCAGTGTTGCGAATCAAATGCTTCTTTCGTTCTTCGGAAAATCTGAACACATCTCTGTTACTGTCTTGGAGAATCACAGAATAGTTAATGTTGAATAGTCTACGATCATTTGCTTGCCAGAAGTAATCAATGCACAACAAGTAACATCATTCTGCATCATGCCAATGCAAGTTCTTACATAACACGCACAACACTGGAGTTCCTGAATAGTGAAAATGTTACACTTGTGTCTCATATTGCTTACTCACACTTCTGACTCATATTGCAGACGTAGCACACAACAATTTTCATTTTCTTGTATCCAACCATCAAAAATAAAATGGGTCGGCAGGGATTTCTAAGTCCAGATGAGGAAGTGCAAACATACAAAATATATGTTTCTGAGGCATTGTTGAGTGGCATAAAAACTTTGGTTTATTTGAATGGACAAATGTATTACAAATATGGAAGAATACTTTCAAAAAAGCAATAAAACAAATATTTGCATTCTCGCTATCGTCTTTCTGTCAGTTTCCCAAAACTTTTAGTGCAAGCCTTGTAAGTCAATGCCCTTGTGAACCACAGCTGAACTTGAAGTTTTTTTGTCCATAAAAAAAAAACTACTTCCAAGTGGAAATCCTAGAAAACCTTCAATGAGTAAAACCAAACGTGAGTAGAAAGTCATGTGGACACGAATTGTATGCGGAATGCTTTTTCCTTTCCTGACAAATTCACTACTATTTCTCTTGAGACTTAACATGCTTCCCCACAACTTTAAAGATAAAGAAGCAAACGTTGTTAGTTTTATCATAAAATTTTAACGAAGAATATTTTCCCTCTAACTTCGTTTTGAAAATATTCTCAGTAATTCAAAAAGTAAATACAGTATTTCTAGATTACCCTACATTTACATGTTATGCATTCGTATTTACTGTATACTGCATAAATT
The DNA here is from genome assembly GCF_964235325.1 of Thermobia domestica. Classification (NCBI taxonomy): domain Eukaryota; kingdom Metazoa; phylum Arthropoda; class Insecta; order Zygentoma; family Lepismatidae; genus Thermobia; species Thermobia domestica. The sequence continues at coordinate 127,222,311 of NC_137458.1, read as the reverse complement.
ATAGCATGAGCTGTGAGTAACTTATATTTGTATAACCTTTATAACGATACCGCTTATTTACGGAGAAATAATCATGTCCAATTGGTGTCGGTTATTGAGGGGTTTCGCTGTAATAACAAGAGTCTCTTTATGGATCGTAATTGGTTTAAATAATAGGGCGTACTACATTCATCTGAAACATTAATCCTGGTTCATTTCCACAAAAATAAAAATACACTATCAGGAAAGGTGGAGGAGGACATCACATCAATTCACTGTCTGAAACGTATCTAATCAACAACGTATCTAATCAAAACGTATCTACGACAACTTTGTGCAATCAAATATGTTACAATTCAGCATGATATAAAACGAACTCTTTCAAACATAGCCAACCTCAATATTCATCCCCTCATCTCACATGAGATTCGGAACTTCGGGTAACGTTTGCAGATAGAATTGTCAGTATTTTACGTATTGTTCCACGAGGTACTGCCCTCGATGGGGTCTGAATGGTGATCTGTAGATCCAGGCTGTCATAAATAACAATAATAATAATAATAATAATAATAATAATAATAATAATAATAATAATAATAATAATAATAATAATAATAATAAAAATGTGATAACTGTTCCACTGAACATGTGTTGTCCAAATATATAATTTCACACTTGTATTTGAAATGACTAAGATTTTGATTTCCTTCTTATGAGCAAAAATATTATCACGTTATCCTATTCAAGAACTTCCTTCACTGAATTTTCGATATCTGGAATAGCTGCTAATAATGACGCATTGAAAACTATTTATTTCCCATAAGGATCATAATTGTGATAGTCTGTACATTTCCCACACGAACTGCTGCTCTTATTAATACTAAAAAACCTGGTTTATTTTGAAGTAACAGTATTAGCAATAAACTAATATTAAAAGAATAATCCCAATTGTCCGAACTTTAGTCATCCGTGTATATATCCCCCCCCATATATATATACAAAACCTTTAAAAAATGAAATGTGAACTGTGACCTATTTAGTCGTTCCTAAAAACATAATTTCCTTGAAGTTTCTGCTTAAATCAATAGAAAATTTATATTTAATTGCAATTTTGTATGTTTTCTAATTATTTGTAGTAGAAATGATCTTATTTCCAACACACATCAGACCCACCTTTTTATTAAACATAGAAAAATAAGCGATTTTAGAGATCTTTTATTACTATTCAAATTATCCGTATTTCTGCATATTCGGATAATTGCGGTTTCACTACATAAAATGAATGACTAAGAAAAAAAAAACAGAATTAATTTCCAAATAAAATAATGGAACGACAACTAATTATCACCAACTCTAGAGTCCTAAAGCATTCCGTACTCTGTGTCTATGAATAGCCATTTGTAATTTTGAAACCTTGGGGAAGAAAAAGTGACAACGGAAAAAAAAAAGAGAGAAAAAAGTTCGCACTCGTCATTGTTCACCCCTTTTGACATCGCCTAAAAGAGACTAAGAGCCACAGTGTGTTTGACAAACACTACACAGCCACTTCAGCAATGGGATCAAGGATCGATATATTCAATAACCAACGGAAAGATCTGCTGAAAGGGACGAGAAAAATACACAGTTGAGTATTTTTTTTTCTTCCTTCAAAGAACGAATCAACAGAGCTTAAATGCTAAGGAATGGTCGTCATATTTCATTTGATTTGTAAGTACTATGGATGCATTTCAGAACAAAATGTATAACCATCTATGCATTTATGACGCAAAATACATCGTAACATAAACTGAAGCTACAATGCAATGAAAATGAAATAAGCTGCTGTATAATTTTTGTTCACTCGCTCTATTGGCAAAGAGAATCATGTGTACAGCAGTGGTGTTACAATCATTTAAGGATATCCATCTTGAAATATGCTAGATAGGATGTGGATCTTTTTTGTTAAATTAAAAAGGCATCGCGTAGGGATTTTCAATAACACTAGAAGTTCTCCTGAATTCATCCTCTGAAAGTAATCATCTTTTCATGAATGCTGTCATTTTAGATTTTATAAACATGGACACTCATTAAAACTATGCTTTCTTACAGCTAAATAACGAAAGCGGATGTCACTCTCTGTGCAACATGCTGGATACTGGACTGGATACGAAAAAAATACAGATAAGCCTACCGTTTGGAGAATGGAGCTAGCTGTGCCGAATGGGCGGTGGTAATTTTGTGGAAAGTTCGTCACGGTAATTTTGTTACCAAAATATTACCATATAGGTAATTTCGTCACCGAAAATTTTGTCACGATAATTTCATCACCAGTGTCTTTTAGAACATAATACAAGTACAATGAATGAATGGAAAAAGCTTTTGAAATTGCTTTCCTTAATCTTCAACTGAAGCACATCGAAATATAATAATAATAATAATAATAATAATAATAATAATAATAATAATAATAATAATAATAATAATAATAATAATAATAATAATAATTAATAGTTACATATTTTAGATATCGTATTTGAGATAAAAGTTCCCAGTAATTCTATCACAGAAATATTATCATATAGAGAATTTTGTCACGGTTATTTTGTCACCTTTCTTGAACTAAGCACAGGCAGAGTAAATGGCCTAAACAGCTTACGTTATTTTAATCAATCTTGGAAAATAATTCGGTTGGTGTTGAACTCTACAAAATTTAAGTTTCGGGTACTCGACGCAGGAGCAACACCAGTACAAGAAAATAGTGTCAGCTTCAGCAAATGTTAAAAGCAAAGGCAACGTGGGAAACTAATGGGTTTATATATCACTATTTACAAATATTAAGTTTCGCCAATATCAAAATTTCAGAACAGAAAATTGCAAACAAATATGGGAAGATATGCCAATGCCAATCCGTTCATTTCCCCACAAACTAGACGAAAATTTGCATCGTTCTTGTACCGTTCTCCGAGCCCAAACTCTTGAACCTTCCTCCACTTTAACAAAGTCATGTGAAAAGAGTGATCTTTTTTAGGAGCTATTGAAAGAAGAAGTTATATTTCAACTCTGATTAAACATTGGCAAATTGTTATTGGATATATATGCGAAGAAAACAAATTTATATAAAGGAAGAAAAACATAAATATTTCTAACAGTTTCCTTTAAATATAGCCTTATGGAGCTATTAAGAAGTGAAACATGGATGGTGGACGGAAACTTTTCAATGGCTCCTTAAAAAAATCACGTAGGCTCTATATGTTATTTGAGGTGAGACTTCCTTTACTAGGTGTATGCCCTAATGAGAGCAAGACACAAAATTCATATGAAGAACTGTTTCGTGCAGTGGTGCATCAGTGCAGTCAATTTAGTGAATACCCGGACCCTGTAACTGTGATTATGGATTTCGAGATAACGGAAATGCAGCGGAAACTCAACTCGTGTTCAACATTGCTTTTTTTTTTTCACCTGACTCACTCAACGTGGAGAAAGGTCCAAGAGATTGGATTCACAGAACGGTACAAGAGCAATGAATATTTTCGTCTATTATGCGAGAAAATGAACGGATTGGCATTTCCTCCCGCAGCAGATGTGCATCAGGAATACAAGAGGCTTCGGAGGAAGAGCTGGAACTTCTGGACTATTTTGATAGTACTTAATTCAAAAAGTTAAAGAAACGGTTTCAACTGTGCTACATCAAGATGCTGTGGGTCAACCATCAAAGAAGAAAACTAGAAGAGTGTTTCAGATTTTGCAGAAACGGCTCCAGTCTTTGTGCATAACGTATAACACTGGAACTAAATGTTTGAAAAAAATTTTGCTTGTTGTTTCCTATCATGTTATGAATAATAGAAAATCAACATATAAAACACTTATTGCATTATAACAAGTTATATTTTTTTTCTATTTTCTGTTCTGAAATTTTGAAAACTTAATATTTGTAAATAGTGATATATAAATCCATTAGCGGCCCACTCTGCCTGTGCTCTTAACATTTGCTGAAGCTGACATTATGTTCTTTTATTATTGTTTATTCTTGCGTCGAGTATCCGAAACTTCGATTTTCCAAAGTCGAACACCAACTGAATTGTTTTCCAAGTTTAATTACGATAAGATTAGCTGTTTTGGTCGTTTACTTTGTCTCTACTTAGTTCAACAAAGGTGAAAAAATGACCAAGACAAAATTTCCTACATTCTAATATTTTGGTGACAAAATTACAGGTGACGAAATTACCGTGTCGAAAATTCCGATGGCGAAATTTCCGGTGACAAAATTACCTAAGTTCGTGCCGAATAGCTGCTGAATTCAACAACCGTCATTCAGATAAATTACCAATTTCACAGCCCGATTGAATCCTTATCTGTGAAACTGGAAGGTTGTTGACAAGCCTCGAGTAGTAGATCTACCACTGCTACTGATGAAGGAACATCAACAATACATTTACAAAGCATTGATAGCATTTACAAAGAGTACAACGCGCAGTACACGCCATGTGTAAGCAAATTAGAAGTCATCCGAATTCTACCTGCAAATAAATGGCGCCAATTGCAGTTAAAACTTCAAGGTCGACCCCGACAGATAAATCTATGTTGAGTTGCCTACACTTGGAATTCGGACCAATATGAAACAGATCGCTTATTTCCTAAGGACTCTCTGTTCAGTGATGAGACTGTTTTCTTTTTTTGTCAGAATCGTAAATATTCCCTCATAATCGATCATAACCCTCATTGGACGGGTGCTTCCAAAGAAGTTCCTTCAAAGTTACAGTGTGCTATGGAATGTAAAACAGTCGTCCTATTGGACCGGAATTAATTCATATTACCATCAATGCTAAGCGATATATGGAGCTACTACAGCAGACAATGTTTCCTTCTTTGCTAAATAGAGATGGGTGATTTCTCTGTTAATTCCAACACGATGGGGTCTCACACTACTATGGTACGGGAGTTAGTGAATGGTTTAGTATGCAGTTCCCTGATCACTGGATTGGGCACCAGGGTCCAACTAGATTACTGACCTTATCTCCTTGACTTTATATGTGGAGTTGCATTAAAGTAACGATTTACAATGTAAAAATCCGGATAGACACCAACTTTAACAACGCATTTGACAAGCCTGTGACATTTCACCAGAAACTCTCCGACACGTGCAACTCGATTGAATCATACGTCCGAAGCTCTAAGTTATGCAAGACGAAAGCATATTCATCACTAAACATATCCTGCAATTATGCACATACATCGGTAGCTGTTCTGTAAGCTTTCATACAATAGCTTTTGGACAAAAAAATACTACAAATTGTGTTGAACATTCTAATAAAAACAGTTATCTCAATACTTACAGAACAGTAAATGGGATAACGGGAACTTCTTACTTTTATTTATCACATACTTTTTCCATTTAAAAACTTGATATCGATCCAATATGGCAAAAGATTTCACTTTCCTTCTTCATGCCATTAATTTACTAATAAAACTACCCAGATATCGAAAACCAGTCATTTCTATACTTGGCGCCGACCGCTTCGTTCCAATCACCATGGCTATTGGCCGTTTAATATTCACTTTCATTCCATACTCTTCGCAACACTGCCTAAGTTTTTTAATATCTTATTGATTTTCATTTCAGATTCCACACTCGAACGATATATATGAGGAAATGTTACCAGAAAGAACATTAGATACAATTAAAATTGGTTGATATTGAGAAGAAATTGTATTCTGTGAAAGAAAGCATGATGGAAGGAAAATGAGGGAGGAAATAAAAAGACCACAACTGCAGTCACTATTAAAGCGAATAACTCCTATGTCAAGACGAAAAGTTAGGAAAAAACCATCTATATATTAAAATGCTAGGTTTAAATGTTTGTCTCCAAAGAAAAGTTCATATGTTTGTTTCCAATCGTGTCGACAACGAGACCTCAAAAAGCAAAAGTGCTAGAAACGGGCCGTTTACACTGTCGATTTCAAATTTTGTGTCGTTTGTCCAGTTTTAATTGAATATTTAAAATACATCTATATATTAATAGCGGTGTCTGTGAACAAAACTTCAGATCCAAATTGAAAGTGACGATGTTTGTGAATCCTAATCCCTTGAACCACCCGACCGATCTCGATCAAATTTTTGACGTAGATGCAGTTCTGGCCCGGGAGTGTTTTTAGCTATTCACTTTGACGGTAGAACTTATGGCAGGGGGAGGAGGGGGAATTATAAAAAATAAAATTTAACTCTTGAACCACCCGATCGATCTCAATCAAATTTTCAACATAGATGAAGTTCGAACCTGGATTTTTTTTTTTTTAATATTTTCACTTTGACGATAGAACCTAGAGGAGAGGTAGGGGAGATTAATATATAAAAATAAATAGAACCTAACTCTTGAACAACCCAACCGATCTCGATCAAATTTTCAACATACATGACATTTAGGCCTGGGATAATTTTTATCATGCCGTGCCCCGCAACATGGGAAGGGGAGAGGGATATTTAAAAATCACCAAAAATGATCGATATCAAAGAGCGCTTTATTAAAAAGGGAACATATTACTATTTTTCCTTAATTTAACCCAGCGAAATCAGGGTGCGTCCTAGATTCATGGACGTCTTAAATTCGAGTAATTATCGAGAAATTCTTAATTAACGATATTATTAACGTGTTATTAAAACTACTTTGCTAGCCATATATATTTTTAATTTTGAATCATACTTAATCATCCAGACAACAATAGTGTCCTGCGCTTGCACAAAATGTGTGCGTTTGCTAGTAACTGTTATTTATTTATTACGTTTTTAGGGGTACACTAGAAGTAGTGAAATTAAAAAAAAAAATCATATCCTGCGAGTTATACATTTCAACACCACACTTTTATATACAGGGGTTAGGCCAAATGATAATGAAAAACGAAGGATAACCATTTCTCCAGTCTAAAATGAATATGCCCAATGAACACCATATATCACTGACATTATAATTAATTGTGTGTGTAATGTATATGCTTATTACATACTGCATGAAAGAAGAAAGAAAAAACTGATCGTACATGAATTAGAAAGTCCAATCGGAAGTAGATTCAGATCTTGCAAACGTGCGAGATATTGATAAAATAATCGAAAAATCTCCTCTTTATGGTTACCGTTGCCGATTTTTATCAAGACATCTTTCACTTGTGTCTGTAAAGGGACATATGTTGTGAGGAATAACAGGGAAATTCATGCTCATATGTGAATGCTCCGTTGTGAAGAGAGTGCAAGTTCAGCCAGTGGTACACCTTGTCTCAAAAAGGTTGAGCGCATTCTTTATTGGTGTTTTGAGGCAAAAATTTTCTAAGTCCAGCTTCGGGTATCTTCGGGAAAAAGTAAGCCAGGTTCGAACCTCCAAGCCAGCCTTTGCAATCGGGAAAAAGTTTGCAGATTTGTTTTTCTTCTTTTAAATATAATAAGACTTGTTACCAAGTGTTTAAAAAAGCAACATTGATTGAAATACTTAATGATACAATATTTCGAAACTTTTTTTTTTTTAATGTCAGCACATGCTTGTTTGTCATTTAGCTCTCCATACGTAATGGAACATTAAATACGTTAAAGAATCTTTCCATATGTAAAAGAATGCTCAAAGTTAAGAAATAGAACATAATTATCGCCTGAGTACTAAAATAAAAGTCAAAGTAGAACAGAAACAGCGTTTGTAATGGATATGAATGTCATAATTATCTTGAGATCCGTTATACCCTCTTCAGTCCCAAGCTGTTAGTTGGAATCGCAGAGATAGGAGTTTTATATATTATGAAATTGGGGTGCTATGAAACACATAAATGACAGTTTCGTTGGGGTAGGGTTGACGGGGTGGGGTGGGGGACCTGTTCAGCCGGCTGAACATTTGTAACAAGGCACTACATTTCTGTCCATAATCGGATACTTATTTTTGGAAGAACAGTGAGATTCACCTTCTTAAATTTTGAGTAAATTTATTCCTATATTTATCGTACATTCAGTTATGTATGTTGACTATGTTAAACTAATATAGAATGTGTACCAGGGGCGGATCTAGGACTTGCTTCTGAGGGGGCGGTGGGAGGTCATACCGCAACTTTTAAGTGCTCCGAACTTTGGGATGGGTTATATATATATATATATATATATATATATATATATATATATATATATATATATATATATAGAGAGAGAGAGAGAGAGATAGATAGATATAGATATAGATAGATATATATATATATATATATATATATATATATATATATATATATATATATATATATATATATATATATATATATATATATATATATATATATAAAGAGTTTCGTCTTCTGGGGGAGCGATCGACCCCCTGGATCCGCCCCTGATGTGTACAATATTTATAATGTGTTTATATTGATAATTTGTGAACTATTAGTTCATTCCATTTCATTTCCCTTTCTGCACTCCATTATCCGGTTCACTTTCCATAGAAATCATAGAAATAGTTCCTGTTTCCTGAATGCAGTATAATATTGCACTAGATACATTTGGGATCTGTTGATTTTGAACACCCTTGTTTATTGTTTATATGTCCACTCGCTCTTCTCTGGTGAAACAACTAGAAAGAGTTCTTTACCTGGACATTCGACTAGCTACTGGCGCGCTTCGTACTAGTCCTGTTGCCAGCCGTTGTGTTGAAGCCAACGAACATTCATTAATATATCGTCGTAGGAGGCTTCTCTTTAATTATTCTGCACACGTGCTCTGTATTTCTAATCACCTCTGTAGATTTTCTTGTGTGATGGCCGGATTTACGACCTCTATGCTGCACGTCGTCGCTGTACACATGGTCCGTCCATGGTATATCCATGTGTGTGATAGTCTCCTTTTTGACGAATTTGTGTGGCCCTCTCTTTCGTTGCTTCAATTTTTTGTTGTCCAACAAGGCTGCTTCGATCACCACGGTTTGAATTACGCTTGTCTTCACACCTCAAGCAGCATACTAATTCCCAGCTGTACCAGCAACAGTTTACAACACTCTTAGAACAGTACCCTAATTTTAATGTGTTCTACACGGATTGTTTAAAGAGGGAAATTCTGTTGGCTGTGCCTTTGTCATTGATGAGAGCAACTCAGAATATAGCTTACATCGCATGTGTTCCGTATATACTGCTTAATTTACTGCCATTATGCTTGCCCGTGAACATGCTCTCACGCTCTCGTTCCGTCGTGAGCTGGTTTGCATCGATTCTCAGAGCATAATTAGGGGCCTCCACAAGTCTTTATTAAGCACGCCTTCGTTGAAGACATTCTTCTGAGATCCAGCCATCAGCTCTAACACCAGGACTGTGTCATCGTTGTCTCTTGGGTGCCGGGTCATGTTGGCATCCGGGGAAACGAACGTGCTGCCACAATCGCCAAGAACGGCGCCTTGGCTGAAGTTGCATTGGAGTATATTCTTCCTTACTGCGATCTTTACTAATTTTTCCACCTTGATACGCACTCATTGGCAAGCAGTTTGGGACCAGCCTAATGAAAATGTACGCAGTTAAGCCGCTCCTAGTAAAGTGATATACATCTTCTCACTCTAGTCATCTAGATGAAGTGTCTTCTGGCGTGTTTTCGTATCGGACATTCTCACCTGACACATGAGTATTTGCTGCGTGGTTTGGGCCGTCCATATTGTGAGGAGTGTATTGTCCCTCTGAGTATACAGCACATTCTTGTGGAATGCCCTGAATATTCAGATCTCAGAGAACGTCACGGATTGCCTTGTACCTTTACCCGCGCTTTGGTGGATGATGATGGTATTGTTAGCTTGGTACTTTATTTTCTTCATGCTTCTGAGGTTGCTTACATTCTCTGTGCTTTCTAGTCTCTTTATTCTTTTAATTGCTGCTACGCTTTTAGCTATTGTTCTATCTTTTTATTTTTTTTCTATATTTATTGTTGTTGTTATCTATTTTTATTTCATATATTTATTCTTTTATCATTATTTTTTGTTTTTAATTTTGCAGCACTTTTTGTTTTTGATATATTCGTTTTTGCTTTCCTTTGCTCTTCTATTGATACAGTACTTGTGCGAGCAGCCGTGTCGATCGTGACATGGGCATACGGCCTCAATGCTGATGTCCCCATACGCCCCCCCCCCCCACTCAGTCATACATACAAATTACTAAACTGGTAAATTACAAATATTAATAAGCTGGGTACACTCATCCCCTCAATGAATGTAGCCTAAGTTCAAAAATTAAAAAATGTGGAGCAACATTATTTTTTCCTCTTCCTCTTCAGAGCTTAATACTTAAATTCTAACTCTTTCATTCTCGATACATCACTTTCATAAGCGTCAATATCGCTTTCATCAATCATTTGAAGTACATCATCTTGGTCAAGGCCTCGACCTGAAATAGAAATCGAAACAAGTTTTCTCTTTAATTAACCAGAATTGTCAAGTTCTAGAGTTAATTCGTTGAAAAGAAACGCCAAATTAACATTTAAAATAATTCATACAACATTAAATAAGTACAGCAACAATTCCAGGTAGTTAAGCACCCAACCCTGACTAAAAGCCTAAACAATTATACAAACAATTGTTCAATGTTTCTAGGAAGTAACAATAAAAATGAAATACGACGCAGTAGTACAAGGATTAGCCAGAATTTTATCAGTTGCGTACGATTGTTCAGCCGGCTGAACACGCCAACAATGACGTCTTATATTTACAGACTTTAGTTCATATCAATGAAATTTCTTACTAATAATACTCACCAGACATTTCTTGATAAGAAAGAAGCGAAATGTATTCCCTAAAATAGGTTTTATAATGAATAGACGTACCTTTGTGTAAGGACGATGCAGCTTCCCGCTTCTCTGGACGTCCAGCCATACTCCCGAACACAAAACGAACAAAAGAAAAGCGACACTCGCACTACTCATACATACAGATAAAGTACAATGTTCAACGAGCTCGATGACGGAACTTGAATGCATTTGCCCCGTTTGCGATAATACAACGTGACCTTGAAAATTGTTCAGCGGGCTCGACAAGGGGACTGAAGAGGATACATCGCTAGAAGCATAGTTCTAGAAGTCCTTGCGTTAGCTCATTGGTAAGCTGTCGGATTTCTAATCTTAAGGTTGAGAGTTCGAATCCCGTCTAGGTTAGTCCTTTTTTTAAATTATATTTTCCGCAATGCATGAAAAATTATATAAAATAATTACATTAGAATACATAAGTTGTGTATATATAACATAATCATTGCAGAACATAGTAATTATTATGTTTAAAATATAACATCTGAGATAATTTTCACAGTAGGTCGGTATTATATATGAGGATGTAAATACAACTTAAGAAACTCGTTCAATAGCAATAAATAAGTTATGTAGTGTATTTATTTGCATCTATTTGTCATACAGATGTAACTTCTCAATATTCTCATTACAGCATGTCATTTACATTCGTGAAATACAATATATTCCTACGGATATAGAAAGTGTATAAACAGAGTATCCAAAGTCGTATCCTCCTTCAAGACACATAACTTTTCCCGATCCCCTTAACGTCACGGGAAGAAACACAAACTCTCTTTAGAACGGAATGTCGTTACTTAGAGTCTCATTCGAATACGTTGAATATGCTTTTGTGTATTCATCTCTCTCTCTCTCTCTCTCTTTCGCTTTGTTTATGTATGTGTGTGTGTGTGTGTTGCGGAATATCCCAAGTTGAATACAACATTTGCCAAGTATATGAGCATCATTGTCATCGAATACCAGAAATTGAAAGTCGTGTTTCTTCAGGTTGGGTTTGCGTGTTCATGTTAGCTCACTGGTAGAGTACGGACTTGACAATAAAGAGGTCTTGAGTTCAAAGCCTACAGCTAATAATCATTCTTTTGTTAGTAGGATTGCACAGAAATCGGATACAAGGAGTGGTTTATTTCTAGAAATATTTTCAGAAGCGTTTAGGTAGCCCTGAAAAGGGCTGTTTTCGGTAGTTAAGGCGGGGACATTAATATTGTGTCCAAGACCCTTCTGAATTTATTACACGCTCCATTCTTCTGGGCATGGAATCTATTACATGGGTGACAAATCTATCTCCTTCCCCTACCTCCAGCCATGCTTCGGAAACAAGATGCCACAGGTCATCCTGAGTTCTTGGTGGATCTGCCTCAGGCCAACTTTCCCTTAGAGTACGCTTCACTTCTGCCCACATATTTTCCATGAGATTGAGGTCTGCTCCACGAGCGGCCAGTCGATTAAATCAATCTCAGGATGCCCTGCGAACCATTCCTGAATCACACGGGAAGTATGTATTGGCGACTGGTATTGCTGGAACTGAATTACACCATCAGGCTGAAATACTCGTACAGATAGCACCATGATATTACTGATAATGTCTAAGTACTGAGCATTGTCCAGATGTCCTTCAATTCTATGAAGCTGTCCTGCTCCGCGACTGGAAATCCAACCCCAACATAAAATAGATACATGGCCACTGCGATTGCAAGCAGCCACATATCCATGGTCATATCGGGTGACTCTCGGACGATACACAAAACGGCGTCCCTCCTTTGATGTTGTGAATATGGATTCATCTGAGAAAACTACGTTTTCCCAATTGAGACCCACATTCGCCTGTGCAAACGCGAGACGGTAAATTTTGTGGTCGTCTGAGAGTTTTTCCTTCACGGCAGCAACACGGCTACGTAACCTAGCATGACGAAGCCTTCGCAGAGCTGTATGCTTTCTACCAGGAAAGAGAGAAACTTCCCTTAGCTGTCTAGACGTCCTTAGTGGGTCTAACCGGGCTTCGTTTACTAATCTCGCATCTTGGGCTTCGGTTGACACATGCGGACGACCAGGAGATCGTAAATTATCAGTCTGACCTGTAGCACCATATTTCCGAATCCATAGCCTTCCTGTAGAGGCCGGGTCACCTACTCGCCTGCTAGCTGCAGTTGCAGAATAACCTTCCAACTCCCATAAAGTAATTACTGCTGTACGTCTATCCATAGTTACCAATGTTCTGAGCTGTGAGAAGGAAGCAATAGGTAAAAGCTAGTACCTGACGTGTGATTGGTTACTTGCACGACACGCCTATTGTGGGGAACAGCGTTGCCAGATCTAGCATAATGATGCTAGATCTAGCATAATTTGCATGTCTAGCATCTTGCTTTTAGCATCCTGCCCAAATCTAGCACAATTTCAGCAAGTTTATCAGAAAGCCGTAAAACCTGGAGATGAGAAAGAAGTTGGTCGTGGGAAGAAAAAGAACGGCAGAAATGTATCCTCTTCCATTGATTCATACAGTCGGTAAACCATACAGGCAGTCTTATTTTCCGAAGTAAGTTCGAAACGTCTTTGGGATTTTTTGTGGCTCCACCCAGGGTTTTCTAATCCTTTAACTCCGAGGCATGGGCGGAGCCATGGGGGCCATTCTCCCCCCAACTTTTTGACAACTTCGCCATCTTTATTTCTGACTTCATGATCATATTTATTCCTGAAATGACAGCTCCGAGACCGACCAAAAATCTGCCGCCCCCCCCCCTAGCAGACGATTCCCAACTCCCCTTATGCTGCGAAGTAATTTTCTTTCAAAATATGTAAACAAAAACTTTGCATTCATTTATACGATATATACGCCATTGAGTCTGGCAACGACTGCATTAATTTAGCTGAGTTAAAATTTTGGTGCGTGAAGTATTGCATTCTTGCTCTCTGTGTATTTTAAGTTACGTTATCGTATCTCAACTTCGTTTTTTTAAACTCCTGAATTAGTAATTATGAGGATCTAGCATAATTTGACCGAATCTAGCATAAGTTCGATCAGGTTTTGGAATAATTCCGAGCTGTGAGTCTGGCAACGCTGGTGGGGAACGACTTGGTCAACGACTCGCGAAAGAAATCTGAAAATGGTGTGCCGTAATAATAATATCAAAAACAGTTTTTATAAAGGAATATTAATACATACGAAAAGCTGTTTAAAGAATGAATTGTTATACTGACTTTACACGTATAAAAACATATACCAAACAGATTGAGCGATATGATGATAGCTGTTTTGAGACAAACTCTTTCGAAGTCCAACTTCGGGTATCTTCGGAAAACAGTAAACTAAAGCTGCTGGTTCGAACCTCCAAAGCCAACCTTAGTAATCGGGAAACGATGTACAGATATGTTTTTCCTTCTGTTAAATATAATAAGACATGTTGAAATGGTATTAAGTGTAGAAAAAAGTAACATTGAAATACTTAATGATACAATATTTCGAGACTATGTATTCACACTCTCGTTTCGTCATTGTGATTTCCATACGGAAAAGAGCATTTATGTATGAGCTCAGTTATATTTCAGAAGCAGCTTCCGAAAAGCGGTCATGTTAGCTCAGTGGTACACCACCGAGCGTTTAAATCGTGAGTTCGATACCCGTTCAGGTGAAATTCTTTTATGATATTCTACTTTCCTCAATGCATGAAAATTATGTAAAATAGTTACATTACAATTCATCAGTTGTATATATCAGTTGAATATATATATTCATATCATCAGTTGTATATATCAATTGAATATATATATTCATATCATTTCACGACATAAGTAATTCTTATCTTTAAAATATAACATCTGAGGTATTGACAGAACGTCGGTGTGTTATGTGTGAATATTGAATACAAATTTTAAAAAATCGTGTAATAGCAATAAATAAGTTATGTAATGTATTTATTTGCAGCTACTTTCATCACAGATAACTTCTCAATATTCGCATTACAGCATTTAGGTAGAGCATATAGAAAATCGGATCGTGGTCCAAGACAAAAAACTAGCTAGCCCCAAACTGTCACGTAAGAAATTCGCGAATCGCAAAAGTAAAGTGAAGAGATTGAGAGCGGTAATTCCTTAATCGCTCTCTCTCAACTCTCTCTTATCTGCATTTATACACATAAAAGTGTATGTATGTATGTTCCAACATAACTCATGTATGCCTAGGGCAGGGTTTCTCAACCTGGGAGTCGCGGCCCCTAGGGGATCGCGAAGATAGGCGGAAGAGATAAATATAGTTAGAATCTAATACCAGAAATTATTTTTAAATATTATTTTTAATTTTGTTCTGATAGGCATACTTTTGTTTTTTATACACACTGTAAAGAACAATAAAAAATAAGTCTACTGAACATTTTCAAAGGGTGTAGAATTCGTGTTACTATTCGGTTCAAAGTCTTGTCGTCGCGAATTCTGTCGAGAAATTTGAAGCTTAAAATATACAAAACGATAATCATGCCTGTTGTTCTGTATGGTTGCGAAACATGGTCGCTTACTTTGAGGGAAGAACATAGACTGAAAGTATTTGAGAACAAGATCCTTAGACGAATATTCGGACCCAAGAGGAACGGGAATGGGGAATGGCGGAAACTTCATAACGAGGAACTACATAATTTATACGGTTTACCCAACATTGTTAGGGTCGTCAAGTCTAGAAGGCTTAGGTGGACAGGTCATGTAGCTAGAATGGAAGAAAGTAGAAACGCTTTCAAAATCTTGACTGGAAGACCAATCGGAAAACGACCATTAGGAAGACCTAGGCGCAGATGGGAGGACAATATTAAGATGGACTTCGCTGAGATACGAATACAAAGTAGAAACTGGATCCAATTGGCTAAGGATAGAAGTCAGTGTAGAGCTTTTGTGAACGCGGCATTGAACCTCCGGGTTCCATAGGCCATAGAGTTAGTTAGTTAGTAGAGTTGTTTAAAAATGAATTTAAATCAAAGAGGTATGATATAAAACTAATGAGAACTGTATATAGAAATACTAGAAAAATACACATGCAACAAAACCTGCACATTGAAATACAATTAAAATTAAAACCTAATGAGACACCTAAGCATGGTGTAATTTCACTAGTTCAGCAATGTCCGGTTCAATCTTCATGACGAACATTATCAAGCCACTTTCAACTGATAAGCGATTTCTTATCTTTGTTTTAATGTTTACCATAAAAAACACACTTTCGCACAAGTACGATATAGCAAATGGAATTATTACTTTTAAAGCAGCAATCCCCAGACCAGGATATTCTTCTCTCCTCATCAGGCAGAACTTGTCCAAGTCTTCGTTACAAAAAAACAGTTGCAAAGACTTGTCGCATGATCATTCTATTATTTGGTAGAGAAGTTGTGGGCTTAGATCGGATACGTTAATGGCCTCTTCAATGAAGGAGTTTAACATCCATCTTGAACCAGCACCTTCGTCGTTGGGAATATTGATATTACAGTTACTGTATCCACTGTCAGTGCCGGGCGCCGAAAAAAGGGGCCACACATTTCGGAGGAAGTGTGTTACTCATGTTAGGAAAGTGCATGTGCACATGGGTAAAATAGAAGGAAAAAACTAATAAAATGTGCTCAAAATTAAGGAAAGGTAGGGTTTATTTTGAAAATGTTATTGAGCTTCGTGCCAACCATGGTGGCGCTTCGTAGCTAGTCTGTCGACGTCACTCATATATACGGTGACATCGTACTATACTCTCGCCCCGGGCGCTGATTTTCCATGGCACTGTTCACTATAAACAAAAAAATGGATTCTACTATTATAGAAATAGGCATGTTAAAAATCCCACACAAGCTTATTATAAAACAAATTATAAAAGGGTCGCTGGCAAGAGCGTGTGATAAAAGGGGATCGTGATAGGAATTAGATTGAGAACCACTGGCCTAGAGTAATTTTAACCACATTTCTTATAGTTTCGAAAAGAGTGCTGTCGGGTTACCTATGGTGAATGGGAGGGGGATACATATAAAAGATTGGTAGAAAATGATCGATATTAGATTCATAGTTTTCGGGGTCGCTTAGATAAATAGTGAGACTTTCAATTTCGCTTAACTCCGATTAAGCTCTCATTAGTAGGGATGGGCACGAACGACTTTTCTTTGAAACTCGACTCGACTCGAAACAGACATCTTTGAGGTCTACTCTTGGACTCGGCGCGAAAAATATCTTCCAACTCGACTCGGATTAGAGTCAAGTCGAACCAAAACGAGCAAAATCCTGTGTGTAGTCCTACCTGGACAATACATAGACAATAATTATTCTATCATCAATTATACTACTATTACTACAAATAATAATAATAATAATAATAATAATAATAATAATAATAATAATAATAATAATAATAATAATAATAATAATAATTATTATTATTATTATTATTATTATTATTATTATTATTATTATTATTATTATTATTATTATTATTATTATTATTATTATTATTATTATTATTATTATTATGACAACACCGTGTACAAACATGAACAATAGATGGTTAGTAAAGGAATACTAAAAGCTAGTTGACTGCCGACGTCGGTAGTCATGAACTCTACAAGGCAAAGACATCGTTCATCACTCTAAGCTGTAAGCGTCGGTGGACTACAGATGGTCAACTATTGACCTCTCGCCAGAAATTGGTGGCCCCGCAGCGACAATCCGTGGTGGCCCAAGTTTCATTTTGAAAACTTTACTACCAGCAGCAGAGACGCGATGAAACGCCAACGAACCACAAAATTACTCTCCCAAAATATGTCAAAATGCCTATATGTGTGATTTGTTTATATTTAGGTGAATCAAAAAACACAAAACAAATACCCGGGGTGGACGCAAACTATCAATATTACGATTACTAGGCACGTGTTCTTCTGACTTCCCCACGGAAACGATCATAAAAAGCTTGGTTGTTGAAGGATAAATCATTGACGTCTTAATTTAGCCAATCAGACAAACCCCTACATCTCGAGTTCTAGAAGGTGATACCGTGAACCGTTTCAGATTTATTGCTTCCTGGTGGAGTACTATCCATGAGCAAAATTTGAGCATAATAGCCGACATGCATCTTCGGTGCCTCTTATCTTTAGTACAATTTTAACCAGAGATGGTGTGGGTCAATGAAAATTTGATCCACGACCCACCATGACCCACTATCACCCACCACCCAAATGCCCCATTGGCCCACTCTGATCTATCAACCATCGTGATCCACTCTGGCCCACCACCAACTATGAACCACTCTGAACCATTGTGACCAACTCCGACCCACCAAAACCCATCGACATCAACTCTGACCGATGGCCCACGTCCTCCTCTCCATTGGCTAAAGAGGTTACACTTGTAATAAAACAAGACTGTGAAATTATCACTTATCGGAGTTTGAATTTCTACCGTTAATGGCTCAAGCACCTCTCTGTTACAATACTGGTGGGTCTGACCTTTACGATATATAATGGCAAAGTGTTTCTCATCTTCCAAATTAAAATGAATTTAAATTTATCATATATAATTATTTCTTTGTTGCCTTACAGACACATTTCAGTAGAAAATAGGGTGAAATTTGAAAGTTTCAAATCAAGGAAAAGTAGACCAACGTAAAAAAAACAGAGAGAGAGAGAGAGAGAGAGAGAGAGAGAAACTAATTTTCTATATAATTAAGCATGCCGTACTAATTGAAAATGCCCATGTAATTAAGTTTAGAATACAAATTTTATGGCCATTTTTCTCTAACTTTATGGCTTGATTGCCTTATGCTCGGAACGCTCCATATATTAAACACCAGCTTCAGCAATTATAAATAGAAAGCAGTGGGTATAAAATTCAAAAAGAACTTTA
Organism: Thermobia domestica; assembly: GCF_964235325.1. Taxonomy (NCBI): domain Eukaryota; kingdom Metazoa; phylum Arthropoda; class Insecta; order Zygentoma; family Lepismatidae; genus Thermobia; species Thermobia domestica. The sequence continues at coordinate 127,203,722 of NC_137458.1, read as the reverse complement.
ATTTGCATTACTCAATCTGTTTCTCAACTAATATCAATCGTTTTCGATTATTTTTACAAATCAACCCACTACCAATTTCCAATATATAGAAAATGCACCCCCGTCCCCCCGCTCATAAAAGATAATTTAAAAAAATGCCAGGACATATTCTCTTTATTTTTAATAAAGAGTTATATGCTGAATTTCAGCTCTCAGTTGAACGGCTTGTGAGATACTCAATTTTTCGCTCATGTGGTTCGGATTCCACGTTAATCAGTAGGTCCACGTCTCATATAGCCTCGCTGCTGAAAGGGACGCTAAACTCAACTCAACTCAACTCAATTTTTCGCAAAAATTCGGACTTCTACTCCCCCTAAGGATATGTATTATAATGAAAGTGACACGCGTATGATAACTTCCCAGTTGGGATTGGAGCCTGATTATATACCAAACGTCAATTTATTTGACTTTGCAATTTGACCGTGATGATTACGCAGACATAGTTACTTTCAATTTTTTATGATACATATCCTTATTTCATATGTTACAGATGATTCAAAAATACTTTTTCAAGCAGTTAGCTCCTCTAGAATCTCACAGGCTGCATCCCAAAATCCAACTCCTACTATCCTATGACAATCCAAAAGTGACTGAACTGTTTTTATTAGGAGCAAATGACAAAAGAAAAATGGAGATCTTGAAAGTAAAATGTAGAAAAGCTCGGTGCCCCCAATAACTACATATTTCTCCGCCCCTTCATCCCGAACTTAAAAATAAAACTTAATTCGAATATGGTTAATTAGTGAATTTATTACAGTTAAATTCCACTCACTACATGCTACAGCTACAACTATGTAACAAAAAATAACAACTGTGAAACATGTTCTGAATTACTATTAGATTTCTTACGCTATTATTAAACATATTAGAATAGTAAAAGAGGATTGTTCGTGAAATAGTATATTTTCTCTTGATTTATAACTTTTTCATACGGAAAAAAATAAAATATTATTCAAGTTTTAAACTTTGCACTCTGCAAATATGTTGCCCTCTAGGCAATGGGACTAATGTGAAATGTGGACTATTGTGGACTAATGGGAAATGCTGCACTGTTAGCGGCGCTGAAAACTTACGATTCGATTCTAATATCGAATGATTTCGATATCTTTATGTCGCTACGTAACCACCCTGGGTGCTAATGGTAGCTTAGTTGGACTTGAATTGAAAGTAGAAACATTCACCTAAGCGACCACGAAACTATGGATTCGATACTAATATCGACCCGTTTCTAGCATTTTTTATATGTATCCCGACAGTACTCTTTTTCCAGACTGTAAGAAATATAGTTAAAATTGCTCTAGATATATCAGAATTATGTTGAAATACACACATAAATCCACTTTTATATTCTGTATAAATAGAGAGTGAGCGAGCGAGCGAGCGAGAGAGAGCGACTGAAGGCATCACCATTTCCACATTGCAAAAGCATATATCAGGAATTGAATTGAAAATCTATGTAAAGACTTTCTGCTGTGGCATGCTTCATAAGGACAATTCCAGTCTGCTCACGTGACCTTTGGGGTTCATGAATTTTTTTGTGAGCGTTCCGACTTTGGATTCTCTGTTTATACCTTCTGTTTATGCATCGAATAACTTTTCAAGAACATAAATGACATTCTGTATTATGAATGTTGAGAATTACCCTCTATATGACAAATAGCTGCAAATAAATACACTACATGATTTATTTATTGCTATTGAACGAGTTTCTTAAGTTGTATTTACATCCTCATATATAATACCGACCTACTGTGAAAATTATCTCAGATGTTATATTTTAAACATAATAATTACTATGTTCTGCAATGATTATGTTATATATACACAACTTATGTATTCTAATGTAATTATTTTATATAATTTTTCATGCATTGCGGAAAATATAATTTAAAAAAAAGGATTAACCTAAACCGGATTCGAACTCTCAACCTTATGATTTGAAATCCGACAGCTTACCAATGAGCTAGCCCAAGGACTTCTAGAACTATGCTTCTAGCGATGTATAACGGATCTCAAGATAATTATGACATTCATATCCATTACAAACGCTGTTTCTGTTCTACTTTGACTTTTTTTTTAGTACTCAGGCGATAATTATGTTCTATTTCTTAACTTTGAGCATTCTTTTACATATGGAAAGATTCTTTAATGTATTTAAATGTTCCATTACGTATGGAGAGCTAAATGGCAAACAAGCATGTGCTGACATTAAAAAAAAAAAAAAAAAAAAAGGTTTCGAAATATTGTATCATTAAGTATTTCAATCAATGTTGCTTTTTTAAACACTTGGTAACAAGTCTTATTATATTTAAAAGAAGAAAAACACATCTGCAAACTTTTTCCCGATTGCAAAGGCTGGCTTGGAGGTTCGAACCTGGCTTACTTTTTCCCGAAGATACCCGAAGCTGGACTTAGAAAATTATTGCCTCAAACACCAGTAAAGAATGCGCTCAACCTTTTTGAGACAAGGTGTACATAAAAATCTTCATTTGTGGCATGGCCTGTCAATAATCCAAGATTCATTATTATAGAAGCAGGACGCCTTAGTCAGTCAAGTACACGCCTAATAATTCACAGTCAGACTAATTGCTGTCGCTAGTGTGCAGCCAATCCCAAAACAAGATGAAAGTTTGGGGATAGCACCTATAATGATGATAACTGGCACATAACAATTACATTATTGTGGAATATTTTAACACGAACATACACAAAAAAACATTCAAACACTTCGATAAAGAACAGGATCAGTGCAGCACGGTAGAATATCGTTTTGCATGTGTGAAGAATTTGCATGTGTCGGTTCTTAAGATTTCCGGGTCTATGAAGTCATGAAATTCATAACTAACTCATGCCATTACTAGTCCAAAGGTGTCCCTCGTCTATCACACAATCCAGATATGTCAGTAGAAAGTTATCAATATTGTTATTTAACTGGTAATACTGTATTAAAATAATAAATATTATTCAGAAGGGTAACATTATCCCCCCCCCCCCTACATGGCAAACACACTAATACAACTGCCCTAATTTGAATAACATGATACTTCAACTATAATGACTTACACATAATAATCTATTCGTATAATATTCGGCAATTTCATTATTGTTAATATTGTTCTGCACACCTTTCTCATTTGCCTTTTCGTTCAATCCAATTTATTTTCTGCATTCTTTTTGATATCCATATTTCGAAGGTTTCCTGTCGTTTTGTTTGCCCCCCCCCCCCCTCATTGTCAATGTTTTTGCCTGTACATCATCATTTTAAATGAAAAAAAATTCAAGCCCGACGGGTATTTAAATTTGTCATGAACCCTGCTCGGCATTTTCTAGAGCAGGCATGTCAAACTCAGTAACTTAACTGGGCCAAACAGTCATTGATGTACATTAGTACAGACTGCAAGAAAAAAGAGCCGTTCATATATACTGAAGTTTTTAAAGAGTAAGTAAATAAAAGGTAATATGATTGTCCGTTAACATAGACCTCGTTCTTTTTCAAAAGTTAAGAAAAGTCAATCACAGTGATACGTACTACCGAATACATAAATCACGCACGATGCAAATTTACGGGTTTCTGGGAATCGAGTAGGCAATTATTTGTAAAATTTCGGGGATATTCACTTCTCTGAAATTTTACTTCAGAGTTGAGTCACACTAAATGAGAATTAATTTCATTTAAATGAGCTGGCACTTTCTCAACGCGTTGAAAAAGTGACAGAAAACAGGGAGAGATCATCTTTGATAGATCCACTACGTCGAACCCTTCTTTGAATTCAGTCTTCAAGCCCTGAATCTTCTCGACAAACATTCTCGCTCGGTACACAATAGATTCCCTTGAACTTGTTTTGTACTTAGCACAAATAGAGAACTGTGCACTTCGTTTATAACTGTTTCTTCTAGACTAGAAATTTGCATTCGAATGTTCTTACCTATCATTCATATTCAGTGGCGTATTTACGATTTTATTTCAGGAGGGGGGCTTCGCTAACTTTAGTCCTGGAAGCCTCCCTTAAAACCGCCACTATTCACATTCTTTATATCGTTTCAAACTCCAATCTGACAATTCGTACTACCTGGCGTAAAAGAAAGATCTCATAATCTTAAAAGATCCCCCAGGAAAGCTGGTAGCTTTCTTCTTTGATTCTCAAAAATTGACGAATTTGGTCTCTCCCAAGTTCCAAAACCTTTTAAGAACAGTAGACCAGGATAGCCAGTGTAGTTTTATGTGTAATAAGGAAGCTCAGAAACAGAAAATGTCGCTCGTTTAGACCTAAGACGTTTAAATAAATTATATAGAAAAATAAGTCTAGGTGGTGAGTTTGATATGTTTGTTCTAAATGTATTTTTAAAACGTTATATCTCCATACATCTTCATCACATATAAATTAACTCTACCGCCAGAGGACACCGCAATCCAGTCTTGCCACGACGGTCCCACCAGAAAGCATATTACCCAAAAATTCCCCGTAAATCCTGGACTTAATTTTCTCAGTAGCTATATGATTGCATATAGGCCTACTCAAAATATTAAATAAATTTTCTTCGGAAAAGACAAGAGCAGGGTGGCCCGTAGTATATATTGATTAATAACAGTTATTCTCACTCGTAATATGTTTCAGAAACTCAAGTATAAAGTATAGTAACCGTACTCTCTTACTACAGGAATAACAATCCTGACTGGATCAGTTTAGCACATTCTACAACCTGTGTGGGTGTGACTTTGATTCTAATGCATTAAACACGGGTTCAATAAACCATACTGTAGATTAAGTATTTTGCAAATGCCAGATAATTATGCAAATAACTAGTAATACTATACCGTGATTTCTGCAACTTTAAAAAAAAGTAATAAAGCCAAAAAAGCGAAATCACTATGGATTTAGACTACATGAAAAGAGAATACGAAGTTCAGCATGGGATGGATGGATTTGCATTGAATCAACAGTAGGAAAACGGTGAGTGACCAATGAGCTGTGCGAGAATGCGGAAAGGATGGATAGAGTGCTTCATCTTCGACGAGATGAACAATTGAAACAGTAAAGAAAAGTCGGCTCTCCTTCTTTCCCTCTCGCACTGTACGGGGTCAGTTACCGCCACCGACGATTTGCCTCCCAAACCCGGCCGTGCGTCTAGACAGGCTCCCCAGACGTCACAATCAATGCTGTACTACGGTTCGGCAAGAATCGGATGAACTCGTCCTTCGTCGTTCCAATTCCATTGCGTTCCCTTTCAAGCGAACAGCCAGAATCGATACAGGAAAAGCTACCGCATGCTTCCCTGTCTCGCCGGAACCCGCAGAAGCGACGTTGCCAAACGCGCAATTCGCAAAATCGCCACATCAGACAAGCCAACATCATTTGTAATTTTTTTTTCCACGATCATAATCTGTTTTCCTTGATATAATTACCCCGAACGGAAAATAAATTACTGTTTATCTGATACAATCCTTGTGTATTTCATAATCTAATGGGTTATTATTTGAGACACAAAATGCATAACACGCGTAATGAAGGATATCTCTGTCACCTTATTAAAAATAATTACACTAATTTACACCTGTGTACACAGATCGTGCAACGTAAAGTTTATTAATCATACAGGGACACGGTTCTTCAAATTTAAAGCTCAGATAAGCTATTGCGCCTAGGCCCTCATTTACATACAAATTTTCGAAAAAATTGCGAAGCGCAATATAATGCAAAAGCTAGGATAAGTAATTATATTAGTGTTATACCGATTACCGCAAACTAGAATGTAAATTTTGCATCGTGTGGCAAGTATGTATGGAACAAGGCTCTGGAGGAGCTTATGAACTACTTTTCGTTGTAGATTCAAAAAAAAAAAAAAAAAAAAAATCCTAAATATAATGTTAGCGGTATTTTGTTTAAAATGATAATTCTTAACTTGCTTTATAATTCTATTCTTACTTACATGCATTCAATTTTATATATAAACGTATATTTTAAATTTATGAATAGGGGAGGGAGTAAGACTAGTGAGAAAGCTAACCCAACTGGAGCCCGAACTCATGATCTGGTGGTTGGTTGGTTACACGGTCATGCCTAACTCATACACGGTCACGCGTGGCTGAGCATTATTAACATGAAGAACCCCTCTACGAAAAGATTATCAGAAATCAATTCTGGAGAAAAAGATGGAAAAGAAAACGGAGGGGCCACATTGGGAAGTATACCCCCCCTACACGAGGAACATGAGACGTGAATACATATCTATAAATTATTGCATCTGCATTTTTAATCCATATACATAAATGGCAGTTCGCAGAGTGGGGGCAAAAAGGGGACAAGTGCCCACCTATACATTTTCGGAGAAGATTCAGTTCTTCGAAATACATGCCAAAATACGTGAAGATTTGATTAATCATACACTGTAGTATTAAATATATTTGCTGTTATAAAGTCATGCTACGTGCGTGAATAATTCTTTTACATACAGTATTGTGTGCATGCGTGCATCAAGGTGTCTGTGCTGTGTGTGCATTCGTGTCTGTGCTTGTGCGTAGCTCTTCCCTACCTTCGCCCCTTCCTCTTGGAAAGACTAATGTGAACATCTCTGGATACAGATATATATTAATTTACAAAATCGGGGGAATTTTTCTGTTTCTGGCCTGATATATTATTCTGTTCCTGTAGGTAGTACCAGTAGCCTTATTTCAGATTTTGTTTGAAAAAGGCACGATTCATCTTTTGTTGCTGTAAATGTCGAAGTGTACGTGTTCTCTTGGTCGTCGTCGTCAATTCTACGACTAGTTCTCCAGTAACATGATGTGTGGTCCATAGTGGATTGATATGTATTACCAAGAACAAAAGAGGCCCCTAAGGGGAAAGATTGGGTTTTCGGGAGAAGATTTATCACAACTACATAATATCAAAAGAGAATCCTTCTATCAAGAAGGAAAAACTATATTACACTGATTTCTTTTATTAGAAAAAAAAGCTCAAGCTCATTCCGGTAATAAATTAATGATTATTGATGCACGGCAATTCTATGATTTTGTGTAGCAAAGGGTAATGATAGCCCTACTTATATTTTCCCATCTATCCATTCACTATGAATAGGACAACTTTCCAAGTGCAAGTTTATCTTGAATACTCATAAATCACTGTGAAAAAGCTGCTACTACTCTCGCTGTACTGTCTCTGCTAGCGCAATGGTCTGAAACTGGCTTCGTGAAAGTGAAGACTCCGCACACACTACGAAATGAAATGGATTATTTAAAAATTCAACGTCCCACGGTAATGCCCCTTGAGCTGAACGAGACGGGCGATTAATGAATGATTGTGGAATTATTTTTTGTGTTTTCTCACCAGGAATCGAAGCCGGGATCATGTGCACCAAAGACATACATGCTAGCCACACTAAGCCAGCGGGGAAGACATACACACACTACGTATTGGCAAGTAGAAACAAATTTCACCTTTAACTCCTCAACAAGTCATTTGAGAAATTACTTCTTTCATAGAAAAACTCTGGGAGAGGGATAGCAGTTGGATAAGGTATGGTATGCTCTGCACTAGTCGATCAAACACCCTCACACAAACTAGTTTATATCAATTAGTCACAACGCAAAGCCAATTCAATATTGTCTTTAAAATTTGATTATAAACTAGAGATGCAACTTTGAAAATTTAGTTCATTATTAATATTCATGAATATTCATTTAAATATTCATCATTATTCATTTAAATCAAATTGAAGCATGATATTGATATTTTCGTTTCTTAAGTTCTCTTCTGCCACGTTCTTTATTTTTTAAAAATAAATAAATATATACACCACCGATAAACATGTTATCAGTCTATTAGCTAACAACTCTATAAAATATTCAAGATCCGTTAGCTAAATGTTCAGCCGTTATGACTAATGTCATTGATGCTAATGAAAGCGATGAAGAGGGTGGGAAATCGTTTGTGTTATTAGAACTAGTATCAATTTCTCCTGTGATCACTCCAAACAATTTCCTCTCTTATGTACTACTGCTATTCATTTTACATACTAAATAGCAGATTAATATATAATTCAAATATATTTTGTAATTCTAACACTGATTTACTTATGTATGATCCAATTTTATGTGGGTTCACAAGGCGGTAAATTTTTGGGTGCGGGACGAGACAGAGAGCACATTTCAGTTCAGACCAAATTAGTTCTACATGAAGATGGCACATCGCGTGCTTCCCAAGTGTTCATATTGCACTAATTCCTTTTTTGCTTGTTTTTGGTGCATGTGTGTGTTCTTGTGCTGAACTGTTCAAGTGAACACTCTTCTTCCGTATTCAAAGAGTGAAAAATTTCCAATCATCTGTGCTGTACGACCAAAACGCCTTATGCTGTTCTCAAAGTAAAATAGGAAATTGTACAAACTTCGGACTACGACAATTTCGTGACGCTGTTAGCGCAGAAGCGATCATAATACAATGATAATTTTAAAAACATTTTAAGAATTAGGAACGACCTAATAACAGGTCTTACTTCGTCTTATGACCTTAAGGACGACAGATTCCGTAAATATAGGCTTGAATTCAATAAGCAAATATAGTAAATGTCAGGTAAAATTTTTCCTCCTTTCTCTTAAAAAATAAAATAAAAATGAGGGAGGATATACAAAGAAAATTGTGTTAATTTCACTATTAAACAATGTCTCATAAATCTCGACCCACAGAGAACAACTGATTTCATGAGAACGGTGCACCACCGCATTACGATACAAACTCACTCGGGACTTGCAATTTCTGAGTATTCGATTGGTAGATGAAGGTTGAACACCACTTGTATAGCATTCTAGATATCCAGCAATTTTACATATGGAGCCACTTAACGATTATGAACTAATGTGAAAAACTCGATAGCGAGGCTAATCTTCAGGAACGTACACAGTAATGTCATCCATCGTCGTGTCATTACAGACTAAGAGACACCTTCAGCCATTAACGACTACGAAAAGGGCATTTTCCTATGGTTTCAGACTTATGGAATACTCTGTGGCTTTCACAGTCTTTTAAAATTATTTTTCCAAGATACGCATACATCTAAAATTATATAGGTTTGATTTGATTTGGGTTTAGTGTGCCTTTCAGCTCCAAGGGTATATGAGACGCGAACATACAGCTTAACGTGGGAGCCGAACAACATGAGCTCCCGCTGGGAATAGAACTCGAACCTGGGTTTCCCACGCCAAAGGCGCGAACGCTAACCGCTTAGCCACGAGAGAGCTGCTCTAAAATTATATTGGATGGATTACCTACGTAAGAAGAAAATATCTAGTTACCTAAACTATCTACACACGAATTGATATGTATTGAAGGACTCCTATATGTCTCTTTTTAACCGGGAAAGTCCCAGATTTACATAATCTACATCCCTCCCAATATTCACATCTCTAAATGTCACAGCATTTCTCCAAAATATGTTAATATCATTCGTGCGATACTTTAAAAAAAAAAAAAAAAAAAAAAAGGTACCGCTTTTCTTAATCGTCGATAACCAACTAATAGCAACGATCTATTCTCTGCTAATCACTTTGAGCAAGTGTTGACCTATAATTATTTCAGCAAAAAGCAACAGCATAACTGTGACAATATTGCAAAATTTCATAGGGCGTCGCAGTTTTTAGTCTGAAAATCTGCAAGCCCTACGGATGCTTTTTTTTTTTTTTTTTATTCTCATCGTCGGACGTCCAATCTTCATTAGCTCATAAAGCAGACCACCAAAGAAACAAAGGAAAGGAGGGAAAACATTACCGCCATTGACGATGAAAACTAACAGTTCCCTACCCTGTCTGAATATTCTTGTAAATAACATAAAACAATTTTTTAAAACTGAAAGTAAACTACTACTTTCAAGATACTATAAAATGATCTATGTTTCAACTTTATTACATTATAGAAATTTTTAAGTACAATATTATATAGTTTTTAAATAATATCAACTACTTTTTCAGAAGAACCCTATATCCTTAGCTGAAGGATTGCAATAGATGGGTATATTCGCGTCTATTTTTTCTTCCTAGTCTATTATCGAAGATAAGCAATCGAGAGCTTCAACAGAAAACTGATAGCATTCATTTCCAGATCTCTGGACTATAAAGTCTAGAAATTACGAATATCATACATAGGGCTATAGAAAAGAAATGTTGTAACGAAGGGAGTTTCAAAAATTACCCAATATACAGCTGGCTGATTCCATTCCCTGTTTATGCCCTGTATGACAGATAATGTCTGGTTTTCTTTACGTCTTTATGCAACGAAGGACATGATGTGCTATTTACGTACGCTCCAAACTACGCTGCGAACTGAATCCAGTGCAGATGGCGGACACAGAATATCATGCAAGGTCACCTTGCGCCTTTGGGAGAGCTGGATTACTAAACTACGTCACAGCTCCCGGCTGTACGATAGTGGTCTCCCACGAGTATCGATCCCGAGATCGCGCATATGAAAAGCGAGTATAATAACCACTCGATTGGTCGTGAGCCCAATGTAGTATTAACAACAGTACTAGTGTTAACGGAAGACTGCATCCTTTATATAATGCACAAAAGATTAAGTTGAATCTGATTATTGAGTGGGCGTGTCCCATGGCCGCCATGGTTTCTGGATAAACACGTTTTTCTTTTTCTCCCTTATCATTTGTTTCACAATTTGTTAAATCTATCTACTTCATGGCTGCTTAACTAACACAGTGATGCTAATCCTTTACGTTCCATGTCGCACTTCCCTAAATTTAAATACTGATATGCACCTTCCTCCCCATCGAAAAAGAATTAAACTTACTCAATGTTTCTAACCTCAACTGCTCTCTCCATGGATACAGCTTTGACAAAGATTTGTGTTTCTTGTTTATAGATTCTTTTATGCATTCTTATTTTAATACAATTCTTAGGTTCCTAACTGATTTTAAAAAGCTCTACCAATTTTTCTCGACCTCTACAATATCACTGACGTCGAGACTTTCTCCTTTTGCAAGCACGCTTCACAAACACATACATGTTTAAAAACTGTATTGATGTTATGCTAAACGCATCTCAATCCTTTTAACGAATTGTTCCAGCAGATGATGGCAGCGCAGTGATAATTTTTCAACGGACCCACTAAACAATATGTTAACAATGAGTTTCTCAAACTGCGGTCGGGACTCCTAGGAGGACCGCGAGGGGGAATACATACGGATTCTAAAGAGTGGTGAGGAAGATAAACGTAATGTTTGGAAGTTATTTTGATAAGCATACAACTTATCGTAAAATACAGCAAAGAATACTTAAAAAAAAAACGTTTAAAGAAAACAATTGGAATAAAAGAGAGGTGAAACTGCTGAAAAACATACTGTAATACAAGAAAATAAAAATACCGGAAATTACTTATGGAGGATGCTAGCAAAAAAGTACAATCCTGATATGTAACAGCTTGAGAAAACTTATGTTATTCGCACATAAGAATTTGCGAATACAGTCTGTACTTTACAACTTACGATGCTGTTATTTCATTCATAAAATCTTACCGGTATTAAAAATAAACGCGTTGTATCAAAAGTGTAACAAAAACCAACGGCGCGTTCGGTTACGAGAAAGAGCGTTGTAGGTCATTGCCTTGTACTTGCAACACGTAGGTGGAGCAGCAAATATTGATCAATTTACGTTTGGAGTTGGAAACACTAATTACACTACGTCTCACTATATATTCTTAATAAGAAGAGTTGAAACAAGAGTACTCGTTGATAGTGAATCATAGTACAGTTTTGTTCTATCTTTTTATTTAATCTTTTTCTGTCCCACCATCTCCTAATGTATTATACATACACATTTCATTTCAATTTCAGTAGATAATGCAAACCAGTGATGCTAAAATTTGAATAATTATTCGAACAATATTTCGGATAATGAATATTTATGCATACAATTATTGGATAACGAAAATTATTCGAACATTTATTCAGATAACGAATAATTATTCGAACAATATTTCGGACTAGCAGAAAACGAACCGGTTTCGCGCCAGAAAAAACAATGTTTATGCACACTATTTGAAAATAAACAACTGAGTAGAATAATTAACGAAGAGTAACGTCTTTGCGTTGTCAGTTAATTACAGTTCAACTAAAACGCATAAGATCTTTGACGTTGCCCCTATCAAAAATAAATGAGTAAAATAACTATGATCAAAGCTTATACGTGCTAGCTGACTTGACGTTCTTGACTAAACTTGGGATTAAATGTCATTGAGACTGTCACCAATCAGTTTAGCGAGCCAGATAAACAAAGGATTCGACATTAATCTCGGCCATTTGACATCCAACTTTTCACTCCTTCTCACCCTCTTCAAGGCCGATGGGGCTAGAATGGACAACATCGGAAGTGTCACTATTCATCTCAGCGATCTCGAAAACTATGGATTCCACACTAAATAAGGAATAAATTGACATATAAAGGAGGAACAAGTTGACATATAAATAAGGAATAAATAACGGTGAATATTTATATATGAGAACATTTATTCTATAGAGACAAATAGTAATCAATTGCTCATACGTATGTTCCACTTACTTTTTCAAATAGATATTATAATGGTTGGCTAAGCTGAAATTGGTGTACAATTAATGTTAGAAAAAAAAATTATAAAATTTCCTTGACTTTCGCTGATATCCAGTCTTCTTCTTCTTCCCTGAGTTTCCCTGACCCGCACCATTTCCCCTGAGTTTTCCCTGACTTCCCTGGTCAGTAGGAACTCTGTCTTATTCTAAGAGGGCCGAACTATGGCTGGGCAAGTCAAGGGTTAGCATCGTATGCAGGTAGAGAAGGGTCTACAACATACTCACGGGATAGGTATATTCATACGCTTCATAAATATGAGGCGTATTAACTTGATGTGAATGAGAAAAATACTCAGCTAGACATGATAAAATTGGAAATCACGTAGTACGTATATGCAATACACTACAATCTCGTGTCATTAGTTCGACACTACAAGGGAATCGATTTCGGGCTTTCCGGTTTACAAAACCTTATGTTGTTCTATCTCGTTTAGTGCATTACACTTTTCTTTCATCATCACTTCAGATTTATTTAGAACACGCAAAAGAAAAGTTTTTAAATTTTTGGAGGGGGTTGATTTTCAGTGTTTATCTGATCGACAGACACACGAACTCGTGAATGAATGAATGGTAAACGAAACCACCAACATTAGACTGGAGAGGCGGTTCCAGACGAGAAGACGAGATCTCAAAATATTCACTTGGCAAACACGGATTCAACATTGGTTTTTCCCAACTGCTGAAGTCCACCTACACACAAGTAAAGCACACTGCACTTAAGAAGTAAACATATTTCTTATCTTTCCTTTCTTTTCTTTCCTTCCCTTTACTTTACTTTTAAAAAAGAGAAAATAGAAAACTCTCAAAATCTTTTGACCTTTCAAACCACTGTCTAATCCAGAAGATTAATGTTCCCAAGAAGCTTTATTATATTATTATTATTATTATTATTATTATTATTATTATTATTATTATTATTATTATTATTATTATTATTTGTTCGTCAACAAACGAATGAATATTAGAGCAACAGTAGTAAATACTGAAAACCACTAGTACTTGCAAACCGGTATCCAGAATCTGACACTTTCCAAACATGTTAACCCGCGTAAAAATACAAATATATAAAATTGTATCACACTACCCATACAGCGTTACGGTTTATTGTTTTCTATCGAAAACTACGTAAGTTCTTAGATGAGATACGTACCTAAGCATTTTCTTTTTTCCAAAATGAGAGCCTTTTTTAACAATCAAATTTTCACTCTGTTGTAATTCTGTCAAAAACATGTATGATGAAAACGACTGGAAGCTTTCGAAATGTGGGTGTGGACAAGAATGGAATTACCTGGGTCCAGCGGAAAACGAATGAGAGGGTCTTAGAAATGGTAGGGGAGAAAAGAACAATTTCAGATATTATTAGAAGAGGAAGAGAAACTTTTTAGGACATTGGCTAAGAAGAAACGTATCATGAGAGACGTGCTGAAGGGCGGTGGCAAGAAAACGAGGGAGGGGCGAAGGAGACTACAATTAACGGAAGAAATCAAAATGGAAAAACTGTACGTGAAAACGAAGAGGTTACCGAGAGACTATGGTGCATGGAAGCTTCTCAGTTGCGGCAAGTGACCTGCCATCAAAATACATCCTATGTTCATAGTATTCAACACTCAGGTATTTAAGATGCGCATTGGCTTGCCTTTCTTGGTTGCGTTATTACAGTTTTCGAGGCCTCGAAAATTTGGGTCTGTGATACCATAACGTCTTTAGTTTGTAATACTGACATTAAATTTTTTAGTTTTACGCTAAACATGACGACTTTTTTAGGCTAAACATGACGGTGACGATCAGAAATGAATGAAATGGTGGAGTAAGAATACGGGAGAACCTCGGGAAAACCCACGCTTACGATGTTTGTTTACTATAAAGCCCATTTGGCGCGAGCTGAGGTCGAACCAAGGACCCCCATACACTATAGGTGAACGCTCTATTATTAAGTCGCCGCGGCCCCGTTTGTAATAATTGAATAATAAATACAATATTGTGAGTTTTTGTTTAGCACTGTGATTGGAAATATTTAATATTCTGAAGTAGTGCTATTTAAAAAAAAAAAAAGAAAAAAAAGAAAAAAAAGAAAAGAAACAGCTTTATGCTGCGTTGGCAACACGGTGCTACTGCAGAGTATATTAAACGATTTCCCCTTGTCGATAATTGCATATATATTTTCCGCCCTGATCGCTCGTTCATAAGTCGGAATAGGGAGAAATTGCCCTATCGACTTGTGATGAGATCCCATTATCGACTGACTGTATGTGAAATTGTGGGCAAATTAAACATTTCCATCGGCTCGGGTCACCAAGTTTTACACGAAGACCTAGGGATGAGGCGTGTACCGGCGAAATTCGTGCTGAAGATTCTCACACAGAACCAGAAGGATACTCGTGTCACCCTCACCTATAGCAGGGAACTGGAAGAAACAACCGCCAATGATCTGAGATCTGACATTCCTACGAATATCATTACAAAGGAAGAATCATGGTTTTACACGTACGACCCCGAAACCAAGATAATGTCGTCCCAATAGAAGTCGCCTGGATCTCCGAAACTAGACCTAGACTAGTCCCACATTAGTTCGATTCTGGATGAGAGTGCTACTGATTGTGTTTTCTAACATGTTCGGGATCATGCATCATGAATTTGTTCTACGTAGCCGAACTTGTCAGTAAGGAGCTACGTATATACAGCTGTGTTACAAAGGCTAACTGAACAAAATCCTTTTTTGATTTGGGTTAATCCTAAAAACGCAATTTTACAGAAAAAAAAAAACTAAAATTACCCGTTAAATTATTATTTTGCACATATATTTATTATTGTTACTTACAACCAGCGTTTTGTTCGCTGAGTATAATTGTACGACATACCGATGCTTTTATTTTTAAATATTTTGAGAAAGTTGACGAACGATGTTTCAAATCAACAAACAAATCGATATCTTAACTTGGTTATATTTATAATTAGAGACCGGGTGTATGAAGACGGCGTCCAAGGAGGCCGAAAAAAAAAGGTGAACAAAATGCCTACTCTCTAATATTAAAGATATGATAAAGAATAAAATTTTGAAGTTTAAATGGGCAGGCGGGGTTGCAGTTTCAATTTAAGCCAATTTTATTTTGCCTATTTTCCCTATTTTATGCATTTTCATCAAAATAAGATTTTATTGGGGAAAATATATAATTTAGTATTTCAAGAAAGGATTCTGCCTCTTCCGAGAAATGTAAGTGTTGTTTGTAGTGATAAGATGTCATAAAAACTTGGACTGCTATGTATACTAATAAAATGCTGTAAAACTTTGGACTGCTGTGTGTACTGACAAGTGTATAAAATTTGGACTGTTGTGTGTAGCGATAAAGTGCTGTAAAGAATGTATTTACCGAATATACATGGAATACAGTCAAACTTCGTTTTTATATATACAGTAAAAGAATATATTAACAAACAGATATGTTTCTATATTCTTTGAACATTATCTGTGACTTGAATTTATTTTTTATTTGTATTGAGTATTTATCTTTATTATTTCGAGTTACATTTTAGTGCATATTTTACTGCTTTTTTTTTTTTTAAGTTTTAAGTGACTATTTTCCAGGTTGTTAGTGCTTAAACATCCGATCTCTATTTATAATATATGCATTTAAAGCATACAGTAAGATGTGGACATAAAAATCTCTTCTCTCTTTTAATAGGATATCACTGCTGTCACTTTCATCTGAACAATGTACCGCTTCAGTTGTGAGTTCGATTGGACCTACTTTTCTCCTTCAGTCGCATTTCCCTGCTATTAATTATCAGTTTTCAAAATTTTATAATTCGCGAAATTCAACATATTTTACGCCAGGGAGAGATTTAAGAGGGAAAAAGAGGCAAGATGCACTGATTATAATTATCAACGCAATCGAAAACGATATCTAGGATGCCTCTGAAAAATCTTTTCACTGGACTGGAGACAGAGAACAAATAAAAACTGCAAATAAGAAGGAAAACAATGAATCTGCACAAAGTTTACAACCAAATAAATGGCTACTTCCTTTTATCAATATCAGCACCATACAATTCGCAAACTCTGAGTTGGCAGACAAATCATGCAATGGGGTCGGAAACCCACGACGTAGTAGCAGTTGCACGCAACAAAAGCATGTTATTTGCTGACTGACGTGAGGATACAAAGTAAGTATAATAGTGAGGGCGACGAATGTTACACCGCTTGCCGTGTCTAAGATAACAGGGTAGCTCCATTATATATGAAAAAAGATAAAAAGAAAAAATGAGCCGTTAAGGATGTTCGCAATTCGTGTCCCCTATCATATAAATTCAAAAAGCATTTAAAAATAAGTTCAATGCTAAGTAAGCTTGTTACATAAACCCATGACGTCATAATTTACTCGAAGACTTATTTCTCAGTTCCGAAAACAGTGACCATTTCATTTTGTAGAATGCTCAAAACACTTGTAAATCATGTTACAATATTCTTTCTTGATTTCCCTATTATGTTTCTTTTCTACGTTTCATTTCACTACGGAAGATTCAATACTGAAACCGGAAGTAGTAGATCTATTACTTCCGGTATGAATAGAGGAATACAATCAAAGATGTTTGTTCTTCAGACGTTGAATCTATATTAAAAACAATGTCTTACTATCAATTATAATTATTGCTATATAGAAATCAATATTGAAACCAGAAGTGGAAGCGGATTTGTAGTACTACGGGTGAAGGTCGAACCTATTCTTGAGACGTTACATCTATTTAAAAGAAAGAGAAAAAAACTTCTCGCTAACAATGTTTGCTCTATGGTGATCCAGGGTGTCTACTGAGTTTCATTTTCAAAATTCCAGTATATTTCCAGTATACTCAGTATATCAGCAAAATTCCCGTA